>NC_063197.1:27088873-27226373 GCF_017589495.1 Alosa alosa | reverse complement strand
TTCATACTGCTTACATGCTTCATACTGCATACAGCCTTTGCTAACTTTAGTGCTAATACATATTAGTGTATGTGAAGTATGATGTATGACTAATGGATTAAGTCAGTAATCAGCAAGTGGTCTTATTTCAATTTATTTATTAGAGGATAACCCCTTGAGATGTAACATCTTGTTTTAAAGGGGGTCCTCAACATACAACAATAACACCAAACACACACACACAAACAAACACTTATCTAATGGTCAGTAGCCTCACTGTACCTGTGCTGATGTTCAGAGAGGAACTCGGCACACTGGTGCAAAGTGAGTCCCTGGCAAACACCTGGAAGGTGAGAGCAGTCCCGCACGTCAACCCAGTCATCACATGCGAGGTGTCCGTCAGGGAGATGGACACGTTGGGCCAGTGCTCCAGGATGTAGCTGACACCGGACACCAGAATGGGATCCCAAGTGATGGTCAGGTCGTTGGTCGAGCAGGACGCTTGTCCGTTAAGGTTAGAGGGAGGACAGAGGGCTGAGAGAGGAATAAAAAAGTGTTTGATATTACACCATGCATAGTAAACACGTGCAGTATTTTACAGTAGAAGCCAAAAACGGTACAAAATGGCAATACATATGAGGGGAAAAAAACATGAAATAGAATAACTAAACACTAGAAAGAGGTGGAGGGAAGGAAAATAAAAGCATTTTGTGATACAACATTATTAGTCTATTGAAAATACTACACACGGACATCCATACACACACATATAACAAACAAAAAAAGTGTTCCAATCCCTGTTTACCTGTTCTAAGTGTCACAGGCTGGCTAGGCTCACTCTGACAGCCGCGCTCCAATGTAACCACGGTGACAGCATATGATTCTCCACAGTGCAGGTCAGTGAAGGAGCAGCTAGTGCCATTACTGTCACAGGTGTGGTTGTGTCCATCCTGCCCAGTCGCCATGGCGATATATGAATCGGCAGTTTCCACAGCAACCCAGGTCACCGTGCCAACATTCCCCTCGCACTCCAAAGAGACAGACACATCAGTGGGAGGACAAGGACCTGAGAGAGAGAAAGGTAGACAGATTAGTAGAGAGAAAAAAGAAGATACAGAATACAGAAAGTTGTGAGAGAGAAGGAAAGAGAGAGAGAGAGAAGGAAAGAGAGAGAGAGAGAAAGAGAGAGAGAGAGAAGGAAAGAGAGAGAGAGAGAGAGAGAGGAAGAGAGAGAGAGAAGGAAAGAGAGAGAGAGAGAGGGAAAGAGAGAGAGAGAGAGAGAGAAAGGAAAGAGAGAGGGAAAATAAGTTTCAACATTTGTTGTGAGATTTGTTTCTTGTACGGTAATTTAGCTACATTGTTCTATATGTAAAATGTAGGTAAACATGTACAGGGGTTATACATGTGGAGCATGTGTTGTATACATTTTATCAACAACTCTTTCATTTATCATTTTCCGGAAAATTCTTTACTTCAGAGCCCCATTTGCATTTTTATATTAATGAACGTTGCAGTAAAGTCTTGGAAAAAACAGCACACCTGTACTACCCAGTTACCTGTCACAAAGGTCAGTGTGGTACTGTGGAACCCTGCACAGGTCTCGGAGAAAGGCGTGACGGTGATGTCGTAGGTCTGGGCGCAGTGCATGTTGCGCAGGTGGCAGCTGGTGTCGGAGCTGTGGCAGTGCCTGGCATCGCCGTCTCTGCCCTGTGCTGTCACGTTGTAGCCGACAGCGCCAGGCGTGCCCACCCAGCTCACCTGGGCACTGGTGTAGGCACACACCAAGCTGGCACTCACATTCTGGGGTGCACATGGAGCTGAGGGTAGACACAGAAAACATAAAAACTTTTACATTTAAATTACTGCTAATTTGAATGTTATGTCTGTGCTGTGTATATATAAGTATATATATATATATATATATATTGTATGTATGTGTGGAGGTGCATTGTGGCTGCATGTATATTGGTATTTGTGTGTGTGTGTGTCCGTGTGTCTGTCTATATGTGTGCACATACTGTACGTTTATAACAGCTCATGTGCTTGTCTTATGTAAGTTTACATTAATGTGACTAAATGGTTGAATGTTTATGTGTGTGTGTGCGTGTGCGTGTGCGTGTGCGTGTGCGTGTGCGTGTGTGTGTGTGCGTGTGTGTGTGTGTGTGTATACAGTATGTATATGTGTGTGTGTGTGTGTGTGTGTGTGTGTGTGTGTGTGTATACAGTATGTATATGTGTGTGTGTGTGTGTGTGTGTGTGTGTGTGTGTATGTATGTACCTGTCTGTAGCTGTGTGGTGACCTCACTGCTATTGCACGGTCGAGCCACTGCTGCCACGGTAACATTGTAGAGACTCCCGCACCTGAGCGTGGTCAGGGAGCAGTGTGTCTCCGTGGTGTAGCATGCATCGGTGTGGTCACCACTCTGCACGTGTGCAGTGAAGCTCTCGTGGCCCAAACTCTCATCCCAGCTCAGCACTGCCATACTAGTGCCACATGTGTAGTCAACCTCCACCATAGCAGGGGTACAGGGAGCTGCACAAAGTGATATATGAGCACATATTTATACACACATGCATTATCACAGATGCAGCTTAACTGCTACACAATCGTATACATCCAACTTTTCATTTACCTAATGATATATACCCTTTATTAAATTGCTTGCATTTCTAATATTTTATTCATTTTAATATTAAAACTAACATTATATTTCATTTTATTTTGCTCACTGATTATATGTTAGTGCGACTATGAGGATGAGTAGAAAGGGATTCTGAATGTAAGTGTCTGTGTGTGTTTAATATGAGTATCTGTTTGTGGGTGCACGAATGTGTGTGTGTGGATTTGTGTGTGATTTTTGTACGTATTGGAGAGTGGGTTCCGCAGGTGCCAGAAAATAATGTCAGACAGTGGAAGAAGTGTGGTCTGCACACTGCAATTGCTCCAAAAATCTTAACTTTTAAAAAAAAAAATGTACGTACCCATGGTGAGGTTAAATGGCCTGCTGGGAGTGCTGTCACAGTCGACCCCCATGGCCGTCCCCCTCACAGTGTACCTCAGACCACAGTGCAGGTCAGTCAGGTCACACGACTGCTTGCCACTGGAGGCCTGACACGAGTGCTCGTGGCCGCCCAAGACCTCCGAGAACGCAGTGACCATCACGCCCCTCACCGCGTCATCATCCTGCTCCCAGGAGACGCGCACCTGATCAGTGGAGCAGTTCAGCTCAGGGGCAGCCATCACTGGTGGGCAAGGGGCTGTAGAAGAGGAAGAAGACAAAGAGCTGTTATATTTTATTTATCCATCATCTACAGCAGTGTTTCTCAAACTTTTTCAGACCAAGGACCACTTAACCAATAAAAAAACTTCACAGACCACCTATCTAAAAACAAACAAACAAAAAAACAGTAGACCTACTTCAACAGTATATTACACAGTAGGCCTACTCAATAAAACACCTTGCTTATTGCCTTTGTAGCTTGCTTATTATGTCAGAGGATTCATATAATTTAAACTGGCGTAGCTTACATAGGCAGTGTTGCAGAACCGTTTGGATTTACATACAAGTTGATTCAATATTGCAAAAAACTATACTGACCCATACAGCCATCCTTCCTCCTTTACCTGTGTACATTACCATACCCTCCTTTCTGTATTTCTCTTTCTCTGAATTTGGTCAGATTACATTTTGTTTAATGTTAAACTTTTTTTTGTGTCATTTCATGATAGTGACACGTCACAGTATGAATCAATGTTTGAATAAACAAGAGGATAATTTTGCAATTATAAGAGTGTTTAACAGATCTCTGTACCGGTCAGAACAGAAGCGGAGGCACGTGTGGAGCTGTTGCATGTCTTGTGTCCGGCGAGGACGGTGATGTTGAAGATCTTGCCACACGTCAGCTCGCTCAGCTCACAGGAGGTGGCGTTGGTACGGCAGGATGCCATGTACGGCGTGTCCTGGGAGTGTGCCAGGACGGTGTAATCACTGGCGCCAGCACTGGCCTCCCACTTCACGCTCACCACTCCCAGAGTGCACTGCAGCTCCACTGTCACGTTCTCAGGGTCACATGGAGCTGTGAGGGGAGGGCCGTGATGCGGAGAGATTCAACAGGTGCATAGAAATATCATACACAGGTTATGGTTCACTCATAAAATGGAAGACACCAATACTTATCTCAGAGGAAACTAAATGTATTCAGGTTAAATGAGGTAATTACACGCATTGTTTAATTGATTGCAACCATGTAGTAGCCATGTGAGATGATAGACAATATGATTTGTTTGCTTGTGCTGCAAGCACTGGCATTATGCACAGAACATAAAATTATATTTGCATTCAGATGAAATGTAAAAATGAGTAGATAACAATTATAAAGATCAAAGCCTTTTCTGAAACGTTTAATACTCTCCACCACCCATCTCACCTGTTGTCACGGTGACCTCCTGACTCACAGAGCTGTTGCACTGGTTGTTGTGTGTGACCACCCTGAGCATGTAGGTGTGTGCACAGGTGAGGTTGCTGAAGGAGCAGCTGGGCGTGGAGGTCGAACAGGTCTCACAGAGGCCCTTGTCGCCGTACAGAAGGCCGCTGTAGGAGAGCGCCCCGGCAGGCGGGCTCCAGGACGCATGCAGGGCGTTGGTGGAGCACTCCAGGTCCACAGACACATCCTCCGGCACGCAGGGGGCTGCAGGTGGTACCACACACTCACGGTTGGATATAGGAAATATTTA
This sequence comes from Alosa alosa, assembly GCF_017589495.1. Classification (NCBI taxonomy): domain Eukaryota; kingdom Metazoa; phylum Chordata; class Actinopteri; order Clupeiformes; family Clupeidae; genus Alosa; species Alosa alosa. The sequence continues at coordinate 27,221,659 of NC_063197.1, read as the reverse complement.
CTCACTAGCATAAACATACAGAAAATTCTCAAAATCCCTCAGCATTGGACTCTTAAAGAACTGAAAAGTGGTAAGAGGCAACAGAGCTTTTATTTACAAGTCAAAAAGTAGTATACATCGCAAATTGGAGGGTATTTTGCTGACTTTATTTGGCGTGAACTGGAGGAAGAAGGGCTGTGCACAGGGATTTTGAGAGCTTTTTATTTACATTTTCAGTTTTACAAATACTGGCAAAAACAGGAATCATACCTGTCTGAACCATTTGTGGTGCACTGACAGGCCCAGTGCAGTAGCTGTTGGCTGCTGTGACAGTCACGGTGTAGTTTCGGCCGCAGTCAAGGCCCTCCACGACGCAGCTGGAACTCAAAGAACTGCAGGAGAGCCCAGTGACATCTCCAGCACTCACAGTGGCGTTGTAGAGTAGACCGGCACCACCCAGAGCCCAGCTCACTTCCAGGGCGTTGGTGTCACAGGACAAAGAGGTCTCCATGCTCTCTGGCGCACAGGGTGCTGAGGGAGAACACATGAAAGGTCAAAGGTTATAGTTATAGTGTGTGTGTGTGTGTGTGTGTGTGTGTTTTGCATGTATGCATGTGTGATAATCTCTGATACCTGTCTCGAATCGATACTCTGTACTGTTGGGGCTCTCACAACTGCCATCCGTGGCAAACACTGTGAAGGTATACATCTGTCCACAGAGCAGTGCCCCCAGCTGGCAGCCCGCAGTCACTGCATCACAGGGCACCCTGTGCCCATCCATGCCCACGGCTGTGCCTGTGTAACCCACTGCATTCGGACTGGCATCCCAGGATAGCGTAGCATCATTGTCATCGCAACTCACCTGGGCCCTCACACCAGTGGGAGCACAGGGCACTGCAGCGAACACAGAAAAACATGACACAAGAGACAAGAGATCTCAGCACAGACGCAATCACAGTTACAATCAATCCACTCCCGAGCTATTATTCTGAGGTTCCGTATAATGTAGATGGAAGAAAAATGATTGTTGCGTAGTACAGAGCTGTATAAGCAAAAGACATAAAAAGGTGTCAAGAAACACTTCAGAAGTAACGTTAACACGCTGAAAATGCACTTCTACATAAACAAGTGTTGTCACTAATGCATTCGTACTTACCTGCCCGCAGTATGACCTCATCGCTTGGTAGGCTGGGGCAAGAGTTGTCTTCTGCCATCACGGTAACATTATACACCTGCCCACATTCTAGATCACTGATGTCACACTGCGTGCCGTTGGACCTACACTCTGACCTGTGGCCACTGTCACCCATGGCGACGGCAGTGTAATGCAGCGCTCCCTTGCTAGCTCGCCACATTACTGTGACTGCGCTATCCCCACAGGTCCGCTGAGCAGTCACGTTGGTGGGAACACAGGGCACTGCAAGGCAGGCACATGCCAAGGTTTAGGCATGGGACATTTCATTAACCCTTAAAGGTGCCATGTGTAATGTCCGCCAAAAAATCAATTCATACTCCACATTCCATAAAAGATGGGGGCAGTATACCTCCAGAAAGCGAGTTGGTCTACCCTAGAGCAATAACCAAGACACGTGTATTGCATTTTGGCTGGCGGTTATGTTGCCCGCATACCGCCTCCCATGGCCGAAACTGGTATTATGACACCTGTCGGGCTGTGGCTAGTAATTTAGCATGCTAATTCAGGTTGATATCTCTGCAGCACTATACCTTCATCAGCCTTATTTCTTCTCATTCTTTTGATGCGTGTAGCTCATTGTTTTGGATATTTTTACCTCAATTCTTACACATGACACCTTTAAAGGAGTACCGTCACACCGGTGTGACGGGAATGTTGGGAAATGAACGTTCTAAAGAATATCTGGGTTCATTGAATTCAACATAGAATTTTAGAACCTTCAATTGTTGTGGAACTTAGAATGTCAAAAACCTACACCTTTGGGATCTAACTACGGTAGACTAATGTTCACTTGTATAATATTCACAAACTAGATTGTATGTATGCTGGATTTATAGGCACAAAACTGTGTTATTACAGTTTAATTCAGTAAAACATGTGTAGCAGTGACATAGATCCTCTGTGGAGAATATATCCTCTATACAGGTAACACTTGAAAAATGTTATGTGTTTATCTTGGCTTAGTATGTGAGCATGTGTGTGTGTATGAAAGAGAAGAGCGAGTCTCACCTTCTCTGACCAGTACTGACTGGCTTGGCATGCTGAGGCAACTGCCATTGTATGACATCACTTCCACCGTGTACGACCCCCCACAGCTCAGCGACTCTACAGTGGTCTGGGGCTTCGTGGTGTTGATCTGCAGTCGCTCACCATCGTCGTAGGCGACGACAACGATGTAGGCCTCTGCCCCCTCGGTGGCGTCCCAGCTGACCGTCAAAACACCTGTCCCACAATTCATCTGGGTGTGCACATTTTCTGGGCCACAGGGCACTGGGAGAGAAAAGGGGGGAGATCAGAGTGACAGATGGAAACAATGAGAATCAAATGAGGTGTGTGTGTGTGTGTGTGTGTGTGTGCCTTCATGAGTGTGTGTGCCTTCATGAGTGTGTGTGCCTTCATGAGTGTGTGAATGCGATGTGTGTGTATGTGTATGTGCATGTGCATGTGTATGTGTATGTGCATGTGCATGTGCATGTGTATGTGTATGTGTATGTGTATGTGTATGTGCATGTGTATGTGTATGTGTATGTGTATGTGTATGTGTATGTGTATGTGCATGTGTATGTGTATGTGCATGTGTATGTGTATGTGTATGTGCATGTGTATGTGCATGTGCATGTGTATGTGTATGTGTATGTGTATGTGCATGTGTATGTGCATGTGCATGTGTAAGTGTTTGTGAGAGAGTTGGGTGAATAAATTCATTGATGACATGTCCATGGAGGTGATGCATTGTAGAGTTGTTTGGATTGGACATGTGGCGCTGTTATGTCACAACAACACTCCATGGTCCTCAGTCACAACGGAGTGTTTGCAGCTGTACAGTGGCTCACCTGAATTAATCTGGAATGCCTTGGATGGCATGCTGGGACAGACTCCATCATGGTGCGTGACACTGACATCATACACCTGTCCGCACCTGAGGTCCGTCACTCTGCACTGGTTGTTGGTAGTGCTGCAGCTAAGCAAGGCTCCTGATTGGTCAACCAGAGAGGCTGTGTATGAAAACACATCTGCCCGGGGTGCCCACTTCACCAGAGCGTGATTAGATGCACAGTCCAGCTGGGCGTAAATGTTCTCTGGGGGACAGGGGGCTAAGGGACATAAAGATGGTCAGACACGTTGAAATGAGAGCACTGTGTGTAAACATACAGTAGAGGCTATGTGTGTGTGAGTGAGTGAGTGAGTGAGTGAGTGAGTGAGTGTCTGTCTGTCTGTCTGTCTGTCTGTCTGTCTGTCTGTGTGTAAGTGAGTGAGTGAGTGAGTGAGTGAGTGAGTGTGTGTGTGTGTGTGTGTGTGTGTGTGTGTGTGTGTATGTGTGTGTGGGTGAGTGAGTGAGTGTGTGTGTGTGTGTGTGTTTGTGGGTGAGTGAGTGTGTGTGTGTGTGTGTGTGTGTGTGTGTGTGTGTGTGTGTGTGTGTGTGTGCGTGTGTGTGTGTGTGTGTGGATGATTTGACGACTGCGCTGTACCTGTCTCCACAGACACGACCTCACTGCGGGATGTGTTGCACTCCCCGTTGGAGGCAATGAGGGAGGCATTGTAGGTGGTGCTACAGCGCAGGCCCTGGATCACACAGTGTGTTTTCAAAGTAGGTTTGCATGTGTGCTCAACACCACTGCCATCCATGGCCGTGCCCATATAAAAGATCGCCCCTGGGGCAAAGTCCCACCTAAGCGTGATGGAGTCTGACCCACACTCAAATACCGCGGAAACATTCTTGGGTACACAGGGTACTGGCAAAAAAAAAGTGACACAACAATTAGCCAAAAGTGTGTAACTGACTGTAAGTGATTGATGTGATCTATCGGCTTATTGTCTGATTGGTTGACGGACTGATTTTGTCCCTACCGGTTTCAGCCACCTCGCCTAGGTTTCGCTCGCTTGGGCACTCATTGTCAAACGCAGTGATGTAGGTGGTGAGACTCTCTCCACAGGTCACTCCTGGCATGGCACAGCTGGTTGTAGAGGAACTGCAGTTGTAGTCGGAGATGCTATTTTTATTCCCAAAGGCCTCCACGACATATGAAACTGCCCCATCCGCCATGTCCCATGTGCTGGTCAGGACATTGGAATTACACGCAGCAGCGGTACGCAGGTTCTGTGGCTGACACGGAGCTATAAGGAGATACAGAAAGGCAGAAAACTGACATATTTGTCCGTGGCACGGGGAAAAGCATTCAACAGTTTGTGTGGATGTTCACCCAGGTAGAGGCACTAGTTTCTTTACTTTTAGATATTTTGGATAGTTGTGTGTATATATTAAATGATGGTTATCATACTAAAATACAGGTGCATCTAAAAAAAATTGAATATCATGAAAAAAAATATTTCATAAAATCTAGATTCATTACACATAAAGTTAAATATTTAATTTACAATACAGAAATGCCGACCTGAGAAGAGCTCTAATCAACTAATTAAGTACAAAAAAAATGGCAATGGTTTCCTGAGCCTTTAATCTCTCAGTCTGGGCAGGGCAGAGATGCACCTGTGCCGTACTGATTTACTGTTTGGGTAAGACTGAACTCATAGTACCTGGGAGAAACAGAACCGTCTTGTGTTTTTGATAGCAATGTGTGAAAGTGAGGGGAAGTGTCATAGATGTACAGACAAGCAGTAAATTCATATATTGACCACCACCATACACACACACACACACACACACACACACACACACACACACAGAGAGAGAGAGAGAGAGAGCTATTTAGTACCTGTGCGCACGCTGACCGAATAACTTTCTGCGCTTCTGCAGTTGCCACTGGCACTGACTGCTGCATAGACGGTAAATGTGTAGAGGTGGCCACAGACGGTGTTGGTGAAAAAGCAGGACGTTTCAGTGGTCAGGCAGTGCAGATCCTCTAGTCCTTTGCTCTCTCCACGCGCTCGGTAGATCCCTGTGTTATTGGTTGGCTTCCACGAGAAGATAATGACGTTGCTGGAGCACTCCCGGAACAGCGTCACGTTAGAAGGGGGGCATGGAACTGTGGATTTAGTTTGAGGTCAAAGGTTAAAGGTCAAAGCATCTAAGAATGGGTCAAGGAGAAATAAAACTCTAGATAGATTCATCTGTGAGTGCTGTAATGTAACATCACCGGTGATCAGAGAGATGGCGTTTGACTTTAGATTTGATAGTAAAAAAAAAACACGTAAGTAAATAAGTGATCATTTACAAAGTAACAGTGATATTTATCTGTGGCTCCACCTCCTTTGTAGATTGTTTTGGAACTAATCTGTTTAGGCCATTTCTTAGTTCAAAATCACACAGGGACCATGCACTTGACTTGGGACAAGGGCCCCTCCCTGTGCTATAACCCAGTCGTAAGGCTATAAAGTTCACTTAAAAATGGGTGTCCAAACAACAGTTCAGCCTCATTTTTTGTCTCGGGAGATGGGTTTTCAAAAGCAGTGAACTAGGTCATCTGGATGAGAGAAAGAACACTCACACCTTCTAGTCAAACTAATCTTTCCAACAATGTAACAAAAGGAATATGTTACACAGATCAGATATCTGATTGAGGATGTGTGTGTGTGTGTGTACAGTATGTGTGTATTGTGTGTACTGTATGTGTGTGTGTGTTGGGGGGGGGGGGGGGGTGCTAAAAGGCTAATGGTTTATTATAGTGCCATCTATCTGTACACTAAAAGGAGACGGTGTGGTTCAATTATGAAAACACCATATATTTTACAGGCATCTGCCAATAAACCATTGTAGCTTGTGTGTGTATAACTAGCACATGAGGTTATTGCATGTATGTTTTCACCAGCACTCACCTGTGTGGAAATATGCACTGGCGTTGTTACTGGCCACACTCTCGCAGTTCCCAGAGATGGCGGTGACTTGCACCTCATAGTTCTGCCCACAGGGCACCCCCTCCAGCCTACAGCTGGTACCTTGGGAGGTACAGAGCACCAGGCTGCCATTGCTGCCCCTGGCCTTTGCTCGATAGTTGTCAGCCTCAAAAACAGCCCCCCACGACACCAGCGCTGAGCTGTTGGCACAGCTGTAGTCCACAGAGACTGATGTGACTGGATTCAGCTCTGGATACAACAAACACACACACACACACACACACACACACACAGAGAGGGGGGGGTTGGCTTCAGATGTGATTACTTCTTCCTGGTTAGTTTAACTGTCACTATAGTAGGCTTACACCTCATTAGCCAACAAGGACTATGTATTTAGACCAGTTATGATGCCAGGTGCCATGCTCACTGTTTGTTGTGTAAGTGTATTTGTTGGCCTCTCCAGGGTCCAGGAAGGTGTTGATGGAAGAGACCGAGATCTGGTAGGACGAGCAGGGTAGAATGTTTTGCACGTCCAGCGTCGTGGAGGACACGCTCATTTGGATGGGAACATTTCTGGGGTCGCTGACGTCTGCGATGACCACCTCATACAGCAGGACCCTCTCCACCGACTCCCAGCTGATGCGGGCTGTGCGGCTGCCCGTCTGCACAGCTCTGATGCCCCCTGGTGGCTGCACCACTGCAGACACAGGACAGGTGTGGTTATCTACCCATCAGTTACTCCACCACAAGTAGCCTGTTCGTGTTAATGGTGGTAAAATAATAGGTGGGTAAACTATGAATTCTGTGATCATTTGCGATAGTTTAATTAAGTTAGTTTAACAGAGTGAACATTCACTCAAGCAATCTCTGGCATCTCTTACATGTCATGGTTACACTTTACTTGACAGTATCGACATAAGAGTGACATGACACTGTCATGAATGTGTCATAAACAAGTCATAAACGTTTATGACATAACGCTTCTGTTATTAAGTGACATTCATTTTCATTTTTTCATTTTTTATCATAACAAGTCGGTTTAGGGTTAGGGTTAGGGTCAGGGTTAAAGGTTAGGATTAGCGTTAGGGTTCATGTGTCATGACAGTGTCATATGTCCATGACAGTGTCATGTCACTCTTAGGGTTAGGTGTTACTGTCAAGTAAAGTGTTACCTTTAAAATTGAGCAGCTGTCTATGACAATTCAAATGCACATATTTCCAAATCAGAATGCAATACAGAAATTGTAACTTGACCATAAATCACATCAGATGGCATCAGGGTGTATAATGTTATGAGAGTTCTTCTGTGTCCGACTCACATGTTGAGATTGTCCGCACTCGGCTCCTTCCACCAGTCCCTGCCGCGTTCACTGTGTCAACGTAGAAGCTGTAGGCGGTGGATGGCTGTAGGTTCCTCACCAACGCAGACAGCCCAGTAAAGGTGAAGTTATATCTTTGCCCAGTTTCCGAGGAGTTCACCAGCAAGAAGTAATACTGTGCAGTGGTCACTTGGGCCCACTCCACCTGGATAGCTGTGCTGGATATCGCCTTTGAAAAGGTTATCTGAGATGTGCCTGGCACTGAACATTGAGAGAGACAGCAAGAGGACTCTCCGTTCATATCATATTCAGAATCTTTTGGTGCTGGTTGAAATTGATATTAGCTGATGGATGTCTCAAGGTGTTTCGAGTAATTTTTGATTACAATGGGGAATGTATTCTCAGAGGATATACCGCTAATAACCAGTTTGCTTAGTAAGGGCATCTATCAGTGCTATAAAGGAGAAAATGATGAGAAGAATAGAGAGAGAATGCTTACCTGTGATAGCTGTTTTTGTGTCCTGACACAGCACATAGTAAAACTTAAATACTTTAAGTGTAACACTGTAAGTGGTCCCAGGCCTGAGACCTTGCACAATCTTCTGAGTGCTCCCGCCAGGCACTGTGACCACCACTGGGGCAACACCACTGGTGTTTACCACCCGCAGGTCTAAAAAGTAATTTGATGCTTCATTATAACTGTTCCATTTGACCAGGAGTGAGGATGCGTCAGGGGAGGAGATTGATGTGATAGGACATTCTGAAAGAAATCACATCATAGCATGTGTGTTACCGTAATTTCCCAACTATTATCCGCTATTAGCCGAAATTTCCCAACTATTAGCTTATACATTGATTTTGCAAAATTTCTTCAGCTATGCGGTTAATACACGGGGGAAGTTAATATGGTATTAATATGGTTTTGTTTCTTTTATCTTGCATAAAACACTGTCCTGCGGCTTATATTGCGGCTTATACACAATGCGGCTAATACACAGGAAATTACTGTATTACCAGTCCCAACTACTATTTTGTTGTCATATTAAGGTAATATTAACATTTATTATATGTTATTCACATCTATAACAGATTCTTCTCATTTGTTTGTTTAGTGTATGTCATCCATTCATTATTCCAGTAATTTCCTCATACCGATGTATGTGACAATCTATAGAAATATGTACATGCCCAGTACAACACTGCAGAGATCAAGTCCAATTGTGTCCACAAAAAATCATGAGGGCTCTATCCATTAGCACTGCTGAGATTAACCAAGAACTTAACCAAGAATGTCCAGTTCACCTTACTCACTAGGAATCTCCACATGTACTCAACTGATATGTCTTACAAGAGCTCTCAATATCTTTTGAGGGAATGAAAGATTGCAACTCACCTTGTGCCTGAGAATATGGAATCTGTGAAAGGATCAGAATCAAAGCATGAGGCCACATTTGTGTCTAATATGAGAGTCGTACCAACATTTACAACAACAAAATGTATATCTCAGCACTCCACATCACTCTGCCTCTGTATACGACAGCAGTAAGCATATAAGAAGGCATTTACCTGAGTCAGAGATGCCAATATCATAGAAAGCCCTAATGCTCCCAACAATTCCATCTTTGACAATGAAGGGAGGCTTTCAATTAGTTGTATACAAGGCAGTCTAACACAAAAGGTGTACTGGATTATTTTGAGCTACATCCCTGGGAGCCAATCCCAGTGCCCCAAACGAGGCCAGAGGATCTGCCAATTCCCTTAGGCGCTGCGCTGCTGTGAGAAGAGCAGAGAGGGGTGGCTAAGGGAAGAATGATGGAGAGAAGGGGAACAGAAAGACAGGTAGGCTACCTGTACCAGCAATCACAGAGAACCTGTTGGTGATAACCACAGGTTCTCTGTGATTGTCCCTGTACCAGCAACCACAGAGAAAATGTTGGAGTTTTCACTGTGTGAATATTAAAGAATGTTCCCCCATGACATGATTCGCTGCAATACAACATGAACAAAGTGAACTGAATGAGTGATGTAATAACTGTAATAGGTCATCCTAGCCAATGATAGCTGATGAACAAGAATATGAGGCATTTCAATCCACTCTGAGAACATTCACATTTAAATCCAGTATCAAAGCATTATCATAAAACATAAAAAAATGCTTTTGCTGGGACTGAGATTGTTTCCCTAAAATGACATTGGTCATTTAGGTGAAAAGAATAAAATGGGCATATCAAAATCCCTAAAGAGAAAGGGAAATATTATCAGAGGTCAAAAAGCAATCATTGGGATTGGGAACTAAATATAGTCTTTTGCAACAAAGTATGAACATAACTTTGTTACATTATAGAGGGAATGCACCGACAGCAGCCTGTAGAAAGAGATCTCTGAATTCCTGTAGCATAGCAGCTCTTTTCCATTTCTATTTTGTGGAGGGGGGGGCAGTGTTCCTACCCAAACACCAAACTTCCTATGGCTGTTTTACAAGTGATAACACCTGCTCAGAGTGTGGCAGAAGTGTCATTCGCCCTATTAAGAGTTTATGTGCCATCAAAATCCTTTTGGAAACGGCAATTTAAGGTGAAAAAAACAACCCCTGTAGGGGCCCTTTAAGATAGAATCTTGGACTTTTAGGGCCAGTTTTCCATACATGGATTAAGACTTGTCCATTGAAGTTCTCTTCTAGTCTAAGACTTGCCTTAGTGCATGTATGGGACACTGGCACTTAAAAGGTCATCAATTGCAATGTCCTTTCATTATTACAGAGAACAACTTCATTAGTGTTCAAGAATACTACTGGGCTATTAATCCCAGATTAAGAGGATTTGGCTAATATCAGATAATACTGAATGTGTTGTGTAAAGAGATCACATATGGCTCAATATTTCTTTGGGGACCTGGGTTTGTCCTTTGAATTAAGAAGAAATGCAGTACCTTCTACCCTACAGTTTGGAATTTTAAGGACAGGCATGTTTAGTGTCATCATCTAGACCGACACTAAACATGTCATATCTGACACTGTGGACATTGTTGTCTTCTAAGAATGTGTGGTGGACTTTGAAAGGTCTTCGTTTTGAAGTTTACTGAACAAGAGATGGGATATAACCCACTTAATGATAGATATGGATCAGACTCACACAGACACCCATTCACGACCCAGATTGCCATTATTTGACCTACAGTCTTGGTCTGAAAACAGTCAATTGTGTCCAAGCTTATCTATTGCCCTGTTTGTATCTCAGCAGCACACTGAGATAGCAACCTATGGATATGAATTCACCTCTGCCTTTGTCTCTCCTCTTTTCTGAGGCAACAATACCCAAGAACAGTAGAGATGACCTGCAATGCCAGGATAATGATTTGGGTGGAGCTGCGTGGAAAGTGGGACTCCTGGCTAACAGATACGGTATGTACCAAATGTTTTTGTGTCAACCCACTGCCTCTGAAACTGCCGTTCGTAGACATTTTTGTCTAAACTCGTTTTAGGTGCTGTTACTTATTTGTGTCACTCATTCCACCTATTTCCGTGTACTTGTGTTTTGAAGTGCATTTGACATGGACTGCAGGTGGGTGGGTCTGAAAGGACCTTTCAAAGAATCACCACCTCTGGTTCCTGACAGTGCATAAGAGGAAAGGAAGTTAACATGAAAGAGAAGAGCCCTTCCGAGCCGGTCTGGAAACCCAAGCTGCTGCGCACACAAAAGAGGCTTTTCAATAGATGTGAAAAAGGACAAGTGGTGTGAAGTTTCAAAAACAGTTTTTTTGTGTCCATCAGAATCATTCTCTCTCTCTCTCTCTCTTAATGTATGTGTGAAGTTAAGTATCTGTAATATCAGTAATTTTCTCAGTGGCTAACGAAATGGCTATTGGTCAAATTTAGCAAGCTATTGGTGACATCAATTAAATTGACATGTTTTGCAACATGTCATGGGAGGGACTTTTGTTAGCCCATAGTAATATTGACAGTAGTGAAACAAAGTATATCATAGATATCATATCAAAATGAATGGTTTTTATTGTTTTTCCCCCTTAACATTAAGAGTTTGGTATAATTTCCCCAGTTGCATTTTGTGTCTTCCTGACAGGCTTAGGAGGATTATTTGCAATTTGAGAGCTATATCTTTATGACAGCTTAATTGCTATGATAATACCGGTTTGTTATACAAACTGGATACATAATGGTTATATAACAGTTATATAACTGTAAAAGGAAGGTTTACAGTCAGTCAGCCATTATTGGAAACCTTTCTTATACTGAAAACTACAAAAACATGTAATCTATAAACTTCCCAATCTTCTCAATGTGAATTGCAACAAGAATATAAGTTAGCAGGATTTTCCTTTGACACTTTCCGCAACTGTTTAATCGGAATGCTGCATTTCACTGTCCAGTGAGTATAGAGTCAAATTACTGTAATATTCAGCATCAATCAAATATGGCATGGATGAGTTTAACCTTCTGTTTGCAAACCACCCCTAAAAGACATAATTTCACTGGTTCAAAGAAACATCGTATCTCATTACTGTAATTAATGTGGCGGATGTGACACATTCTTCAATCTTTTTAAGTGGGTCAGGGTTTTATATCCATTTTGGTGCCGCGTCTCAGGGATTCGATTATATGAACTAAAAGGACAGGGCACAAAGCACTCCTCACAATGAAAATTACGTTGGCCTAGTTTTAATTTCGTCAGACGTAACGAGACTAAGGGCTCTATCTTGCACGTAGTGCAATTGACTTTGTACACTGGCGCATGTATCATTTGCATTGGACGCACAGCAGAATTTTCCCTCCACAGACGCACGTCATTAAATTAGGAAATGAACTTGCGTTCCCAGGGGCTGTTCAGCAAAAAGAGGAGGCGTGTTCCAGGGCAAACGTTCCCTGGTGCTATTTTGCAGATTCAGAAAATAACAATTCCGCCAGAGACCAGGAAAAACATAGTCTAAAGTCAATGGCGCTTTATTCAGATGATATTTTAAGGGCGCATGCATGGCCACAGGGGCGCCTGCAGGAATGAATGAATGCTATGCACACCCATCTACAGACACCCCCATGCATGCACAGAAACATTCAAAGCATTGATAATATTTGTCAGTTTCCCGGTTTCTGAATGTTTTTGGTGAAATTTTAACGTCAATAATGTGTGCACATTTTACTACACATCTTCAAGAAGTTTTAAATCTACTCACCAAATTCAGAATTATAAGGTTCATCACATCATAACAATCACGGTGTCGGGACACCACTGAAAGGAGAAGGCATGATATGTTCTCACAAGGAGAATTGCGTTGACATCCAAGGTTTAGGCCTACACGTGTATTGAACAATAGGACAGACTGGTGAAGCAATGGTAATATTACGAGAAACCACAATTAATCTGACTCCATAAAATTAAGAACTCGACCTCGAATAATTACCAAGTAGGCTAGCTTATCAACTATAGCAGAGTATTGGCATTGCATATTAGAAGAGAGATATATAATTGGTGGGTGAATTAACAATTTATTAATCAGTAAACCATAAAGGTAAATGTGACCAATATCACTTATGTTGAATGTAAAGTTAAACTCAGGTAGGTAAACATACTGTAACAAAGGAACAAAGTAAGCTTAACCAAACAACAAACTTAAATGTAATGTCAAATACACCTGATAAAACAATTCATCAAACATAAAGTAAAATACAGACCAAACCCAAAAGTAAGCCGAGAGAAAGGGAAAGAGAGAAAGAAAGAGAGAGAGAGAGGGAGAGAGAGCAAGGCTGGGAGGTCAGCGTGACCTCCCGCCAACAGCAATAGAAATCAAGAGCCAAAGGAAAGAGAAGAGCGAGAGGCGAGAAGGATCTCCTCTTTTATCCGAAAACAACTTAGCAGAATTAACATGTAAATGGCATTCTGGAAAACCTCAAACAAAATCACCAGGGCATCTCTGTTATCTGAGAGCAGGGAGTGTTGGCGCATCCCATCAGAGAATGCATCGAATATTACAGAAACATCATATGCATTAACTTTACTGTTCTACAACTGACTTCTAAATAATGTATTTCTGACATGGAGACCTTAAAAATGATATCAAACACGAGCAGTTTATCATTTCTCTTTTGACAAATAAAGTTAGAGTTCAGGTATTTTCCTGTGGTCCAGGAGAGGTCCGGGCGTCTAACAGAGCGTCTACCAGAAAACTAAAGGAATTAGAAGAACGAACGGAGGCCCCAGCTGTGGCGCTACCATACGCCGGTAACCAGGGTTCGATTCCCGCCCTGTGGTCCTTTCCGGATCCCACCCCTGCTCACTCTCCCATTCGCTTCTAATGGACGACACTCCATTAGATTATCCGAAAAAATAAACGCACGTTCGAGGTTGTAATGGCCAGTAAAACTCTGCTGCGCGTCGTGGCCGCATTACAACCTCGAACGTGCATTTATTTTCGGATAATCTAATGGAGTGTTGTCCCATTATCCCTTACTTAAAGGAAAATTCTGGTATTTAGCACTCTGAGTCCCTTTTCTGGGGATACACCGCTCTACATTAATTTGAAAGTGATTGCAGTACCAGTTTTGGCCACAATCTTACATAATGGTTCCTTTAATTATAGCTAGGATGCAATTCATGAAAATTGGGCACTTCTGGATAAGTTTTTGATTTTTGCCAGGGTGTTAGGTATAGGCCTAAGGTTTTCAAAAATCCATGGATACAAATTGGGGTGGCCCCCCTAGTGGCAGTTATCCATAAAATCCAAAATGGCCCCCGCCGAAAAGAGAAAAGGTTATATCTCAGCTTCCTTTAGTCTTAAATTGTTGTATAATGTATTTTCACTACTTTGTTTGATACAAGGAATCTACAGATCTAAAGGAATTAGTGAGTGGGGTTGGGAATGGAATGACAGAACCAAAGTCTGGGTGCCATACTGGACAGATCTGGAATATGCAAGTAAGGGATGCTCACTCCTCCTCAACTGTGGCTGTGTGGTTGCCTGTATGGGCAACTGTAAGTGCCACTGAGCTGGACTTTGCTGTACCACATTGTGCAAGTGTGAGGGAGGCTGTAATGATGAAGAGTGAAACCAAAAATCAAAACCGACGAAGAGAACCTCTGAACTAGAGACCAGGGTAAGTGAACAAGAAGACGAAACTTTTAAATATAAAAACGAAATCAAATCTCTACAAACCCGCATTGACGAGATGGGTGAACAGATGGACTACATTGAAAATAAATCCAGACAAAACAACGTATGCATGTATAACATAGCTGAAAACAGTGAAAGTGACGACATGACTACGTTTATTCAAAAACTATGCAGAGACGTCTTGTTCATTGAAAATGAGCTGCCAATCGCTCGGGCACATAGAATTAGTGTTAATTTTGTCACCTATTTTTAATTTAGTCTTAGTCTTAGTCTTGTGACGAAATGTCCTTTTTAGTCTTTGTCATATTTAGTCATTGAAATATCATTTTTGTTTGTCAAGTTTTAATCGACTAAAAGTCTCGTCATTTTAGTCTAGTTTTAGTCAAAAGAAAACTAAAGGTATGTTAGTCTTAGTCAGTTTTAGTCAACACATTTTAGTCTTTTTTTTTTATAACAAATTATTTCTGATTACCATTTGAGTCATCTCACACATCTCAATTTTCCAACAATATTGTGTGTCCACAGGGCTACTTGTCTGTTATAATGACTCATTCTGATTTTTTGTCAGTCAGTATGTTTACATGCACAGGTAAGTCGAGCTACAGTTATAGCTCGGCTGGGATTTGACCATAGACAGTAAAAGATTTGACTGGACCACTGTCATATTCGTAGATCAGTGTTTCTCAAAGTGTGGTCCGGGGATCACTGGTGGTCCGCAAGCTATCCCAAGTAGTCCGCAAGCAGATGTAGTAAAATATAATATAGATGAGTTGTTTGCAATATTGAACCAACTTGTATGTAAAAACAGTTCTGCAACACTATCTATGTAAGATATGCCAGTTTAAATCATACAGTATGAATCCACACAATAAGCAAAGTCCAAAGACAATAAGCAAGGTGGTTCAGTGAGTAGGCCTATTGTGTAGACTAATTACAGGCTACTGTTGAAGTAGGTCTAATCTTTTTTTTTTTTAGCTAGGGTTAGTTTGTGGTCCTGAAACTGAAAAAGTTTGAGAAACACTGTCATAGGCCAAAGTATTAATGTTTTACTCCGCCTCGCTAGATGGCGATATGCGCCCAAACAACACATTCCCCAAACACTCTCCATCTTAGCCATAGCTAACTTGCTAGCGAACTTTCCATATTAGCTTACTTGCTAGCAAACTTTGCATCATCAGTCTAACTAGTTAAATAGTTGACATTACATGATGAACATTTTCGTATGGTCATTCTGGGGGATGTTAATTTGTATGAGAGAAGCTTCAACTTCTGGGTATGTGGCATAAAGCTTAGGTAGTTAGCTTTAACTCTGGCAGAAATCTCCAATGTTCTTGTTCCATGTAGTTTCGTGTTGCAGCCACAGGGTTCCAGCAACAGCACATAGACTAGCCTACAGGAAAGCTGTTGCGTATGAACTCATTATCAACGGAATATTTTGAAAACATAACGGCTAGATATTCTGTCTTCTCATTTTGTAGACGAAAATGAAGAGAGATTTTATCTTAGTTTTTATTTCATGCAAAACATTTTAGTCTCGTCTTTTTTCGTCAACAATAATGCATCTTAAGATAGTCTTAGTCAGTGTTTCAGGACATTACTGCTGTCTCATCATCGTCTCGTCTTAGTCATGAAAAAAAAGGTCGTTGACGAACATATTTCCTCTCGTCTCGTCTGACGAAATTAACACTACATAGAATTGGTCAACGAAAGGAAGGACTCTTAAGACCAGTTATTGTTAACTTCGCAAACTACAATGGAAAGAAAGAAGTGCTTAAGGCTGCCTGGTCTAAGAAGGAGATCCTCTGATACACGCATATATATGGACCATGACTTCACGACAAAGGTGAAACAACAGCGGAATATACATTTCTACGGGAGCAACTAAAAAAGCTGCAGCTCAAATCACATATTCTGTCTCCAGCAAAATGTAAGGTTTTCAACTCGGATGGAACTACAACAATCTACAGGAACGCAGAACAAGCTCAAAAGGATTTACTACAAAGAGGCCTTTGCAAGCCAAACGAACAATTGGAGAAGGTCACGAGATGAATTTAAGAAACTGCGTGTAAATCAACAAACTGACGCCGTCGTACTTTGGTTGATTGGGATTATATAAGACTAGATGTACCGCAGAGCGGTACAAAATATGACCGCTGCCCAGTCCAGCACATTTTTTCCACAAAAATAAATCACGCTGAAAGGCCTATATGATTCTAACTGTCTCACTAAATTGCATTATCCACACTCAATTCTCACTGGTATCTGCTAGACAACAAGTACCAAAACATGATTAGTTCATAGATTTCACATGTAAAATTCATTTTATACAATCCCACCCCCATCTTGCTTGTTCATAATTCTGAGAAATTCTTGAATTGTGTGCATGTGTGCGTGTACACGTTTATGTTTATGTGTGTGGGTGTGTGTGTGTGTGTGTGTGCGTTTGTGTGTTTGCTCATGATGTGTGTTTGTGCATGTGCATGCATGCGTACATATGTCTACTGTGTGAGTATGTGTCATACATATGATTACTGTGAATGTATGTGTGTGCGTGTGTATCAGTTTATGCACATGTGTGCACATGGAATGGGTTAACATGACCCCTGGAGGCAAACATACGTAAAAAATTGGTCATCCTAGGCCCTACGGTTCTCAAGATATTCACAGAAAACTGTGTCTGCCCTACCCTCCTTCCGGGGGGTCCAGTCCAGCAAGGGGTTACAGATCAAAACGAAAAACGATGGTTCCATGCTATCCATGTGGGGTTACATGCCCACTAAATTTCGTGTACCCCGGTCTTTCAGTGTCCCACTGACTTAGATAAAAAACACTTCTTCAAGTATCTACAGGTCAGAAGTTATGTTAAGGAAAACTTAGCGGAGCAAACAGAAAATGATTTAGTACAATATTTAATTAAGAATAGGAATACAGGTAAGGGGAATCTTTCAAGAATATACAAAATACTCCAAAAACTCACCTTGGTAAAGGTTGAATTTAAAGAAAAATGGGAAAAAGAGTTGAAAATTGAAATTACAATGGAAAACTGGACAGAGTCACTAAAAGGAAATATTTCAATAACACAATCAAAATATTGGAATGAATTTGCGTGGAAATTACAACAGAGATTTTTTATTACACCTGACAAATGCGGGAAATCTCAGCCGTTAGGGACTAGTTGTTGGAGAAGCTGTGGAGAGCAAAACGCAAACTAGATGTACCGCATAGCGGTACAAAATATGACCGCAGCTCAGTCCTGTACATCCATTCCGCGAAAATAAATCACACTTCAATTTGTCTCCATATTTTACTCCATCCCCCACTCTTGAAACTTTTGTGTGTGCTTGTTTGGCATGCCTGAGTGTGTGTGTGCGGCTGCACAGAAAGTAGCCTACTGGTGCTGAAAAGGTGAATAGATTGTAGAATAGCCAAAGAAGATGTAGCATTGTTTACCAACCTTTAAAATCTCTAAACAATCACAAGTAGGGCAGTTCATCACAGTTCATCCATTGCAACTGGATTGATGAAAGGTCACTTACACCTGTAGGCTACATTGTATTTGGGAAAAGCAAAAGGTATCAGCATAATGTTATTTATTTATTTATTTATTTTTTTTTTATGTATTTATAAACAAAAACATCTCTGTGTTCACCCAGCCTAGTCCATAGACACCCGATATTGTTTAATTTTCAGATTGAGATATACACGCTCTGGCTATTCTAAATGCAAAAATGCATTAGGGAGTTATGACAAAACTGTAACTAACAAACTAGATCCTAATAGAAAGCTGTTAGCTTCCCTAAGCTACAGGTAGGATTATAAGGTAGGCCTATTTACAACATAAATTGTCAATAGGCTATGCTGGCGACATAAATAAAATCTCCTTTGGAAACCAATGGCTTACTTAATTTACAGTATCAAGCGGGACTTAAACTGCCATATCGGGCGAAAAGTTGTAATAACATTCACGCAGCTCCATGAGTCAAGGAAAGCGCCAATGAAGTAGCCACTTCTAAATGGGACCCACTACACAGTAGCTTAAGGTGTGTTGCTAAAAGCAGCCATAATGAAATGAAGGTGTCATTGTTTGGATACTTCACACACATCGCTTTTAATTTCACAGACTACAACTACCAAGCTGGAATCAAAGCACATCGATTCCCCTCTCACACCCTGCACGCATTTAAAACAAAATAAACAGGCGCCTCAGTCTCACGCATGTATAGGCAAAACTGTATCAGACCGGTGTAACGTTGGTAAATCTTCCATTGCACAGAATGATTTTGTAGCACGTGCAATAAATGACAGTCGAAAGATACAAACAGTGCTGCTATCAATTTGCTTGATATAACCGCATTTATAGTTTTCTACAAATGCAATCAATCAAATGGGCCTCCATCACTCAACCAAAGCTAACGGTAACATTACCTAGGTCCTTATTGATATTACAAGATTAACGCATTACTGCAATAAAACCAAGCATGTCCGATAAACATCCTCAGATTTATTTAAAACTTCAAGAAGAAATGGGAATTACACTTCATGTGAACATCGTCCTGTCCTTATTAGATGTTAAACTGCGGTAAATTACAGTCCTTGTAACGAAGTGTCAATTGGTTTTCCCCAACCCACTTTTAACTTCCAACAAAATTACGCCTCACTGCAACGTCATGCATCTAGTGGACAAACGACTACTTATAAACCAATACTGAAAATGCAGCCATGATGATGATGATGAATATTTATTTTGGCTTTCTTTTTGATCCTACTGAATTTGTAATTATGTATCGGGCCGCTCTAATACCGATAGTATGTGGGTGCCTGTGTGTGTGCATGTTTATATGTGTGCACCGCCATTTACAGGCCAATGAGTGTACAGTCACTAAATGTAAACATAATCTAATTTTTTTTAGACCCCCATGGATGAAATTCTACGAAACTTAGCATACCCCTCAGACCCCCAGAGAATGCCAGGTCAATCATACACATAAAATTTGGTGCAGTTCTGAACATCTTAACTGAAGATAGGGGCGATTAAAGCAGAATAATATTGCATTTTCATTTTTTTTTGGGGGGGGAGTGTGTAAATCACAAATGAGTGATTATGAGCCAGGTTGATGTGGGCCCTTGAGCCCAACATACCATAAAAGAGAACTGTGTCTGCCCACAGAGAACTGTGTCTGCCCTACCCTCCTTTTGGGGGGGTCCAGTCCAGCTGGGGGCTGCAGATCAAAACGAAAAATGACGGTTCCATGCTATCCATGTGGGGTACATGCCCACCAAGTTTTGTGTGTACCCGGTCTTTCAGTGTCCCGAATCCTTGTTGGTGTATGGGCCACTAAATGTACACATAAGTTATTTTATTGTAGGGCCCCATTGACCCGAAAGTACACAAAACTTGGCATGCATTCGAGGGTGTCATAATGATCCTACACTTTTAATTTCGTGCAGTTTTGACCTTGTCAGCCAGAGATATTGTGATGAAAACACCTAATTTTTTGCTTTTTAATTTTAACTAGGTGGCTCTATACATGAAATAAGTGGTAATGGGATGGGTTGACATGCCCCCTTAAGACCAACATACAAAAAAAGGTGGACTCCTAGGCCCCACGGTTCTCGAGATATTCACAGAAAACTGTCTCCGGCCACCTACAGGCCAGTTGGTGTATAGTAACATAAATTAATTTATTGTGTGGCCCCCATGAACGGAATTCCACAAAACTTGGCGTGCATACAGAGGGTGTCATAATGATCCTACACTTCCAATTTAGTGCAGTTTTGACTATGTTAGGTCACAGATACCTTCAATTACACCACCTCATTTTTTTACTTTTTTTTTTGTGTTTAACTAGGTGGCATATACATGAAATGAGTGGTTATGGAATGAGTTGACATGGCCCCTTGAGATCAACATACAAAAAAAAAAATGGTCCTCCTAAACTCTACGGTTTTCGAGATATTCACAGAAAACATGTCTGCCCTACCCTCCTTCGGGGTCCAATTCTTGAGGGGGGCTACAGATCAAAACGAAAAACGATGGTTCCATGCTATCCATGTGGGGTTACATGTCCACCAAGTTTAAGTGTACCGGGTCTTTCAGTGTCCCGGGAATCATTGGCCGGAATTGGGGCATCAAAGAAAAAAGAAAAAAAAGAAAAAATCTGACTAAACCTATATGACCTTTATAGCCATATTTTTTTCTTATGCCCAGTACTAAAAACATTCTGGAAGGAATTTGATAAAGCGATAAAACATATTTTTGAGTTGCGACAGACCTTAACATTAGAAAACCTTTTAGGTATAAGCCTGTCCAAGAAAATAGAACCTAAATACAATTTTTTTTTTAATATAGTATGTATATCTGCAATAAAACAACTAACAAGGGATATGTTATATATTTTTGTTCTGCGCCACACAGTCACTGATCCTATGGGCCTACTCATTTCCTAATGTCAGTATTTTCACCCTGGCGCATGGCGGAAAATGGGTTTGCTTGGCGCAACGTTTAAATTCTTATTTTGCACGTCTCTTTTTTGAGCAACACGCCAAGGGGTGTGGCAACTAACGACCTGAGGAGGGATCTGGCGAGTTGTCTAAAAATCTCAATCTTACACTACCTAAAACCCATTACGCCACTGACCAAGAGAAACCTGGTCAGAAGTCCATGGCGAGTTGTTTATATGTTATTATGACCGCCATAGGTTTAGTCAGATTTTTTTTTTTTTTTTTTTTTTTTTTTTTTTTAGCATGCCCAAATTTCCGTCAATGATTCCCCGGACACTGAAAGACCGGGTACACACGAACTTGGTGGGCATGTAACCCCACATGGATAGCATGGAACCATCGTTTTTTTGTTTTGATCTGTAGCCCCCCCTGGACTGGACCCCGAAAGGAGGGTGGGGCAGACACAGTTTTCTGTGAATATCTCGAAAACCGTAGGGGTTTAGGAGGACCATTTTTTTTTTTTTGTATGTTGATCTCAAGGGGCCATGTCAACCCATTCCATAACCACTCATTTCATGTATAGCGCCACCTAGTTAAACACAAAAAAAGTAAAAATGAGGTGTTGTAATTGAAGGTATCTGTGACCTAACATAGTCAAAACTGCACGAAATTGGAAGTGTAGGATCATTATGACACCCTCTGTATGCACCACCAAGTTTTGTGGAATTCCGTTCATGGGGGGCCACACAATAAATTAATTTATGTTACTATACACCAACTGGCCTGTAGGTGGCGGGAGACAGTTTTCTGTGAATATCTCGAGAACCGTAGGGCCTAGGAGGTCCACCTTTTTATGTATGTTGGTCTTAAGGGGCATGTCAACCCATCCCATTACCACTTATTTCATGTATAGCGCCACCTAGTTAAAAATTAAAAAGCAAAAATTAGGTGTTTTCATCACAATATCTCTGGCTGACAAGGTCAAAACTGCACGAAATTAAAAGTGTAGGATCATTATGACACCCTCGAATGCATGCCAAGTTTTGTGTACTTTCGTTCATGAGGGGCCTTACAATAAAATAATTTATGTGTACATTTAGTGGCGTACACCAACAAGGATTCCGGGACACTGAAAGACCGGGTACACAAAAACTTGGTGGGCATGTACCCCACATGGATAGCATGGAACCGTCATTCTTCGTTTTGATCTGTAGCCCTCCCCTCCGCTGGACTGGACCCCCCCCAGGTGGGGCAGACACAGTTCTCTGTGAATATCTTGAGAACTGTAGGGCCTAGGATGACCAATTTTTTTTCTGTATGTTTGCCTCAGGGGTCATGTTAGCCCATTCCATGTGCACACATGTGCATAAACAGATACACACATTTTTACACATACATTTACAGTAATCATCGTATGACACATACTCACACAGTAGACATATGTACGCATGCATGCACATGCAAAAACACACATGAGCAAACACACAAAGCACGCACATACACACACACAACCACGGGTACATGAAATCTGGTGGGTATGTGGTGGGGCTACATACCCACCAAATTTCATGTACCCCGTGGTTCGTCAAATATCAATGACCAAAAAATTCAGGGAGTAGATGGCGGGAAAAATTCTTGAATTGTGTGCATGTGTGCGTGTACAAATTTATGTTATGCTAGACTTTTACGGAAAAATTTCATTTCAGGCACATCAACCTGGCTCATAATCACTCATTTGTGATTTGCACCCCCACTTCCCGGTAAAAAATGAAAATGCAATATTATTCTGCTTTAATCGCCCCTATCTTCAGTTAAGATGTTCAGAACTGCACCAAATTTTATGTGTATGATTGACCTGGCATTCTCTGGGGGTATGCCAAGTTTAAGTAAATTTCATCCATGGGGGTCTAAAATATTAGGTTATGTGTACATTTAGTGACTGTACACTCATTGGCCTGTAAATGGCGGTGCACACATATACACATGCACACACACAGGCACCCACATACTATCGGTATTAGAACGGCCGATACATAATTACAAATTCAGTAGGATCAAAAGAAAGCCAAAATAAATATTCATCATCATCATCATGGCTGCATTTTCAGTATTGGCGATAAGTAGTGGTTTGTCCACTAGATGGCGCATCGTTGCAGTGAGGCGTAATTTTGTTGGAAGTTAAAAGTGGGTTGGGGAAAACCAATGGACACTTCGTTACAAGGACTGTAATTTACATGCGCGAACATCTAATAAGGACAGGGCGATGTTCACATGAAGTGTAATTCCCATTTCTTCTTGAAGCCGAAATAAATCTGAGGATGTTTATCGGACATGCTTGGTTTTACTGCAGATGCGTTAATCTTGTAATATCAATAAGGACCTAGGTAATGTTACCGTTAGCGTTGGTTGAGTGATGGAGGCCCATTTGATTTGATTGCATTTGTAGAAAACTATAAATGCGGTTTATATCAAGCAAATTGATAGCAGCACTGTTTGTATCTTTTCGACTGTCATTTATTGCCGCGTGCTACAAAATCATTCTGTGCAATGGAAGATTTACCAACGTTACACGGTCTGATACAGTTTTGCCTATACATGCGTGAGACTGAGGCGCCTGTTTATTTTGTTTTAAGTGCGTGCAGGGTGTGAGAGGGGAATCGATGTGCTTTGATTCCAGCTTGGTAGTTGTAGTCTGTGAAATTAAAAAAAGCGTGTGTGTGAAGTATCAAACAATGACACCTTCATTTCATTATGGCTGCTTTTAGCAAAACACCTTAAGCTACTGTGTAGTGGGTCCCATTTAGAAGTGGCTACTTCATTCGGCGCTTTCCTTGACTCATGGAGCTGCGTGAATGTTATTACAACTTTATAGCGATATGACAGTTTAAGTCCGCTTTGATACTGTAAAGGCGTAAGCCATTGGTTTCAAAGGAGATTTTATTTGTGTATTAGCCAGCATAGCCTATTGACAATTTATGTTGTAAATAGGCCTACCTTATAATCCTACCTGTAGCTTAGGGAAGCTAACAGCTTTCTATTAGGATCTAGTTTGTTAGTTACCGTTTTGTCATAACTTCGCTGATGCATTTTTTGCATTTAGAATAGCCAGAGCGTGTATATCTCAATCGGAAAATTAAACAATATCGGTGCCTATGGACTAGGCTGGGTGAACCAGCCTGATCTGCCCCAACTATTTATTTTTTGATTTCTTAAAAGATTGAGCTTGGTCTGATGAAAGCCAGACTAGACATGGACCTCAGTTAAACAATGCAAGGGAACATGAATCAGCCTATATTTGCACGAACAATAACGGACAAAAGCTCTTCAACTTTGGCCCGTTAAAATGTGTATGAACAGTCTAGCGACGCATTTCATCAAGGCCCATTTGGACATGTCAGTTATTTGCACCACTGGTTAGATGTAAAACAGCATTTCGTTTCAGACTAGGCTACTGTTACTTAATTTGTGCATTAACAATAACGTTTCAGACTACTGTTACTTAATTTGTGCATTGACAATAAAGAGTATTACATGAACTAAAGATGACTAAAATCTTATGTAGAAGAAGAAACATTCACAAAAAAATCCATCCATCCAAAATGACCTTTGTTTTTTGATAGCTGTTGAAAACGCATGGAACTGACAGAGATGTTTTTGTTTATAAAAAAAAAAAAAAAAAAAAAACATTATGCTGATACCTTTTGCTTTTCCCAAATACAATGTAGCCTACAGGTGTAAGTGACCTTTCATCAATCCAGTTGCAATGGATGAACTGTGATGAACTGCCCTACTTGTGATTGTTTAGAGATTTTAAAGGTTTTATAACAATGCTACATCTTCTTTGGCTATTCTACAATCTATTCACCTTTTCAGCACCAGTAGGCTACTTTCTGTGCAGCCGCTTTTGCACACTCAGGCATGCCAAACAAGCATACACAAAAGTTTCAAGAGTGGGGGATGGAGTAAAATATGGAGACAAATTGAAGTGTGATTTATTTTCGCGGAACGGCTGTACAGGACTGAGCGGCGGTCATATTTTGTACCGCTATGCGGTACATCTAGTTTTAAGAGTGCATTATCAACAATGATATGGGCAGGTGCACAACGCACCATGCTTCTCTCATCCACAAACGCACACCGGCGCACATCCATGCAAAACATACAAATTACACGATTACAATGGGAAACATAATTAGAATAAAGATATTACTAAATACATCTCACAATGAGTAGTTATTCACCATAATTTGCAAAATGACAAAGAGGCAAATATGAAGCACAGCTGAAGACGCACTCGAGACGCCACGAGATGTAAGCAACCTCCGCTGCGCGTCGGGGTTCTGTTCTCCCTGTCGGGACTTATTTTCTGATAATTACTGGCGGACAATACATTATCCTTTACTTACAATACAGGCATTTACACAATGCACTTGTGGTGAGGCTAGTGTTACGTTCAGGGCAAGGGCGTAGGTTTGGTCTCAGCTCACATCCACAACTCCTGTTGTCACGATACCAACATTATTGTTTCAATACCAACGGCAAGTGAAGAATCTCGATTTCGATACTATTGCAATTTTTTCATATTTGATTTGGTTTGTGTGATCTGTGAGATCATTCACATCAGTGGCAATCATAGAATTTGATTGACCCTCCACACACACACACACACACATAGAAAGTGATGGTTGCCATAGGTTTCTTTTTCATATTTTGGAATTCATATAAACTATAAATGTATATTGATCATTATTTAGGCTAAGTATGTTATGATCTGCATGATTACGAATAGCTAAACATATTTAGTAATTTGATTACATCATATTGATATTTAAATTATTAGGCTACACTTGTCTATATCATCACATTTGGTGTGTAAATCTAATTGAGTGTCTGTCACTTTAAGAGGAATGTGAATGCTGAAAAATAGTTTCGCAAGTGCAAGGATATGTGGATTCAATTCAATTCAAATCATATTTGCTATGTCATTAGATAAAATAAATGTTCAAAAAACTAACAAATCAAAGAAAATCTTTCTGGGATGAGATCATAGAGCAGATAAGTGTTTCGCAATGTTAATTTCTAGGCTATGGAAATGCACCAGTTTATCTTTTATTTCTTTGCATTGTGCAGGCTACATTCACAAATACATTAGCCTACATAAACAGAATATAGGAACAGGAAAATGTCTCGGATCTATTGTTTATTGCGACTGCAAGATTGGTAGGCCATTAAGCCTAACAGTCAGTGATGGTGACTTATAGCCTATGTGACTGTCCGTGCGGCAGCTAAAAAAAACAGCTAATGCTATTTTACACAGTAAAATCCCCATTTGAAAGCCTGGTCACCAGTTGCCAGTTTGTATGGCTAATTATTTTGCCTAGACTGCAATGAAAAAGCTTCGTATTTTTGGGTGGCATAGCTGATCCACAAACCACAAAAAGGGACAAACATGTACAGGCTGAAGGGCAAAGAGAATATCACAATGTTTTACTCTGGCCTTTTTTGGGATAGGGTATGTATTGGCAGACAGCCCTAACTTACCGTTGTCGTTGACACACCCGCTCGCTTGACTGCCGGTGCAAACAAGTACAGTGCTTTGACACTCTCCGTGCCGTGCGTGTAGGCCTACTGTAGCGTGCATGTCAGATAACCCTTCCCTCTCGTCCTCTGTTTTTCAGCAAATCATATGATGACGTTTCACTGTTGTGCTGGCTGTCGGAATGATCAGCAGCACAAATAAAATATTGTTGGGGACAATTTTGTCAACTTAAAATATTGATTATGACTAGTCCTTAGCGTCCCACCCTAAATCTACGCCCATGGTTCAGGGAGAGGGTTATAGTAACATGTTCTTAGGCGGGTCAATATAGGGTTCAACGTCAAAAAAATTGATACAAAAGTTTTTTTCATGGATTCTAGTACTGTTGGACATGCTAAATAACATACTAAAA
Organism: Alosa alosa; assembly: GCF_017589495.1. Taxonomy (NCBI): domain Eukaryota; kingdom Metazoa; phylum Chordata; class Actinopteri; order Clupeiformes; family Clupeidae; genus Alosa; species Alosa alosa. The sequence goes on along the minus strand of NC_063197.1, from coordinate 27,194,861 downwards.
ATCTAGTGAAATCTGACCTTGGGAAAGGGGTCATTTTCAAAATGGCCACCAAAATGGCTGTCAAGAGGTTAAAATGGCTATATCTCAATTACTATTCAGCCTACAGGGGTGAAGTTGATGTCAAATTGTGGTCATATTAAACAAGAATATGATTTTAAATGGTAATATTGAAAATGTTTCAATGCTCTAACTTTTTTCAGCCATATATTAAAATCAATGCGTTTTAATACAGAGCAAATGGAATACAGGATTATGAACCATCTCCATGGCATGGAGGAAGATAAGACATGTCTTAACTGGTGTTATATCTCATCTAGAGGTTATATGCTTTTAGAAAATATATAGTTTTGGGTGTTTAATCTGTTTTGCCTGGACAATATAGGCTAAAATGTATCCCCTTTACACTAGATTCGCCTATACAGAATAGAGGGCAATGCATTGTTCATGGCATGGAGGAAGATGGGACATGTCTTAACTGGTGTTATATCTCATCTGCAGGTTATATGCTTTCAGAAAATATGTCGTTAAGGGTGTTTGATTTGTTTTCCCTGGACTGTACATGCCGAAATGTATCTGCTTTACACTAGATTCGCCAATACAGAATAGAGGGCAATGTATTGTTCATGGCATGGAGGAAGATGGGACATGTCTTAACTGGTGTTATATCTCATCTGCAGGTTAAATGCTTTCAGAAAATATATAGTTTAGGATGTTTAATCTGTTTTCCCTGGACAATATAGGCCAGCATGTATCCGCTTTACAGTAGATTTGCCTATACAGAATCGAGGGCAATGTATTGTTCATGGCATGGAGGAAGATGGGACATGTCTTAACTGGTGTTTTATCTCATGTACAGGTTATATGCTTTCAGAAAATATGTCGTTAAGGGTGTTTGATTTGTTTTCCCTGGACTGTACATGCTGAAATGTATCTGCTTTACACTAGATTCGCCAATACAGAATAGAGGGCAATGTATTGTTCATGGCATGGAGGAAGATGGGACATGTCTTAACTGGTGTTTTATCTCATCTACAGGTTATATGCTTTCAAAAAAATATATCGTTTAGGGTGTTTAATCTGATTTCCCTAGACAATATAGGCCAACATGAATGCACTCTACACTAGATTTGCCTATACAGAATAGAGGGCAATGTATTGTTCATGGCATGGAGGAAGATGGGACATGTCTTAACTGGTGTTATATCTCATCTGCAGGTTATATGCTTTCAGAAAATCATTGTTTAGGGTGTTTAATTTGTTTTCCCCTAGACTGGACATGCCCAAATGTATCCACTTTACACTAGATTCACCTATACAGAATTGAGGGCAATGTATTGTGCATTCATGGAGGAAGATGGGACATGTCTTAACTGGTGTTATGTCTCATCTACAGGTTATATGCTTTCAGAAAATATATTGTTTAGGATGTTTATTTTGTTTCCCCTGGACTGTACATACCAAAATGTATCAGCTGCACACCAGATCTGCCTATACAAAATAGAGTATGTATTATGTATGTATGAACATAAGTTGATTGATGTTATATTTCATGTACAGGGTATACGCTTTTAGAATATATATAGTTCTGGCTGTTCTATGACTTTAGAACCATAACCCATGCATAGGCATGCATATATTTGTGTGCATCAAATACATGTTGGCATCTATCATAAGGGGGGAGCTAATTAAACTTAATATTAAACTATATTTATTAGTATATCAGAAATAATTACTTTATCATTATTCATCATCATCCATCATCCTCCAGTCCTCTGAAAGGAAGTTGTGCAGATTGTCACATTGTTCATTTTGACATGTTCCACAGGCAGCAGTGATGCGTAATCCGTATCTACATTAACAGAAGAGTGTCTTGCAGAAATGCACACAGTTACAGCGGATAACTTTCAAAAGCTGTGAAGCTTACTAGCAGATTCAGTTGGAGGAAGACGTTCTGGAGTCACAAATAATGACGCAAGGACAACCTTCCTACTCAGGGTGTTGCGCCGTAATGTTGTTAGAGAGTCTGTGGACTTTCCACCAAAATGTAGGCCTACATGTCTGTGAACTTCCCACCAAAATGTTGGCATCTTAATTCACCAATCACCTCTGTTGTTTGATTGGGAGTAGTGAAGGCATTGGCACATGACTGAAGGACAAAATCTCCTTTTCTGGAATGCTGTATTTTGCTGACACCAAAGATCCTAGAGATTAAAGTTGACATGATATTTCAACTTTATTCTCAAAATGTTGTGTTTAATGTTGACATAATAGACTTTAAAGCGACATGTTGGGTTTGGCTTCTCATCATGGCAAAAATATTTGTTTTCTTCATGTGTGGCCCTAATAGTCTGTCATATGTATGTGACTGAACTGACAGAAAGTCGTGAAAAAAAAGAAAAGAATGAAATGATGTCTATCGTTCTCTATGCTTTAAGTAGACTGAATTGGCAGCATGGTTGGAAAGTTGTGGAAAAGGAGGGACTAATTACAATTCAATAGATTATAATTAATTCATGACCTCTTGTTATGCCACAACCATCTTTTTAGGGTGGCATGATTTAATGAAGGATTGTGTGACATATATGATTCAGTGACCTCTAAATCTGATTAAACACAGATATATCTGCTTCAGATATAGCCAAAATTAGCTTCTGGTGGCCATCTTTGGTGCCATCTTGAAAATGACAAGTCTTTGAAAATGATGAACTGATACTTTAGTGTGACATATATGAATCAGTGACCTCTAAATCTGATTACACACGAAAAACACTTTCCTAGGCTGAATAATGCTTCAGATATCCCAAATTAGCTTCTGGTGGCCATCTTGGACGGCATCTTGAAAATTATAAGTCTTTGAAAATGATGAACTGATACTTTAGTGTGACATATATGAATCAGTGACCTCTAAATCTGATTAAACAGGAAAAACACTTTCCTAGGCTGAATAATGCGTCAGATAGGCCTATAGCCAAAATTAGCTTCTGGTGGCCATCTTGGACGCCATCTTGAAAATTATAACTCTTTGAAAATGATGAACTGATACTTTAGTGTGACATATATGAATCAGTGGCATCTTGAAAATGACCCCTTTACTGGGGTCAGATTTTACTAGATTTTCAATATGTTATTAAGTACATCTAAAGGCATCATAATCAGTTGAAAAACCTTTTGTATCAATTTTTTTGAGGTTAGGTGGGACACTAAAATCCACCGGGAAAATTCTGACAGCACCGGCCCCCCTCCCATACCCCCCCCCCCCCAAACATGCACACACATCAATAGCACAAACAAAATATATAGTGCAATACAACAAGCCAATCAACCACAAACCAGGCACTTTCAATAAATGTGTAAGGAACTAGATATGTAACAGTGCAGTATAAAAACAGCTTTGTGGGTGGATAGAAATTTCAAGCATCATGCAAGGACATATCTGGGTATCATAGCACTCCAATAGTTGCCTGTATAAATTTAAAAAAGCCTAGCCTACAGACAATGTCAACCTAATAACACAGGTAATTAAAGGTATAGGTTTGGTATAGGTTTAGGTTTGTACGAGAATGATTAAAGTAAGCCTATATAGGCTTACATATAGACAGTTCCAAAGAGTTCCACAAATCATTTATCAGCCTGAGTGGCCCACTAATTAGTCATTAGGCTAGGCCTAGGCTACATGTCAACATAAGACTAGCTTATGCTAGTTTCAATAACGTCAATGCTTTAGCTCCGCTAACCTTTCTCTCTGCCTTCCATCCATTAGGGGTTTGCACGGACGTCACGTTCTGGCCGGTAACCATGGTAACCCAGCACGCGCGGCCATATTGGCGATACTCAGTGAATGGAGTATTATGCACTTTGGATATCTTGCGTGATTGTAGCCGTTTCTAAACAACAGAAAAGCTCATCAAAATGCGTCTAAGATGCAAAGGCATGACAGGACTTGGACCACAAGAAAATGCACGATATTTCGAGAAATTACAGTACACTTTGAGAAACACTGGTCTACGAAATGACAGTGGTCCAGTCAAATCTTTTACTGTCTATGGTCAAATCCCAGCCGAGCTATAACTGTAGCTCGACTTACCTGTGCATGTAAACATACTGACTGACAAAAAATCAGAATGAGTCATTATAACAGACAAGTAGCCCTGTGGACACACAATATTGTTGGAAAATTGAGATGTGTGAAACACTATTTGACTCAAATGGTAATCAGAAATAATTTGTTATAAAAAAAAAGACTAAAATGTGTTGACTAAAACTGACTAAGACTAACATACCTTTAGTTTTCTTTTGACTAAAACTAGACTAAAATGACGAGACTTTTAGTTAGACTAAAAACTTGACTAACAAAAATGATATTTCAATGACTAAATATGACAAAGACTAAAAAGGACATTTCGTCACAAGACTAAGACTAAGACTAAATTAAAAATAGGTGACAAAATTAACACTATTGGCAGCGCAGATCCATATTAGGGGTTTGCACGGACGTCACGTTCTGGCCGGTAACCATGGTAACCCAGCATGCCTGGCCATATTGGCGATACTCAGTGAATGAAGTACAATGGAGTATTATGCACTTTGGATATCTTACGAGATTGTAGCCGTTTCTAAACAACAGAAAAGCTCATCAAAATGCGTCTAAGATGCAAAGGCATATAGGACAGGACTTGGACCACAAGAAAATCTTGCGATATTTAGAAATTACAGTTTATTGGCAAAAGCAGATCCATATGAGTTGGGTGAGGGAGACGAAGCACCAAGTTCAACCACAAGCGCCCCCCTTCCTCTGATAACTTCTGTCATTATTCTCCTTTCTCCCTGATTTTTTAATAACTTGGAAGTCGATACCTACACCAGATGTTTTTCTCAGTCGGACCTATTGGTACAACCTAAAACACGGCAATATTTAACCATTTTCCTTGATGATGTTTGGGATTTACTTCAGTGCCTAATGCTTTCTAATGAGGTGAGTATCTCCAATATGGCGACGTCCAGATCTGATGACACGCCGTGCAAACCCCTAATATGTAAAACAGCAAGCAACCACGCAAATCCGTCGACTGTCAAAACTCTTGTAGCTTTCCTCGAACTTGATCGTTTGTAGGGTCATGCCATTAGACGAGGGGCCGCTCATTTATCCCCCTACATTTCTGTAATAGACTTGACCTGCAATCGGTTCATTGGATAAACCAGAAACACATTCCCCATTCCCAGGAGGCTTTGCTCCATTCTAGCTTAGGCTTATGTTAGATAGATAGATAGATAGATAGATACTTTATTGATCCCCAGGGGAAATTCAAGGTCTCAGCAGCATACATACAACACAAACACATTCTTTAACAGCAGAAAGAGTAATTAAAGTATATAATATAAAAACACAACTAAGCAGTAAGGACAGTAGAAGATAAAGAATATGCTAAATATACTAAAATACAAATTATACTAACACTTAATACAATATATAAAAAATATACTAAAAATACAAATTACAAAAATACAAATTATACTAACTAACACTTAATCTAAATCAATTCTAAAAACAGTATCCACATAGTGGTGATTAATAAATCAGAGGCGCTTGCAATGACTGAGGCAGGGACTGAGCCTGTGATTCTCTGTGTATAGTAAGGTATGGTAAGGTGCTCTAAGGTGCTCTGTGTGAATGAGTGTCATAGTAGTGCAATGGTGATAGTGGTCATGGTGATAGTGCAAATGAGTAAGTCAACAGTGCAACAATGCAGAAATAAAGTAAAGTAAAGTCTATATATCTATTTATTTAACTATTTAAGAAAATGTATAAGTGTGGCCACAGTTCGGCTGTGGCATGGAGGGGGGGGGGGGGTTATGCATATGTGCTAATGTGCTACTATAGCACGCAAACAGTGAGGCATAAAGACAGTGGTACAAGTGGTTAGTGGACAGACAGTACCAAACATGGAGGGGGTGAAGAGTTAAACGTTAATTTAAGTACAAACAAACAAATGACATTGTCATTTTTTATTTGTGATGAAAGTTCAGTAACGTCTGAATAAGACAAAAATGAATTAAGATAAAAAACTAAGGCTATAGCCTACACAAAAATCAGCATGGGAGAGATGAGTGTGCAGGGTAACTATGAATGACATATAGACAGTGAGCAAGTGGTATAAATATTGGTTAGACTTCCTTTATATTAAAGTGTGAATCTCTGAGATTTTCTGAGATTTTTATGGGCCGGCCCGCACCACGCAGATTCATCGGCCGGCCCACCGGGAAAACTCCCGATCGTCCCGATTGCCACTCCGCCCCTGTATTTTACTGCCTACTTGTGGAGTACACTGAAACCACCCACAACTTATTTTCATTCATTGCATCTCTTTCAAATCCTGAGGAACTATCTATTCAAGTTCCTATGTTTGTGTATGTTGTCAGGAGTTCATGGTACTTTTTACCCACATAAGTATCAGTTTCCTTCATACTGTGCAACCGAATGTTAAGTAGAACTCAATATTGTGAAGCCTACTTCTGATCCTCCATTAGAAAAAAACACTGACTCAGTTTATGGGAAACAGTTTCAGCTGTTTTCCTCTAAATGGTGTCATGTTAACTGGGGCATAGGTCAGTAAACTTTTCACCAAAGAATACCAGTCTGTATGCCCTAAAAATAATTGGGCCTCTCTCTCTTTTGTGGAAAAGAGACTAACTAGATAACTGCTTCTAAAATTGATACATCCTCTCTGCTATTCTCTTGCACCTCTTCACATTTTGTGTGTGTGTGTGTGTGTGTGTCACAAGCAGCCATTAGTTCTTAGGCATTGATCAAGGTGAGGTGAGGGGTACTTATGCGTCTGTTGTTTCACATACAGCCTCCCTGTAGGAGGGCTGCCAGTTTTATCACTAACATTCCTTTGTTTGAGGCACAGGAATAACTTGTGTTGTAAGTAGCACCCTACAATAAACACAACTCCCATTTAAAAGCTTAATTTTTGCGAGACAGGAAACATTCTCATTTTCTTTAGAAAAAATAGAAAAAATATTAAATTTTACCTTGTTAGCGCTAGATTTTATTTAACATACTGTTTATCTTTTATCAGAACCACCTTTATTGTTGTTGGTGTTTATTTATGCAATAAGCAGGTTGTAGGTTCCAGTGACCTAGAACAGCTAAGGGGTGTTGTTAGGCACAATGCAATTTAGCCAATCATATGAAGTTTCAGAAAAGGAGTAGTTTTACACAAAACTATAGCTCTTTAGTAGTGAAAAGCCTGCTGCCTCACACAGCAACACAGCTACACACACACACACACTCTTTCTGCTGTTAAAGAATGTGTTTGTGTTGTCTGTATGCTGCTGAGACCTTGAATTTCCCCTGGGGATCAATAAAGTATCTATCTATCTATCTATCTATCTACACACACACACACAGACTCGTCTTTCTTTCTTTGACAATGGCAGTACATTCCATGCAGCAGGATACTTTAACAGAATAAAAATGAAACAGATCAATTTGCCAGTGCTTGTGTACTGAATTTATTACACATCCTCTGGTGGGGAGACTGTGCCATGTAGGACTTACAGGAAGCATTACTCTGGATGGTGTACAGCTCAGAATAGTACCAGAGAAGGCACGGAACTTTGGGCAGAGGGACAGGGCATTTTATAAAATTTATAAAAAACAAAATATATCAAATTGTGAAAAACATTACTCATTTTCTATTTGAACAGAGGTGCAACAAAACATACATTTTTTTCACTTTCTTCACTATTGTCCTTCACTTCTTTTTTTCTGAATTAAAAACAAGACAGATTGGAAATGTCTTTTAAAGTTACAAATTTAACTTTGTAGGCTGATATGAAAATTGGACATTCATATGTTGAGGAAATATAGTCCATCATTACAATTAGAATAGTAACCAAAATGGAACTTATCTTAAATTCATCAAAATTACAAGAGTTTAGACTCTAAGGTGCATTTAGTTCATTAGGCATTGTGTCTTATTAGCAGTGCAATGCCACAGGATGAAGGACTTTAAAAAGGTGAAAAATAAATTTGAGTGTTTATTTAATTATTGTGATTTCCTAAACATGTCTATTTTTTCTATTAACAATAGGATCAGAAAGGATAAAAAAATCCTATTCATTCTCTAATGTCTTGACAGAATCAGTAATGTTTTACATTTAGGTTCCATTAACAATCCACAATGCCTTAGTTAACATCATCATCAAGTCTATAGCACATAATATTACCTATGTATCTGTGCTTTAATTGTCCATTTTAATATGGCATAAAATGTAACAAAATGCTTTACACAATGAATGTCATCTTTTAACTACACTTATCATTCGTTCAAAATTAACTATTTTCCTCATATTACTTGATGCATCATGTAATGCTATTTGTGGGAACCTCAATGTAAAGCATTACCAATGATTCCGTTGACAGCAGACACGTGTGTGAAATATTCCACTTCCAGTCCAGTGCTGGGAGGGACGCAGTAAGGGTAGAGGGGTTTTCTGGTCTGGCTCCTGGGGGTGATGGATGCTTTGGATGCTTGGTAGATTTAGCAGCTGTGTGGGAGAAAAAGTCACAAAGTGTGTGTGCGTCTTAGATGAAGCAGATGAGAATATGTGTGTGACAAATGACTTTCAACAGATTAGGTGTCTGCCACCTTTCATGTTGTTAGTTATTTTTTACAGAAACATGATTCCATTTGTCGCCCTGATAATAAGGACTTTATTATCATAAGGACAATTTCATAGGTGCCCCTCCTGAGACTTGATCCACAGCCCGACAAAGGCAAGTTCTGTCATTCTGTCATCTTTTATGCAGCCTCTGGCTGCATGACACAGTCACACACTCCAGCTAAGTGTACTGAGTGTGTGTGTGTGTATGGCTGTGTATCTGTGTGTGTGTCTGTGTGTGTGTGCGTGTTTTTGTTTCAAGCTTTATAGTTTCTCCTTACCAGAAATGACATATCAGAATGTTCTAATCCACACTCCTCCTGCCCCGATAGATTACTGAATAGAAAGAAAGAAAATAGGAATGAATATCAGGAAGAACAAACCACAGCAAATGGCCATCTTACATTCAGAGTGTGATGTGATCTTTCAGAAGACCATGACATAAACATTGATCACACATTATCATTGAACCAAAAGCAGTGAGTGTTTTCAATGGGGTTTAAAGGTTCTCATGTGATTATTTACATACACTGCATACATACATGCATACTGTATGTAAGTGTTTATATATATAGAGTACATACATATAATGACGGTACAGTATATTTATACCAACAAAATAATACATTGTTTGCTATTTGTTTGTTTGGTGGAAAAGGTGGAAGGTGGAAAAGACTCACTTGTTCCCACGTAATCTCCTGTGCAGGATACTGTCAGAGAAGAGAGAAATTACTTCAGTTTGAGCATTCTAGCAATTGGTTGGAGCTTTTAATGAATGCCTAATGAATGTCAAAACAAATGATTACGCAATTACCCAAAAAACAAGCCCCTTATTGTCAAAGGTTCTTTGCACTCCTTTCTAAGAACAACCTACTAGACCCTAAGCAGTGTGGTTTCAAGATGGGTCATTCTACAGAAACTGCTCTTTTATCTGTCTGAAGCACTGGTAGTAGCTAAAGTATCTCCTCAGTCATCAGATTTCATTTTACTTGACTTATCTGCAGCCTTTGATACAGGGAACTAAGACATTCTCATTTCTACATTATCTGAGCAAGGAATTTCTGGAAAAGCATGAAATTAGTCTGCATCCTACCTTATTCATTCATTCAGTATCTGTTGGCAAGGACAGATATCAGACGCTCACAAGTTCACTACAGTTGTACCTCAGGGATCAATACTTGAGCCCCTTCTGTTGTCCATTTGCACCACTTCCTCATTTACCGATGTTTCGTTAAGTTAGGCCCACGACACCTCATGAAGGCTTAACAGTGAAACCAGCGTCCTGGAGACACTCCCCTCCATGCTGCCACCATATTACCACATTGAAATATCCAATACCCAAAATACTCTTAACCAGCCCAGGCATGGTCAAGGTTGGCTAGGCTGGTCCGTCCCGTTGATGTGGACTGAACCATAGCCATAAAAACCCTGGCCAACCAACCATCAACCTAGGCACAGCCCATCACAAACACAAAACAAATTAGCCAGTTAGCTTAGCCAGTTAGCTTAGGCCCCATCACAAACACAAAACAAATTAGCCAGTTAGCTTACACCCCATGCTGCCACCATATTACCCCAACAAACATCCAAATACCCTTAACCTACCTAGGCATGGTCTAAGTTGGCTAGGTTGGTCCGTCCTGTTGATGCGGACTGAACCATAAACCATAAAAAACCTTAGCCAAGTACCATCAACCTAGGCACAGTCCATCACAAACACAAAACAAATGAGCCAGTTAGCTTACCTTAGCTTGCGCCCAGGAAGGGTAACTTCTCCTTACCCACAACCATTAAACGCCCGTTCTGCTGCTAAAGACATGTTACTAACCACCTGCCTTAGACTTCGACCACAAATGCCCAATTCAGACAGCAAGTCAATAGCAGATCGGGCCACAAACCCACGTGCACCGATTTCAATAGGCCTTAATCGTGCACTCCAACCTCGCTTAGCTGCCTCCTCTGCTATTTTAGTGTATTTAGCTCTCTTCAGCTCATTGGCCGCTTCCACTCTGTCTTCCCAAGGAACAGTGAGTTCAATGAAGTAAACTATCTTCTCTGAATCCGACCATAGAATTACGTCGGGTCGTAGCTTAGTACTCACTATATGTGGAGGTACCGTCATCTGCTGGCCAAGATCACACGAGGTATTATTTAAGTATTATAACAGAACAAGGCACGAAACAATCATAATACTACTTTCAAACAACAACAACAACAACAACAACAACAACAACAACAACAACGGCAACAACAACAACAACAACAACGAAGATGCCCTCAAAAGCATTTTTCTGGGAGCGTCAAGTCATTGAATTAGACCAACACCTCCAGAAAGCTCAACTGTGTTTGGTGTCCCAGACTCACTCCCCTCAATAGAATAAAAGCCGTTGATATAGAAAGGAAAGAAGAAAAGAAAATGGGAATAGCAAAGACATATACTGTCATCAAGCCATTTTATAAATGCTATACCTGAGTAAAGCTTGTGTGGACAGAATGAGACCTGGCTGCCGTCCATGTTAAAGGGCGCCACGACGACCGTGTAGACATCGCCACAGGTGACGTCCGAGATGTCACAGTGGCTTCCCCCAGGTGGAGTAGAGCAGGTGTAGTTGCCAGCGTTGCCATGGACGTCCACGGTGTAGTTGCTGAGCGAGCCAGACGAACGCCAGTACACCCTCAGCGTGTTGTTAGCCATACTGTACAAACGCACACCTGATGGGCAACACACGCCTGTGGAGAAGAGACGAGAAGTGAAGGGAAGTGATAGGAGATGCCAATTGTAACTATACACACATGAAATGGTGTAGTGTGTATTGTGCTGTTTTTTTTTTTAATAAAGAATGAAATATAGACAGGGAGAAGGTGGGAGGGAGTAAAGAAGGGAAGGGGAGAGAAAGAGGGAGATAGTGTGTGTGCCAGTGTGTGAGTGTGTGTGTGACGCACTTGAAGAGAATCCCTGGTAGTTGCACTCCGCCTTGCGGCCCGTGCGGCTCGTCACCTCCATGGAGACGTTGTAGCTGGTGCCGCAGGTGATGCATCCCATCAGGCAGTGCGTGTCCTGGGCGTGGCAGCGGGCATGGCCCCGGGGAGAGGTCAGGGATGTGAGGAAGGTGTGAGCTCCTCGTGCTGCTGACCAGGTCACGTTGCTCATAGCCTGGGTCACTTGATCCACTGTCAGGTTCACTGGACAACAGGGCACTGAGTGAGAGAGACAAAAGTGCAATAATAATGTGTTATAAGTCTGCTATAAGGTATGTCTGTACTGTAATATACTAGCCAGTCGAGCCTCGCCCAGAAAATTTGAGGTCGGGAAGTTGGACCAATCCAATCCACACACACACACACTCACACAGACACAAAAACACTGCAACTTCTCATTCCCCACTATACCTGTTTCTAGTGGAACGACATAGCTTGGAAGACTTGCTCCAGCACTGGTGGTAGCCATGACAGTGACATCACAGGTGGAGCCACAGGCTGGCTCTTGGACCTCACAGGATGTTCCATTTGACTCACAGGGAAATGTATCCGTATCACATACAAGACTGGCTGTGTAGTTGGCTGCACTGTTGTCAGATGTCCAGCTGACTGTCACACTTCCATCTGTCTGAGATACACTCTGGATTTCAGGCATACAAGGAGCTGAGAAGACAAACACGTATGCATGCAGTAAACAGCAAAGTAACAAATTCCTCATATAAATATTTGTGTGTGTGTGTGTGCGCGCTTGTGTGTGTTTGTCTGTGTGCTCTACCTGTCTCATGCGCCTGTGATTGGCAGTTGCGGTTGCAACCACTGAGCTCACTACATGGAATGACCACCACGTTGTAGCGACTGTTGCAGGACAGGTCCGACAGTGCACACCGAGGAGACGTGTCATTACACACAATTAGCTCGGATTGGTCTACAGCCCGGGTCTCATACAATGTTGCCCCACGGACTGCTGACCACATGATTTCCAGTGTTTCCGTGGAGACCAGTGAGATAGACACATCCGCTGGACAGCAAGGGACTGAAAGAAGAAAACACAAACACACACACACACACACACACTGAATATACTCAGACAATTTATTATACACAAGACAAAGACAAAAGTACAGTACAAGGAATGCGTGGAAAGTGTGTAGATGTTTGAGTGTGTGTGTGTGTGACTGTGTGTGTGTGGGTGTGTGTTCTCTTACGTGTGGTATAGTTGAGCACAGGCCCAGGAGGGCTGGACCCAGCTTGGTTGTGGGCAAACACGGTGACGATATAGCTGTATCCACATTGGCAGCTGTAATAGCATGAAGTCTCCGAAGAATTACATCTCTGCTCCGCACCATCATCGCGCTTCACAAATGTACCATAGGAGTCTGCCGTGGCAACCGCATCCCAGTCCACCGAGCAGTTCCCTGCCTCTGGCTCCGATAGCCACACAGGATTGGGTGCGCAAGGGACTGCACAGATTTAATCAATGAAGAGTCAACACTGTTCCAAAGATACTTACAGTACTGTAAATGTTTATAAAAATTAATATAATGAGGTATTGTATCATTTTTTAATACACTATATCCAATTAAGTAAACATGTGACCGCGCACATCCCTTTTCACCGTTTCGGATGGGTGCTGGATCAGAGGAAAGAGTTCAAAAGTAAAAGAGAGTGATCCGCACACCATATAGCTCCCATGGAAGGTTTTTTTATTTTGCGTGTTGCACGCAAAATAAAAAAAACTTCCATGGGAGCTATAAGGTGTGCGGATCACTCTCTTTTACTTTTAATACACTATATCCAGCCATATGATATAGCTTGTTTTTGTTATTAACATCAGTCTATTACTCTATTCCTATCCCATGAATTAAATCCTAAAGCATGAGTGTGTGTGTGCGTGCGTGCGTGCGTGCATGTGTGTGTGTGTGTGTGTGTGTGTGTGTGTGTGAATAAAACTTCCTTACTGCTGACAAACTTGATAGGGTCGGAGGGCAGGCTGGGTCCGGCCTGGTTGCTGGCGGTGAGTGTGATGTAGTGCGTCTCCCCGCAGCTGAGGGGCGAGAGGGAGCACGAGATGGAGGAGGAGGTGCAGTTCAGGCCGCTGGAGCTTACTGCCATATGCTCGCTCGCCCCCTGAGAGGCGTTCCATGAGACCAGCAGTCTCGCCTCCTCATTCCACACCACTGACAGCACAAAGTCCTGAGGCTGAGCTGGACCTGAAGACACAACACAACCCAACACACACACACACACGCACGCACGCACGCACGCACACACACACACACATACACACACACACACACACAATGGATTAAGTGAACTTGAATGCTATAGGTTGGAACCTATGTAATAAAAGCATTGTGATATATTGCCCAATGGACAATATCAACAGGCTTATGTTGATATTATGTTGGTATTACTGATAATATAATTATGTATGGTCAACTTTGGATTTATTTGAAACGCATCATTAAAAAGAGACAATGTCCTTTCAAGGGTAATAAAAAATAACATTCAAGTCAAAATAGTCTGATGTGTATAAATTATTCTAAAGACCATGTAAGCTACCTTGTAAACATTTCAATGTAATGTACTTCCTGTTCAAAAGACCTTTTATATTGGGTCTTTTATATTTTTGGATGTGTTAAAAGATTCACTTGTAACTTGTTATTATTAAAGGTTGTATCAGCGACAGCGGAGATTATGTTTGGGCCTTTTTTGGGCCTGAAATCGCTGATACAACCTTTAAATTAAAGCGTCTAGTATTAGTGGACAGGTAGAGATTGCAGTAGTCTCACGTGTGAGCTGGCAGACTTCGGTGCTGTCCCCAGGCCGGCCCTCAGCATCCCAGGCCAGAACCGTGGTGCAGTAGGTGCTCCCTGGCTCCAGGTCCACCAGGGTCTCGGAGCTGGAGGTGGTGTTAAGGCGCCGCAGAATGTCTGAGCCCTGCAGGATGACCGTGATGGAGTACTGCACAGCATGCTCCATTGGCTCCCAGTCCAGCTGGATGGTGTCATTACTGGGAGAGCTGGAGTTGACCTGAGGAGCTGACAGCACTGTGGGGCAGAGGTAAAGCAACTTAGATGCTATTTGTCATACTGTATGTGTGTGTGTGTGTGTGTGTGTGTGTTTTGTGTGTGTGTGGTGTGTGTGTGTGTGGCAGCAAAGGTGAATGAGTGAGCTGGCTACATGGGTATTACTGAAGTATAATTCAACTCTCTTGAAAAAGACAAGCCATTTCTGTATATCTTTGCCAATGAAGATGAATTGCTAAAACTAATCTGCCCGCATTACCAAAATGCTCTTTGTGTGCATGTTTTCAGAAAATGTATCCAAATATTTATTTACCTTCCTTAAATCTGATACAGTGATTCATCCCCGGACCCTGAGTAAGATCATTGCTCAGCCCCCTGAATCTACCTGTGGTATGTTCTCCTACCTGTACTCCCACACCCACACCTCATCTTTGCCTTTGTTATTGGGAAGCCTGAATTTTTTGGCTTGAAGGCCAAGAGCTGAGTGTTAGTTACTGCCTTACTGGCAAGATACTGAATATACAATAGGCAGAGAGAGCCAACAGGGAAGTTGCACATGTGTGAAAACTCAATACCGGTCTGCTGCTCTCTAAATTGGCCTGAGGGCAGGGCAGGATATGCTATGGAGTCACTATCACCTTTTGTGCAATAAAGGGTGAGCCCCATATCATAATCCAGCCTAAAGGCAGGACTGCAGAGTGATACTGTGTTTGTGTCTGTGTATTACAGAGAGAGACACAGAGAGAGAGGGATAGAGAGAGATAGAGAGAGAGAGAGAGAGAGAGGCACTGGCTTTCCTTTTTCTGTGAGCGTACAAATGCGTGACGGAGAACAGTACCTGTCTTGACCACAACTGGGACTGATGGCTGACTCCGTCCACCCAAGCTGTTGACAGTGAGCACACTGACACTGTATTCGGTGTAGGGTTCGAGACCATGGATGGTATCTGGGGAGCTGGAAGCTGGTGTCTCAGAGAAGAAGGTCCCATCAGCAGCCTCAGCTCGCACAACGTAAGAGGCTGCTCCAGAGACGGCTTCAAACTCCACTGTGATGCTCTCACTCTGCTTGGATGTTGCCACCTCAATAGTGGGAACGTCAGGAGCTGTGGAGCGTGCACAGACAGATTAAGTGTCTCAAGATTACAAATATGTGAAAACATATTTGGTGCAAGGACATTTGTAAGGTTATTCAGTAATGTATACTTCATATTCTTCCTGTAGCGAAGGCTTGAGCTGTCTCACCTATTAGTCAGGGGGCCAAAACTGATATTGAAACTTTGTCGGACACTTTTTGGTACAAGCATACAACCTATCCAGTATTAACATTTAACCCCTCAACATGTGTTCTAGCCAGGTTGTCAGCTTAGAAAATGTTTTTTTCGTCCATTTTAACACTATATTCTTAAAAGTGGTAAAAGCGGATTTTTTCCCCCCCAAAGTGCTTTCATTTTCTTCCATGTAGCCTACTGTAATTTTGGGCAAATGTGCAATATAATCCCACTTATGTGCAAGCATGATCATTAGGGTGGTTGTCAAGCCGGTTTATTTTTGTGTGTGTATATGACTTTAAGCAATTTCAGGCCAATTTGTTGGTTTCCTGCTCAACACGACATGCCAACAATAGCCTAAATGTTGAATATCTCCACAACCACAAGGACCATACAGTATACATAAAAAAAGGTATCAAATGAAAGCTAACACTCATAGGCTGTCTGCAGAAGTGTCAGAATGAACATGTAAGAGACAACAGAACTAGAACATAACAAACATAACATAGTATCCCAAAACCTCTATCAATCAGTACCCCTATCTATGGGAATGGGTCAAGCCAAGTTTAAAGCTTGTAGGGAGAGACAGTGCAATGCTGCACAAGTTATAATTCTTTAATGTCAAGGCAGAAATGTAGAACTGTAGATGGTGGTCTATGGTGCTATTTGACTTCATTAATGTACCAGGTTATAACACAAATGACATTTAATTGACATATCACTAGTTATTAATTCCATCCTAACATAACTGCTCTCTCACGTCTTTAGGGTTAGGGGTTAGTAACTAGTTAGTAGTAATAACTAGTCTTGTTGATCCTAGCACTTACCACCTGAACTGACTCTCGATTGTTTAAAAAACAGCACTCACTGATGCACAATTCTTATTGTTTTAGAGTTTTTTTTTTAAATTGTCCTATAATTGTTGAGAGAATTGCTTTAAAAAGCTTAAACTGTTAACCATGTTGTTAGTCGCTTTGGTTAAAAATGCGTCAGCCAAATGTAATGTAATGTAATAACTAATAGTCGTATGGCAAAGGTATGTTTTTCCCCATCCAAGCAGTGACACTCAGGTAGGCAGCCAACAGAAGGCACTCAGGGACCATGTCCATGTGCTCAATCTGAGTCCTGGTCTGAGTCCTGGTCTGAGTTTACTGTTTTGATAATAAATACCTTCCCAATACAAAACATGCATGCATGCATCCAAGGGCATAATATAAATCTAATCTACAAAACAGGAAAAACAATATCATGCCAAATAATCTGAAACAATATAGTTGCATATAATGTGGCAAAACTCAATAATAATGATGTGAGTACCTGAGTATTCTTGCACCAAGCTGCACAGGCACATCCACATGCCCCATTGAAAAAATATTCCACTTTTTCGACATCGACACTGCCTGGTACTGCACTGACTTCCACTTTCCTTGCATCCACATATCGTCAGCTCCAAGCACCTGGCCTGCCTAATGTCTTATGACATTTTGGGGATGGTCAATACTAAATTCAATCAGATTCATAGCCTACATCCTCATTTGTTGATATTGAGGCAATGATTCCATGCAAAGGCTTGGGCTTCAGGGCCCCATGACCCCTTGGGCCCCTGGGCCTGGTAGGCCCGTGCAGTAATCCATCCCTGCCTACTGCGTTGTGTGCATCATATCGGTGTGCGGGTGGGTTATATGGTGAGGCCCATCGGGGGCTAGATGGAACCTTATTGTACTGGGTGGGTATTAATACGCAGTAGCCTCTTTGTACCAACAGCAGTAGGTCTACGTGTTGTAATTGTTTGGGACTGTGTGTGCTTCGATTGCCTTCTAGACCTCACAGTTAACGTAGGCTTTAGTCAACAATCTAGGAGGTAGTGGAAACCGGTCATTACAACAGAGCCCGAGTAGCCTATGTAGCCTAGTGGAATTTCCCCATTATGGGTCTCCATAGCTGGCGGTTGACACCACAGGTGACCTTGCTACAAAGAGTAGAAGTCCGCTATAAACCATCCTGACCAAAGGCTTTAATTAGCTGCCTACGGTTATCATCACATTACCAATATGACCTGTAATGTTACAGACAGCTGTAGGCCTAGTCCATGCCAAGGTAACACGAAGTTGCCGCCACAGCACAGCGAGCGGTGAGAAAATGTCGGGAATGACTAAATGTGAGCACGAAATTTCGAGAGCTCAATTTAGGCCTACAACGGGGTCACATTTCGAGGGCTCAATTAAAGGAAAACGTGCTCACGTTTTATTAATTCGAGGGCTCAATTAAAGGAAAACATGCTCACAAATTATCACGACCAGAAAAAATATCACTTAAAGTGAGCTCTCCCGTACATTGAACATTATAACAAGTGGGTTCACAATGTGTGGGGCTGTGCTAAACCTGACCATAAGGCTATTTTTGCCAGAGTTCAACGTAAAAATGCATTGAGACAAGGTAGCATCCTATCAGGGTTATCTCAGCATAGTATACTAGTCTATAATATACAAACCATAACTCATAAAAAAACGCTTAATTAACTAAGTGCCTGCTGATCAGATAGGCTATGCCTATAGACCCCTCTTGAAAGACCCAAAGTGCCAGTCAGATATACTTTGAGTCTCACATTTTTAAAGTCTCAATGTGTCCATTAGTTTACACAGAATTCACTAGAAGTCATTATTTAAGGGGTTATTTTTCAAAATTTTCTGCCTGGGGTGCATGCCCCCAGACCCCCCTAGCCTTCCTGTGTGTGACATTGAGCTAAGCCCCCAATGTTTCAAATGTCTGGCTCCGCCCCTGCTTGCCTAAAAGGACTTTGGTTCCATTTGTTCCTGCTGCTCATTGTCAAAACTCAAAAATCGAAAGAGGAGGGCACCAGACTAGGCCTACTTCAGTTGTTAGCCTACATTCAGAACCAAGAAACTGACATCTGGAGTTTTTCTCAGGTGTGTGTGCTCCTCGTAAGACAGAAAGAAAAACTGAATAGGCTATCCCTCCTGCATGTGGGCTTTAGCGGGCGGGAGTGGGACATCATGTTACAGATGCGGGCGGGAGCGGGACTAAAAATGACACATTAATGCGGGAGCGGGCGGGAGCGGGACAGAATATTGCGGGAGCAGGACTGAAAAATCAGTCCCGCGCAGACCTCTACTTGGCAGTTCCTGCTTTCATCCAAATGCTCAGCAGGTTGCAAACACAAGATGCAACAACAGTACATCTGTGTCACTGCACTGAATGATGAGCCTCTCATACCCTTTGGTTGTGGCATCATGAGGTTGTGCCTTCATCTTCAACTTGTGCAGTATTGCACTGTCTCTCCCCACAAGCTTTAAACTGGGCTTGACTCATTCCCATATATAGGGGCACTCATTGAAAGAGGTTTTGGGATACTATGTTATGTTTCCAAGCTGATATTCACTTTGAAAACTGGTTCTCTTTAGGCGGAGATTGTTTTTTTCATGTTCTAGTTCCAAACATGTCCATTCTGACACTTCTACAGACAGCCAATGAGTGTTAGCTTTCATTTGATACCTTTTTTATGTATATGGTCCTTGTGGTTGTGGAGATATTCAACATTTATTGTTGGCACGTCGTGTTGAGCAGGAAACCAAAAAATTGGCCTGAAATTGCTTGTACAAGTCACACAAAAAAAAATTCAGGCTGACAACCACCCTAATATCTTACCTATGGGTGTCTTCTCAGGCGAGCAAGTGCTCCACCAGCCATCATGACCACATTCTACCGAGGCACCATTGAGAGCATCCTCTCCAGCTGTATCGCTGTGTGGGGCGGAAGCTGCACTGAATACAACAGGAAAGCCCTGCAGCATAGTGAACACAGCTGGAAGGATCATTGGTGCTTCACTCCCCTCCCCTGAAGGACATTTACACCACCCACCTCACCCAGAAGGCGACCAAAATTGTGAGTGATGCAAGTCACCCCGCTCACAATCTGTTTGATCTACTGCCCTCTGGGAAGAGGTACAGAAGCCTGCGCCTCCCCGACTACCAGACTCACCAACAGCTTCATACACCAAGCTGTAAGGATGCTGAACTCTCTCCTCCTCTCCCCTCCACCCTCCTCTCCCCCTCCACCCTCAGCTACATAACATCCTGGACATTGGACCCACAATGGTCACTGCACTACTCCACCTGCACACTTGAACACTTGCACACTTGTACACTTTACAACTTGGTGTTGTTGTCCTGAAAACACAACACTTCTGCTGCTCTTACATAACTTGCACCACTATGCCACTTTTCTTTATTACTTAGGGTCAAACAGTATTTTATAGTATTTTACAGTATTTGCACTAGTATTTTATTGACTGTCTATGCACAATTTGGACAAAATTTTGCTGCTCTTATTTTTTCATTATTATATGTGCCCTCTTATTTACTTATTTACTTACTTTTTTGTTTACTTGAATGTTATGTTTGTTCATGGACTTAAAATTGGTCAAATATGTCTTGTCTTCACCGTGGGATAGTGAGAAACGTAATTTCGATCTCTTTGTATGTCTGGAACATGTGAAGAAATTGACAATAAAGCTGACTTTGACTTCTACCTAAACAAATAGGGGGACAGCTTGTACCAAAACATGTCCGCAAAAGTCTTAACGGAAGCCCTTTTCAGAATTGGCCCCCTGACTATATTGTACTTAAGATGGACTCAACATGTCCATTGTATCAGGAATGACCTACCTGTGCTCGACTCCACCTCTCCTTGACTTAACACATTCAGGTCGGCATCCATCGCCTCCACCCTCACTGTGTACAGGGTGATGGGGAGCAATCTGTTGACAGAGCCCATGACCGTGTTCTCACTGAACTGTACAAAGGTGGAGGGTCCAGCTGTGTTCTTGGGGGTAGCCGTGACCTTGTAGGAGCTGGCACCATCGTGTCGACTCCAGCGGACAATAATGCTCTTTGTTGTTACGAAGTACACACTAATAGAAAGTGCACTACCTATGAGAGACAGTGAGAGTACCATAGTGAGCAAACGAGAGACAGATCGACAGACAGATCGACAGATCAATATGTTGATGGGGTTTGTTGAAAGTAACAATATGGTCTGATTGGGTGTATATTTTGAATAGCAAATAGGAAGAGAATCCATCACAGCATACGGCTTCAATTTACCTTGGACTCCATACTGTGAATAGAGTACAGAAAAGTTGCAAATGAGATGTATGCCATGTTACTTCTACACGATTCATGAATGCATGACTCTAATGCAATTGAAGAAATATTAAATTTTATGCAATGCAAAACTAGTCGCATCACTAATGTACTGACAGTAGTGGCTAATCCAAATGGTCTTAAAAAATAAAAGCACAATACAATTTTCTAATATAGCTTACCTGTGACACACAACTGCATAAGACAAATACAACAAGCCACTTCAAATTTGTCAAAGCCATTTTCTGGCTGTTAATTCCAGGTTTGGAGTGGTATCTCTTGACTCCCGATTTTCTGAACTTCATATGATTTGATGCCTGAAATACCTAGGCCTGTGCAACTCCACCCACAAACTTCTTTCAGCCTATTACAAATAGCAGGGGTGGGCTTACCTACAGCAGGTGAGAATGAGAAAATAAGTAGGCCTAATGGTAAATGTCAAAGTTTGTTTTAAAAAATGTATTTCTACAGGATTTGCTTATATTGGGTAGACTATGTAATTTAACTTAAAATGTGGGCCTACATAATTTTCTTAAGCTGTGAAGCATAGTTCAACCACTAGTTATGTTTACAAATAGGCAACTGGTGATTGACAAACAAAGACATTTTGCGCAATTTAGAACAGTTATATAGACCTAATCAAAGAATATGAGTGTAATGAGTCGTGTAGGCCTACGCTACGCCACGATAGGCATACACACCCTTCGGCTTCTGTGTTGATATTTCCACATGATGACGTAATACTGGAGACGTTCAGTCCATAGTAGTAGACAAGATGGCAACTGGACCAGAGCACGGGCTGAAATGGATTGTATGGCAAAGTAAGTTCTGGCACTATACATTTCGTCAGTCGCGTTTAAAAGTATTTTGAAGCTTTGTCAACTTGCTTGAAACGCTTCCCACTCTGCCCCGTGCTGTCTTGGCTCAGCATTATGAAGTTCTGTTGAACTGTTGCACGAGCATTTTCCCATTTCCCGATACGGAAGTTTGTGAAGTTATCCTGTTTTGCCTTTTTCTGAAACAAAGTTCTGTATGTCTGTGTATGTGTAAGGCCTCCATGAAATTGAGTCCAACGTAACGATGGATCTCTCAATTTGCCTAGATGAACTGTAACGTTAGTGAAACTTCGCGCAGATGTATGCTATTGCTACCTAGCAAGTTGAATTTGTCCAGCTAAAAGTTAGCTTGCCAGTGTCATCCTTATTGATATGTTTACTTGCTAGCTAGCTAGCTAACTCTACTATCTGGCTAAAACGTTAGCTAGTTACGCCTTTAACACTAAGTAAAAGTTTACCGAAGCAAAATACTTTGTATTTGGTGGCTGATATTCATGATATTTGAACATGCGCAATGATTGATCAACGTTAAACCAAATATGAATTTCCCCTGTGTGTGCCTTTGGAAGGTCTGACGTTATTTCGAACTCAGATGTCAATAAGCCATATCATAAGTCAGATCATAATTTGCTAACTGTTTTGCTGAAGTATTAATTTATTATTAAACAAAAGGTCTCTCTTATCAACTTGTATGACTTATGTTGGAAGTTATGAGGGGTTTTGACAGGTTGTCTTTAGTGTGCACGATTGACGAGTAATAGCGCTATGCTACTGACTTAACTCTTACATTCTCATTGTCGACTTTTATGTGCGTTACTGACCATAGAAAGCGACATTTGTTTTATCGACAAAATTTCATAAATTTTAAACGACATGATTTATTATCATTACTTTATAGGAATAAAGAACAGTATCCTTGAGGACTGTAAGAAGCCGGGAATATGGAAGGTGAGCGTCATGACCGATCGTATAGGTTGTTGGCACTAATGTCAAATATCTACCTGTCTATCATCACTTAGGATTCTAACTCAGTTTGTTTTAACCCTCCCACACAACAGAAATCTATTGTCCCACCAGATATTGTCCATGTCCAGATCTTAACCATGTCCATTGAAAGTAATATCTGTAGACCAATCTTCCCATAGGTTGACCTTGTTGATAGTGCATGTTCATTGTAATGTACAGGCCCATTTTTAACATCTGCTTCCTCTGACAATTCACCTGTGTGTGACAGAAATATTAACCCCTTTGTTCCCTTAGATTCTGATGCTGGACCAGTTTACTACGCAGCTGCTATCCTCCTGCTGCAAGATGTCAGATCTGATGTGCGAGGGCATTACCAGTAAGCAGCAACGCTTCAGCAACATATAGCCTACCTCAACACATGAGCACACATGCTACATATTAGACACATGTATGTCTCAAACAACAAAGTAATCACTAAAGTTACAGCACCGATGTGAAATTGAGCTTGGATTTGTGGTTTACATATTGAGACTTTTAGAAGGAAAAAGAAGAACTGTCAATTTGCAGAACCGTGTGTTTGGGTTTTTCCCCAAAAAAGGTGCCTGAATGTTTGAAATAGATAGATGTGAAAGTGGAGCCCCCAGAACAGAAACTGCCCACAACTTATGAAAGATCACTCCATGGTGTCTGAACGCATCAATATGTTGATGGGGTTTGTTGAAAGTAACAATATGGTCTGATTGGGTGTATATTTTGAATAGCAAATAGGAAGAGAATGGATCATAGCATACGGCTTCAATTTACCTTGGACTCCATACTGTGAATAGAGTACAGAAAAGTTGCAAATGAGATGTATGCCATGTTACTTCTACACGATTCATGAATGCATGACATTTTATGCAATGCAAAACTAGTCGCATCACTAATGTACTGACAGTAGTGGCTAATCCAAATGGTCTTAAAAAATAAAAGCATGTTTGAGACGCATGGGAGTAGATCTACCAATGGTCATAAGATGTAGACTAATGCTATCTGCATGCAGATATCTGTATTCTAGCTTTATTTATGCGAAAACCTGGCTGCTGACCATACTGCCCTGATAGTGGTTATTGCCAATAGCTGTGTTTGTTATTTGGTAAATTATTATCTCACTGGCCTAGAAGGCTCTGGCTGTCTCTTTGTGTAAAATGTCCTCATGATTCCTACCAAACACAGTGCACAGTCATCACCTGCCCCACAAGCAAATGTCATCAGCAATTTCACACACTGCTGTTACTATAATTGTGCATGGACTCTCATTTCTGCCCGCATTGGATACACAAGCTTTTAATTATACCTAACAAAAAAAATAAACACAACATTTTGTTTTACCAGTTGTGGAGGACCTCTTCAAAGTCAGAGAGCCAGTTCCAGACATGAAGGCCATCTATTTCATAACACCGACTGCAAAGGTATCACCGCTCATCACCTGAGACTATGTACAAAGATTGATTTTAAGCTTTCAAAACTCCTCTCCGTAGTGGTAACTTGAGAGGTTTCCAATAATCTATTGGTTTATAAAAAAATAAAAAAAATGGTTGATGATCATAGTGATGTATGTGTTTTGTATTCTACATATGATTGAGTATTTCTCTTTCAGAGTGTGGAGGCTTTCATCAAAGACTTCAAACCCAAGCCCAAATACAAGGCAGCATATGTGTACTTCACTGACTGTAAGTGGGCCAGAGCAGGGAGGGTCACAGATGATTATCTCTACATAGATGTAGCCCAGGACTTGTGTGTGCATGCTTTGAAAGAATGGGTGAATGAGCATGGGAAACAAGAAAACAGGAAACAAAAGAACAGAGGTTCTACAAGATTTCCAAGATATTGTTAACTGCTGACAGTTGTGATTCACAATTGAGTTAAAAATAAGTTAAATTGACATTTATTCCTCATGCCCAGCCTATCCTACAATGTTTCTGTGGACCAAATAATGGTTGAAAATAACCAACACGGCTTTCTCTCTTAGATTGTCCCGATGACCTCTTCAGCAAAATAAAAACGGACTGTCCCAGGTACATACGCGTCTGCAAGGAAATAAATATCTCTTTCCTGCCCCAGGAGTCCCAAGTAAGAGCTACTTCTTCCTGATTGAGTGTGTGAGCGCGTGTGAGTATGCACGCGCGTGTGTGTGTGCATGCATGTGTGTGTGCATATACTCTAGTGCTGAGAGCGAGAGGAGGATATTGGGATGAATGACCTGAGGTTTTCTCGGAAACAGGATGAGCTGCCCAGTCCTTTGTGAGGTTTTTAGTGGTGTGCTTTGCTGTTTCGCTGTTTCTCTCACAAAAGGAAAGGGGTTTCTTTTCCTTTGTGTGGAATGCCTCTGGCTCATGCTTAAAAAGAAACATCTTTTGTGTGGTTTTCTGAGCAGTTTCCTTCTAAATTTATGGCACCTTGGACAAAAACAAATTGTCACAGGAACACTTCATAGACAACAAGAGGATAAAACTAGACCAGTTTGTGGCTAGATAGATGGATAGATAGTGATGATAAATGGGTGGTATTGTGCAGGCTAAAGAAAAAACAGAGGGTCAGCATCTAAACACAGGATTGTCATGGCTTATTATGACCGCTGTGCAGCGAAGCATTTAGATTTTATTTTCTGTGTCAACGATTCCCAGGACACTGAAAGACTGGGGTGTACGAAACTTGGTACATGTAGCCCCACAAGGATGACACAGAACCATTGTTTTTCGTTTTGATCCGTTGCGTTTAATGTATAGCGCCACCTAGTTAAAAATGAAGAAACTTGTTAGCATCATATCTGAATCACTCGAAGGGTCGGACACTCACAAGAAAACAGACACACACACACATATATACACACACACACACACACACACAAAAGCACACATATGCACAAAAACACACATATGCACAAAAACAAACACACACTATGCACACACTCATTTAAATTCACAAAAGTAGGGGATGGAGTAGGAGATGGAGACAAATTGACAAGCGAGATTAATTTTTGTGGAGAGAATGTGCAGGACTGAGCGGCAGTCATATTTTGTACCGCACTGCGGTACATCTAGTTAAATAAATTGTAATTGCAGCAATTAAAACAGCCAACTCTATGCCCAAAAAATGAGCCGCAGTGCAAACATAGTCAGTGTGAACTATACTGTAGCAGTGTTGTGACCTGTGTCAGTGAGAATGTTGGCCCCAGCTGTGGCACAACTGGCTGGGGCACCTGCACCGTACGCCGGCGACCCGGGTTCGATTCCCGTCCCATGATCCTTTCCGGATCCCACCCCGACTCTCTCTCTCCCACTCACTTCCTGTCGTTTTCCACTGTCCTATCTGATTAACGGCATAAAAAGCCCAAAAATATACTTAAAAAAAAAAAAAAAAGAATGTTTACGTGTAGTGATGCTGTATTCTGGAGTAGCTCTGCCAAAGATCCATGATTAGTAACCACTTCAACCTTCTACTGTGTGAATGTTTCTAGGTGTTCACATTTGACAACCCTGGAGCTTTCAACAGCATATACAGCCCGCATAGTGAGGACCGTTTGAAGACACTGGAGACTCTGGCTAATCAGATTGTCACTCTCTGCGCCACGCTCAACGAAAACCCAGGCGTCAGATACAAGAAGTGAGTCAGGCCGTACATTCAGCATGCATCCACAAACCTACACTTCACTCACCCACATTACCCAGTTTTGGATCTTCTGTCATTCTCTCTTTTTCAATTACATTTCTTTGTTCTTTTCCTGTATCCTTTTTTGGCATTGTTTGCATATCTCTATATTGCGATAATATATGTTTTTTTGTGGGGGGTGGAAGCTAATTATGACCGCCGCTCTAGCGAAGCAGTCAGAGTTTTTTTTGTCTTCCGCATTTCTTTTTTTTCTTCAGTAATTTTGTGTCGACGATTCCCAGAACACTGAAAGACCGGGCTGCACGAAACTTGGTGGGCATGTAGCCCCACAAGAATAGCACAGAACAATTTATTTTCGTTTTTATCCATCTCCCACACGCCGCACCGGACCCCACAGAAGGAGGGTAGGCCGGACAGTTTTCTGTGAATATCTCGAGAACCGTAGGACCTAGGATGACCAAATTGTTTTTGTATGTTTGTCTCAAGGGGCACTGTCAACCCATCCCATATCCACTCATTTGAGGTATAGCGCCACCTAGTTAAAAATTAAAAAGCTAAAACGAGGCGTTGTATTCACAGATATCTTTGGCAGACATGTTCAAAACTGCACAAAATTTGAAGTATAGGATCATTATGACACCTTCTGAATGCATGCCATTTGTGGAATTCCATTCATGGGGAGGGGGCATACAATAAATGTGTGTGTATATTTAGTGACTGTACACTATGCGCATGCATAAACACACGCATATATGCAGGCACACACACACAGACACACACACACACACACACACACACACACACACACACACATATATATAAACACACACACATACGCACATTACACATACACACACGCACGCACATACATGTACACACACAGGCACACACACCAAGAAGCACACATTATACACAAAAGCAAACACACACATGCACACACTCATTTACATACACAAAAGTTGCAAGAGTAAGAGATGGAGACAAATTGTCAAGCGTGATTTTTGTCTTTTGCAGAGAGAATGTGCAGGACTGAGCGACTGTCATATTTTAGTCTCATCTAGTTGAAAGACAGACTGGTGTCATTGTATCTTAACCTACTTAGTGACAGTCCAACTTGATTCATTTTGTTGTGTTCAATCATATCAAATGGACAAATGGTAATTTAATCAAGAATCAATTTAATGAGATAGGGATGGGTGGTTGTAGGGGATTTAAGGGTCTGGTTGTGTGCTGGTAGTTGTGCTCTAACCCGTGTGTGTGTGTGTTCATGTGTGTGTGTTCATGTGTGTGTGTTCGTGTTCTTCAGGGAGTCCTCAACAGTCCAGTATGGCAAACAGCTGGCTGAGATGGTTGACCGAAAGCTGGAGGACCACTACAAATTAGACGGCAGTGCTAAAAAGGTCAGTACCTTGTCCAGCTAGCTACCTACCCTCCAGGACAGCCCTGGTCCTTCTCTTTCAATAAATAATAAAATAAAAAAAAGTATACTCTTTTGATCCCGTGAGGGAAATTTGGTCTCTGCATTTATCCCAATCCGTAAATTAGTGAAACACACTCAGCACACAGTGAACACACAGTGAGGTGAAGCACACACTAATCCCGGCGCAGTGAGCTGCCTGCTACAACAGCGGCGCTCGGGGAGCAGTGAGGGGTTAGGTGCCTTGCTCAAGGGCACTTCAGCCGTTCCTACTGGTCGGGGTTCGAACTGGCAACCCTCCGGTTACAAGTCCGAAGTGCTAACCAGTAGGCCACGGCTGCCCCTTCAGTCACACCATCACAGAAGGGGACTTGTCCACGGAGTAAATAGACCAGACCATTCACTTTCGTCACTTAGATCAGTTGTCCCCTATGCCTGGCTCTAAGAGAGGGCCAGAGACTGAGTATATCAACCATAAATAGCCTAGTGCTGTGAACAACAGCAGTCTACCTTAGTTGAATATTCCATTACATTTAATCATAGGCTATTGCAATTTAATACCATTGTTAGCTGTGTTTATGTTGCCATCATGCCATATCAGTGTTAAATGTAGCTCACATGAAATAATACTAATAAAAAGACTCTATCAAACTATCAAAGAGTTTTTATGAAGTGCTGGCAAAAACATCTGAAATGACCACCATTCTAACTTTTACTCACCTGATAATATTTTTTATAGAAATAATTATCCCAGAAAGTCCCAGAAATATGACTTGAGTTAGTTAGTTATTAACAATTAATTGATAAACTTTTAGAATACTTTGAGCACTGATGCAGTCAGCATAGGCCTTTAACATTGTTTGCAGGTAGGCCTACATTTCATTCCGGTTTCGATGGCAAACGTGAAACGGCGCCAAAAAAACACCAGTGGACAAAAAGAGTATTACATGTGTACTGTTAAAGGAGAATTCCGGTGTGATATTGACCTAAAGTGTATTGAAACATGATACCGAGTGTGAACGTATGTCTCATAGCCCATCTCGGCTTGTCCCCTGCACTCCAAAAATCTGGCTAGTTAGCCGATGCTACCAACAGCTTTTTCAATAGTGGTGCTTCGCATCGGGCTAGCCATGCAAATAAATCACTTTTTTTTTTACCCATTTACGAGGGCTCAATATATCTCCACACTTCATTGGTAGACTTCCGAGGGCCCTGACATTTAAAACGAGACATTGAGAACTTTGAAAAGCACTGGTAGTTTACTTACAAGACGATTTATACAGACAGTATCTTCAATGAAGTTTAGCGTTTGCAGCCATCTTGAATTTAGTCAATGATAAGTCGAAAGCAACGAGTAAGAATGAACAGGTATGATAAGGGATCAGATTCCAAAAATAATTCAGTGGAAATGCATGGATTCCAGTTTCTTCCAGTAGCAGCAACTGGAATCCATGCATTTCCACTGAATTATTTTTGGTCAATATCACACCGGAATTCTCCTTTTAAGACTCGCCATAGAGAATGAATGGGGGAAATTACGGAGGTTATAGTTTGACGATATCGTACTCCCGTGCGGGCCAGATGCTATATACCGCGGACATGTTTTGGGGGGCCACCCAAAATGAGGTGGTGGCGGGCCGTAGTTTGGGGACCACTGACTTAGATGGTAAAGGTAGACTCAATGATACAGGGAGAAGTGTTTCAAACACAACAGAGAACAAATTAATCCAACCCCTCAACACCACAGATTATCACCTAATGTTTATTTTAGTTTATTTTATTGGGTTATGTTTTGGCCTTTCTGTCCTCAGGAGAAGACCCAGTCTCAACTCCTGATTGTGGATCGGGGGTTTGACCCTGTGAGCCCTGTTCTACATGAACTGACCTATCAGGCCATGGCATATGACCTTCTGCCTATTGAAAAGGACACGTACAGGTGAGACCTTTTAGGAATACCATTTTCACCCTTAGGTATGAGCTACACCAGACGCGTAACTGAAGTGTTCCGTTCGCGACGCGTAAAATCCATTTTAGATGAATGGTCTATTTTTTTCAAACGTACGCCCCACTGTCACGTCTGGTGTAGCTACTTCCATTGATTATATGGGAAGCTAATTGTTGCAGCAGATGCAACGCGAACGGAACGCTTCAGTTACGCGCCTGGTGTAGCTCAGCCCTTAGTTCTAACTGAGACTAAATACAGTAATGTGCACTCAGACTTACCTATCTCCACTCACTCTTTTTTTAGAAGAAGAGAAATACTGAATCAGGCACTCTGTAGAATGCAATCTCACAGCAATCAGCAATCTAATGTCAGTCTCTTTCTAATTTGCATGCATATTGTTGTTGTTGTTGTTTTTGAACTGTATTCAGTGCTATTTAATATTTAAAGCTTGTTCACACCAGACCTTTACCAGATGTGATTGGCTGCTTGTAAGTTGTTATCATAGTATATTGTGCTTGCCTGTGTGTGTGTCTGTGTCTGTGTCTGTGTGTCTCCCACAGGTTCAAGCAGAAAGATGGATCTGAGAGAGATGCGCTGTTGAACGAGAGCGATGAGCTTTGGGTGGGACTGAGGCATCTGCACATTGCACAAGTAACAGAGTGAGTGGCCGTCCCATCATTCTACAGTATTCCAATAGGCCTTCTGTAAACTGATGCTGTAGTCACCACAAGCACATTCATACACACTACAATTATCTTGGATGTTCAAAAAAATCAATCAGTTTTGGAAAAGGACAACCACCCTGTGTTGATACACTCTGTTCTGTGATCCAAACACCATAGTAGACAGCTGACAGCGTAGTCAGTGAAAATAGTGTAGCCCTGCAGTATGTTCTGAAGAATCTGGATCCTGTTTATTTATACTGTGTATAGGTGGTGAGCTCATCTCTTCAGAGTAAACATTCAAAGTCCATTATTGTGTAACCAAAGGTTAAACAGAGATGTGATGAGTTCTTAACATGGCTCAAACAAGGCCCTCTAAAATGATGACATTCCTCTCTCGACTGTAGGAAAATCCCTAAACTGGTGAAAGAGATTTCAGCCAGCAAGAAGACGCCGGACTCCAAGGTCTTGGGAACATTTCTGTACTGCCATTACAGCAATATATCCAGTTGTGTTGTGAAAGGCCAGAGGAATAAGTGGCTCAACTGTCTCTCTCTTTCTCTCTCTCTCTCTCTCTCTCTCTCTCTCTCTCTCTCTCTCGACAGATCTCAATAGGAGGCCTGGCTAATCTAATGAAGAAGATGCCGTCCTTTCGCAAGCAACTCGCTCAAGTATGCAAAACCCGAAACCTCACCTCCTGGGCCTTGCTGTGTGTGTGTGTGTGTGTGTGCGTGCGCGTGCGCATGAATGTGTTCATGAGCTTGGCACAGGTTGTATGTTTTGTGCAACTGATGAGAAATGTAATCTGATGACTTTCTCACTAGTATTTCTTCTTCTCTTTCTCTGGCTTGTCCTCGTCTGCCATGTCTATTGATTCACAGAAAACTGTACACCTGAACTTGGCTGAAGACTGTATGAACAACTACCATGGGAAAATAGACAAGCTGTGCCAGGTTGAGCAGGTGAGGTGCCATTTTCCTACCTGCCATACCTGAGTACATGAGTAGAAACAGTAGAATTTAGTGAATTCCTATTAAGGATGACTATAGTACTCAGTGCTCTCCTGACAGTGGCCAAGGTTTCAAAGAGCAAATCTAGCATGGCTGCTACAGTGTGAAAGTCCCTGCTTCAAGGCAGAAACCAAATAGTGCAAAATGTCTGGCTAGTAGGCCATTAGAAATGAAGCCTCTCTTAGCTCTTTTGCCTGTAGTGTGTGTGTGTGTGTGAATACTGACAAACTTGATAGGGGTGTGTGTGAAAGAGAGAGAGAGTGAAATGCATTCTGGCTACTTAGGAAGTTCCCAATCAGTTGTGAATGTTGAGCCAGTTAAAGCCTGGGTGTGTGTGTGTGTGTGTGTGTATGTGTATGTGTGTGTTCTAGATATGGTACCAGGTATGTCCTCTCAGTGCAGTCCTCCATCGGCATCTCTTAATTTGTCTCCTGCTGCCTTTATTCCAAGTTGCCTTTATTTCAATTGTGGTTTAGACTAGAGGTTCCCACGGGTCATGGAATTTCTGGAATATCATGAAAATTTAGGAAGTCTATTCCAGACATGGAAAGTCAGGGAATTGGATTATTTTTGGCGCAAAGTCATGGAACATCAGGGAATATTGTTGTAGCAGTTTAAAATGTATTTGCCAAAATACATTAATAGAAATATATTTCTGTGCAGAATTGATGTATATCTGGTTATTAGCTATACGGCTTGGTTGAGTAGCCCAACTGTGTTTATTCAATGCCTATTTATTCATCTCCCAATCTAAAAAAGTAAAAGATTATTGACCGCCATGCGGGTGCTCTGAAATCATTGGTCGCTATATTGTACTATTCATTCTATAGTAAGTTGTGGAAATTCAAGTTTTTTGTCAGGGAAAGTCAGGGAATTTGACTTAGAGGGGGAACCCTGAGAGGAGATTCAACAGTACTTGCATTCCTTCATAGTCAAACCCATTTCACACTGTCACCACCAGCAGCTACAAGACCCACTCATACACCTGCGTTTGTAGTGTCTTACATGATGTACGCTATGAAGTGTGTTGCTGATGTCCAATCACACATGAGTTAAAGGTATACTATGCAGGTTTAGGTATTTTCGTGATGTATTTATATGTTACTCTGCTATTGTAAATAGCAAACTTCTCACGACTTATCCCCCCTGTACACAATGCAAATGCTTTTGTTGTGGGGGTGAAGGATTAACAACAGGCAAAACTATCTCCAAAGAACTATATCTACTGACAAGGTAATGTTTCAGATTCTCGCGAGTTTTGGCGGGGTGCCACTCTTGAAAGTTGCATTGTTGGTTTTCTTGGTAGGGACTCGCTACGTCTATGCTGTATAGCTCTGCTAGGTGAACGATTTGCCTATTACAAGTTCGTTTACCATCAAATTGGCTTCATAAAGGTGAAAATCGTGCATAGTGTGCCTTTAACATGCTGTGTGGCTCCTAGCTGCACTCTACTATGTGCCAAGTCAAGTCAAGTCAAGTCAAGTTTATTTATATAGCACATTTCATACACAGAGGTCATTCAATGTGCTTTACATAAACAAAACCAAACAATAATAACAAATAAAAGCATAGAAGGGCAATATAGTCAAAGAATAGTTAAAAGGTAAAGATCATAATAAAAAGAAAACATAAAACACAAGGTAAAATCATTTAAAAATAAAGAATAATTAGTCAGCAAAAACAAAGGCAAAAGTAGTAAAAAAAAGTAATAAAAGACAAGGTAGAATAATTATCGAGGCAGATTCAGAATTTGTAACTCGGCACAGTTAGCAGAAAGCGAACAGTTTGGTCTTAAGTCTAGATTTAAAACTGGCTACAGTTGGGGCCTTTTTAATGTCATCCGAAAGTTGGTTCCACAGCTGAGCCGCATAGCAGCTAAAAGCTGCTTCGCCATGTTTAGTTCTAACTGTAGGTTTTACTAGCAGGTTTTTCACCTGGGACCTGAGAGGACGAGAAGGTGTGTACTGCTGAAGCATGTCTGACAAGTATTTAGGTCCTGCTCCATTTACTGATTTATAAACAAGCAATAGTGCTTTAAAGTCAATTCTGTGACTTACTGGAAGCCAGTGCAAGGACTTAAGAATTGGAGTAATGTGGTCAGTTCTTTTAGTTTTTGTTAGAGTCCTAGCTGCTGCATTTTGTATCACCTGAAGCTGTTTAATAGTCTTTTTAGGAAGGCCTGTGAACAGTCCATTGCAGTAATCAACCCTGCTGGAGATAAATAAAGATGAATGAGTTTTTCTAAGTCATGTTTTGACATCAGCCCTCTGAGTTTGACAATATTTTTGAGGTGGTAAAAAGCTGATTTAGTTATCGCTTTCATGTGGCTGTTGAAATTTAGATCACTGTCAATTAATACACCAAGATTTTTAACAGTATCCTTTGCCTTCAACCCTTTTGTGTCAAGGAGAGTGGCAACCCTAAGTCTTTCCTCATTTTTACCAAATATAATTACTTCAGTTTGTTCTTTGTTCAGCTGAAGAAAATTGAGACATCCAGGTGTTGATTTGTTCTATACACTGACACATAGATTCAAGAGGACCATAGTTGTTTGGTGATAGAGCTAAGTAAATTTGTGTGTCATCTGCATAGCTATGATATGAAATCAAATTATTTTGAATGATTTGTCCAAGTGGGAGCATATAGAGGTTGAATAATAGTGGCCCCAAGATCGACCCCTGGGGAACACCACAGGTCAAGGACGTTGGTGTTGAGGTACAGTTTCCGATGGCAACAAAGAAGCTCCTTTCTTGTAGATATGATTTTAGCCAGCTGATAACTATGCCTGTAAATCCAACCCAGTGTTCTAGTCTGTGTAGTAAAATATTGTGATCAACAGTGTCAAATGCTGCACTAAGGTCCAGTAGCACTAGGACTGATGTTTTACCTGAATCTGTGTTGAGGCATATGTCATTGGAAACTTTAATGAGAGCTGTTTCAGTGCTGTGATTTGCCCGAAAACCAGACTGAAAGTAATCAAAATACCCATTTGATGTTAGGAAGGTGGTTAATTGATTAAAGACTACTTTTTCAATCATTTTGCCAATAAAAGGTAGATTGGATATGGGCCTGTAATTGTTTAGCATGGAGGCATCCAGGTTATTCTTCTTGAGAAGTGGCTTTACAACAGCTGTTTTCAGTGACTTAGGAAAAGTGCCAGACAGCAGTGATACATTTACAATTTGAAGGACATCTGCCGCAATGAGGTGAAAAACAGTTTTGAAGAAATTGGTAGGCAGAGTGTCTAAGACACATGTGGAAGGGCTGAGATTCTGTACCGTTTTTTCAAGTGTTTCGTAGTCTATCAAGCTGAACTCTGACATCAAGTTTAGTTTCCCTCTGTTTGTTGCTGGAAGTTCAGGTTGTTGAATTTGTAATTGAGCAGATATGTTGAGTCTGATTTTGTCAATTTTACCTTTAAAAAAAAGATGAAAACTCATTGCATTTATTAGTTGAGAGAAGTTCAGGCGCTAATTGTGAGGGGGGATTTGTTAATTTATCAACAGTTGAAAATAGAATACAAGTGTTATTTGAACTTCTATTGATAATGTTGGAAAAGAAAGACTGTCTTGCTTTGCATATTTCAGAGTTATATGTGCGGAGCATCTCTTTATGGATTTCATAGTGGATCTGAAGTTTGTATTTACGCCATTTTCTTTCAGTCTTCCTACACTCTCTTTTTAGAAGTTTAACTGCTGGATTTTGCCTCCATGGTGCTTTCTGTTTGTCCTTAACTTTCTTGAATTGTAATGGAGCAATGTCATCCATAATGTTTGCCATTTTTGCATTAAAGTGATCAAATAAGTCTTCAGAGTCTGACAGTTGACTTGACTTTAGTGAAAGTGCTTGCTCAAAGAGAGCACTTGTCTGATCATTTATGATTCTCCTTTTACCATCATAGCTGTGTTTTGAGTGTGTGGGGACATAGACACATCAAAGAACACGCAGAAAATGATCAGATAAGGCCAGGTCTTTAACAGCTGTAGAGACATCGACCCTTTGTGATAACAAGGTCGAGGGTATGGCCGAGAGTGTGTTGGCCCCTGTACATGCTGTGTTAGGGAGAAAGTATCGATTAGTGCAATGAATTCCTTGGCATAATTGTTTTCAGGATTATCCACATGCAAGTTTAGATCCCCTGATATAATAAGACAGTCAAACTCTATGCAAACAACTGATAGCAGTTCACCTAGCTCTTCAAGAAAAACTTTAGCTGAATGTTTTGGAGGCCTGTAAATTGTCAGTAATAAAATCTGAGGAGAAGACTTAATGCATGCACACAGATATTCAAATGAAGTAAAGTCACCGAATGACTACTGATTGCACTGAAAAAGACGTCTTGAAAATTGTGGCTATCCCCCACCTCTTTTATTTGCTCTGGTAGCACTCAAGAAAACTGAAGTTTGGGGGAGCTGATTCGATGAGAGTAGCAGCACTGTTTGCTTGATCTAACCATGTCTCAGTTAAAAGTAAAAAATCAAGGTTGTGTGTGCAAATTAGATAATAAATTAAGAATGATTTGTTTGAAAGAGATCTGATATTTAGGAGTGCTAGTTTTGCTGTAGGTGTTGGGGAAATATGATCCATCTGTTTTGTGTCCAGGACCTGGCCGTGGGGATGGATGGAGAAGGCCAGAAGGTGAAGGATCCAATGAGAACACTGCTGCCCGTGCTGCTGCCGCCGAAGGACCGATACACCAAACACAACAAGATCCGAGCTGTGCTGCTCTACATTTTCAGCCTCAGCGGTCGGTTTGCTCGAGGGAATGGCCCGGGGAGGGGGATATTGGGCTTCAAATCTAATTTATGCTTCAAAGCTAAAATGGTATAACTGGCAACTGCAGTTGAAACCAGAAGTTTACATATGTAAATAATGTATCATATACATTACGGTACATTATTCATTCACAAAGAAAATTGGTGTCCTTAAAGGTTGGATATTTCCTCATTTATTTTAATTAAGGCATGAGATCAATTTTCTAAAAGATGATTTTTTTATTTCTCTTTTTTTAGTCAACTTTAGCATGTGTATGCTAAGGGTATGTAAATTTCTGGTTTCAACTGTATATAACCACTATTCAACATCTCAACATTCAAGCCTTACCAGGCAGGGTTTTCTTTTTTTTTTTTTTTTTTAAGGAGTTCCATATAAAACTTTTTGCGGTCTTTGGTGTTTCATGTAACTCGTGTTTGTAAAGTAACATCAGAGTGATTTTGGAGAATATAAGTGACATCATTTTCCCTGTGGTAATATGTGAACGCCCATCATGTTCCATGGGAAAAGAACCCTGATGTGGTTAGTGTTGTACAAAGTGACCATTTCTGTTTTTTGGTGAACTAATTTCCCCTAATGACAGGGGTCA
This sequence comes from Alosa alosa, assembly GCF_017589495.1. Taxonomy (NCBI): domain Eukaryota; kingdom Metazoa; phylum Chordata; class Actinopteri; order Clupeiformes; family Clupeidae; genus Alosa; species Alosa alosa. The sequence continues at coordinate 27,157,908 of NC_063197.1, read as the reverse complement.
GAACGTCTTCCAGTAAATTAATAACAATGATCTATCTAAGGGATTGTTTGATATATAGTGTATAAGTATATATACTCTTTCGATCCCGTGAGAGAAATTTGGTCTCTGCATTTATCCCAATCCGTGAATTAGTGAAACACAGTGAACACACAGTGAGGTGAAGCACACACTAATCCCGGCGCAGTGAGCTGCCTGCAACAACAGCGGCGCTCGGGGAGCAGTGAGTGGTTAGGTGCCTTGCTCAAGGGCACTTCAGCCGTGCCCACTGGTTGGGGCTCAAACCGGCAACCCTCCTGTTACAGGCTGGAGTGCTAACCAGTGGGCCACAGCTGCCCCCATATTTGTATGAATAAAGTTATTTGAGTAAATAACTACCTGTTAACTCTGTTTTTCTATGTTTTTTAGGGACCACGGAGGAGAACCTGAACAAACTTATTGAGCATGTAGAGATCACAAATGAGCGGGACTACATCCTCAACTGGAGAGAGCTGGGGGTTCCCATCATTTCCTCTGTGAGTTTCATTATTCTCTTACTCCTCAGGTCTGTGTACTAGAGAAGCTTACACAGCCACAACTAGTCTATATATATATCTCCAGGTCAGTTTTCCCCTGGGAGTATAGATTTGAAATGACCGGGGTAAAGTAATGTCAGAAATGTTGTATACACTTGTATCTGTAAAGGCCCATTCACACCAATAACGATAACTATAACAAATATCATTCTCGTTAATATGAATGATGACGTTCACACACAAACTATAACGATAACGACATGAAGAACGATATCGTTGGGGATCACTTTCGGAGCGATTTTGAAAACGATAAAAAGCTAATAGCCAATCAGAAACAATCACATTTTAGCCGTCATATTCATTAACACAAGGATAGACGTCTTTTATTATCATTGTTCAGTGTGAACGCTTTTATCGTTATGGTTATAGTTATCGTTATCGTTCTTGGTGTGAATGACCCTTAACTGTATTAGAAATGTTGCATCTACTGCACATAGACTACTATGTGTCTTGTGACTTTGTATCTATTTTGTGTCACTAGAATTTCACATAGATTTGTTGTTGAGGGATACAATTTTAGTAACTCCATACGTTTGATACACGTTTTTACTGTCTAGCTAATACCAGTAATCTCAGAATTCACATTAGACAGTATCTGGTCTAATCACTCAATAGTTACTCCTCTGGTACTATTGCAATCATGTGGATCATGTCCAGACCATAGTGAATGAAGTAAAGCATGCATGTTTGGCAGACACTACCTGTCTTACCAGCCCTTTTTTAGACAAAATGCATAATTGTTTGATTATGATTGGTTCTAAAATGGAAATAGGAAATGACTAGGCATAAGATTATGATTTCATCCATGTAAAGAGAAATCTGTGTGTGTGTGTGGCAAAATATTTGTGTATGTTTGTCATTTTGTGTGCCTGGTGCACAATGCAATCTAATCCCTTTTTCACTCAACAGCCGAGTTTGTTGTCCGGAATGTTCAGGAAGCCAACGCGAAGAGACCGCTCTCAAGATGAGACCTACAGTGTGTCACGTTGGACACCAGTCATCAAGGACGTGATGGAGGTGTGTGTGTGTTTGTGTGTGGCTGACTCTGACTCTGACTCTGCACAAGAGTATGTGTATGTGGTTGCCAAAGGGTGTTTCAGGAGGCTTTCTCACGCATGTCCTACAGCAGAAGGAAGGACACTGGGAGAGGGCTTGGTTTATCTGGGTCACTGCTACCCTTGGGTGTGAGTGTGTCAGTGGTATTTGGCTGGGTATGTAGCTTTTTGTGTTCTTTATGGTGTATGTTTGTGTTGTTGTGGAATGATAATCCACATAGACAATGTGTGTGTGTGTGTGTGTTGTACCACTCAGCCTTATTCAGCTTGCAGCGTAGCTTTCAAACTTTAATTTTAGTCCTCTCAGCACGAGTTTTTCACTCCCAGTGCCTGTTAACATCAGATCGTTTCAGTGATCAAAAAGATTGCTTATGCTCTGCCATGCATTGTGTGAATTTTCCCAGGTCAGAACCATTAGCGTCTGTGAGAGTGATCGCTTATCTTGCTCACAGAACAAAGCGGGGGGTTTGGAGTGGAGGGGTTGGGTGGTTGCAGGGAATCTTTTGTGGTCAACAGGAAGGCCTTTAGATTGAACGCAGTAAACAGTGCATTCCACTTTCTGCAGACCACTGTGCACTCACACTCTCAGAGCCACATAACGGAGCAGAAATGTCTTGGACTGTGTTTTGCATGCAGGCTGGAAACAGTCACAGTTCTGACTGGCTGTGTGTTTGTTTTGTGTTTGTGTTTGTGTTTTGTGTTTGTGTGTGTGTGTGTGTGTGTGTGTGTGTGTGTGTGTGTGTGTGTGTGTGTGTGTGTGTGTGTGTGTGTGTGTGTGTGTGTGTGTGTGTGTGTGTGTGTGCTCTGTGTTTGTAAGGATGCTGTGGAGAATAAACTGCAAGACTGGCCCCATGTTTCTGGTGCCCCCACGGCATGGAATGGCTCTCGAGCTGTCAGGTGATTTGTTGTTGTTGTTTACATATTTCCACACACACATATAAACATGAATAAAAAGTTGCTTGCTACTGACTTTCTTTTTCTCCTTCATCCTCACTCACTTTCGCTCTCTTTATCTCCCCTTCACACTCTTTGGTCCAGTGCCCGACAGAAGCACAAGCCCTCTGCGGACGACCACCACGGCAGCTCCAAGCTCATCATCTTCATCCTGGGCGGGGTCAGCTACTCTGAGATGCGCTGTGCCTACGAAGTCACACAGGCCACCAAGTCCTGTGAGGTCTTCATAGGTGAGTCCTGCAGCTTCTTCATGCGTTCCATTCATCTAGTAGGCTTCCCTCTGGCTTTGGGTTGTTGAGTTGTGATGTGTTCTGCTATTGTAGGTCACGTATCTGTGTTTTTACACAGATATGACAACACAAATGACATAAACAAATAATAAATTGAATTGAATTAAAAGTAGCTGTCTGATCTTCAGTAAGAGTGGCAGTGATGGCAGAGGATCCCTTTTCAGTTCTAACCATAAGTATGTCGAGGTCTTTTTAGAGGAGCTCACTCATCATGTGTGTGCAAACAAATGATTTGAAAACAACCCCCCTTTTCTGTCTTCTTCACCCAGGGTCCTCGCACATTCTAACCCCCACTCATCTTCTGAATGACATCCAGCGCTTGAGTTCGCTTCCCAAGCAGCAGTTCACACTTGAAAATGAGAAGAGCAGTTCCTAAGGACCACATAATGCCACATAGTGCCCCTCTGCCCCTGTACCGCACATTCACCCCCCTGTACCGCACATTCACCCCCCTTTGAGGGACTGAAGGGAATCCATATGATCAATATTGTATCTTAACCTTTACAAATATTACCTTTTCATAACCTGTGCCTATTTAAATGCATTAGAGAATGCTATTAATGTATGTGTCCTGTCTGTGTTACTGACTGACTGGCAATTGTAAATGCCACAATGTATTGTTTTGTTCTATACAAAATCTACAGGAAATTTCAACACAGCCTTACCACAGTGGTATGCTATACCACTTGTATATATTGTATGTATGTCACCTCCTTTAAATAGCCTTACTGATCCCCAGTAGGTTTTCTTTCATGTCATGGTGTATTATGAACAACTTCAGAGTGTTTTAAATCGAAATGATTATTGAACAACTGACAAATAAATGGATGATGTGGTTCAATGCCATTTTGAAATTGAGAATGTGTTTGGTTGGAGGTGAAAGTGAAATGTTTTTTTAATTATGGACCTAGTTTTACCATTGTGTCATTTTTCTTTTTTTCTTTTTTTACTCTAGAGAATCGAACATGTGAACCAATATTTTACAGGGAATTTTGTGGTTTTCATAAGTGGACACATTGAGGGTTGCAGTAAAGCAATGGACTTTTAATTTAACAGCACTCTGTAACCAAAAATGTGAGCGCAGGCCACAGCAGATAATCAAGTTGCAAGAATTCTCAGCATTCCAAAGTTAGTCCTAACCATTTTGGTCTGGAGTGTAGTTCAGCAGAATTGCTCTGTCCTTGTTAACATGCCATACTGTAACCCCTGGGTTTAAATGATGTCTTAGGTTTGGATAATGTAGCTTTACCACTAGATTCAATGGCCCATAGATGCCAAACCAGTTCTTTAACCTTTGCTGCATACATGCGATTGGGGTGGAGGGTGACAACATTTGTTATTGAAAGTTGTTGTGTTGTAGTGAATGAATGAATTATGGGATAGGTTACTTAAGAATTCAAGAATAAAGATATAAATATAGATAAAACATAGTAAGGGTTGACAAAAAATGCACAGAAGCTGTAATGTGATCTTGTGCAACAAAGCATTTTCTAAACGTGTCTGTTAACCTGTGTGAATAACAGTACACATGGGAGATATTACCTGTGTGTACGTGTTGGAGAGCAAAATTTGTGTGTGTTTTGAAGACTGTGTGCGCAGAGGAACACGTATTGAATGAACAAGGCGTGTTTCTGTCCTCACAAGTCACACAAAGACAGAAGAAAGCCACTGAAAGATGACACGAAACATGCCCCACTTTCCCGCAGAGGCATGTGCCCATGTGTAACATTTGTATAGCTGTATTTGGGACTTCAGGTCCATTGGGAAGGAGATTGTATTCCACAGGTAGTGTTAACAGGTGAGCATGGTGTCTGAGCGCCACACGGTGTTGGTCATGAGACTCGCACTTTTGGATAAGATGACCTCAGACTACTGCAAGAAAACATTTTTGCCTACTTCCTTATTTTTTTAATTACCACAATTTTCATTTGGCCTCCACTGCCAGCCACATCTTGAGATTGGCTTGAGCTCAGTATTTTTACACATATCTACAGTATATTGCTACACAGATACAATCCCACACCAGACAGTTTACAGGTCATTTTTGTGTTGAGTGGGTGTATGGCGATCAGTCATACAAGTCTAGTCTTGCTGACTTGATTAAAATGCCAGAACAAGGTTTATTTTCTTTGATGCATCCAAGAACAGTTATATATCTAACAAAATAGCAGAACCACTGGTAATATTTTCAAGTGTGTTTTCTGCAAAATCTTTCTGATTACCTGTGGGTGGAAGACTGCTTCTTCAGTGGTCCACCCTTGTTTGATTCTATCTTTCTATATGCTGCATTATTGCGACCATGGCATACTGTTGTTGAAGCAAATTAGATATTATGTATAAGACCAGGTAAAAGGCTCCCCAGTTCAAGGCTTAAAATATTGCATTGCTTTTCAAAATAATTCTAGTTCTAGTCTTCCATAGCCTGAAAATACCCATCTTCCATCAATTTTAACATGGTTTTCGAATGTCTCCTAATTTGGGAAAATTTGACATTCAGAAGTGTTAGTTACATAAGAACCACATCAAACAATAAAATAATAATATTAAATGCAGAGCAGAAAGAAATATATGAGGACTTGAATGTTTGTTGCAAGGTTCTCAACTCAGCTTTCCTCTCACCCATTTATCAGATTATTAGGGCTATGTATGTAAGCTATGTCGAGTTTCTTCATTGCTGGGAGAACATCAGCCGTGGCCTACTGGTTAGCGCTTCGGACTTGTATGAAGTGCCCTTAAGCAAGGCACCTAACCCCTCACTGCTCCCCGAGCGCCGCTGTTGTTGCAGGCAGCTCACTGCGCCGGGATTAGTGTGTGTGCTTTACCTCACTGTGTGTTCACTGTGTGCTGAGTGTGTTTCACTAATTCACGGATTGGGATAAATACAGATTCCAAATTTTCCTCACGGGATCAAAAGAGTTTATATATATCAACTTGACTTGTCTGGAAAGCTCCCAAATGAGGTGTGCCTCAACCCACGCTCTGCAGCTGTCGCGTTTTTAAAACTGGGCATTGAAATTACGCATTCAGTATTTCCATTTCATCTAATAACATTTTTAAAGTTGGACTTTCTTGGATGGGACTAGGCCTACGTCTTAGTGCTTGAACAAAAAAAAAAAAACTAAGCTATGCCAAATTAACGCCCATGGTCTGACCACATAGGCTTATTCATGCTTTCCATGACCACACCAGAATGAAAGTGAGGCAGAAGCAAATGTGCCCGGACAAACTGCAAGGAAACGAAAAAGTGTTCTATGGACAAGTGAAATATCATCCTGCATTACTTTGCCGTTCCAAATTTCAGTAGGCTTATTGATCTGTCTAATCGAGAAATACATGTGCAAAAATAATTTATGAAAGATAGTGCTTGGTGATGACAGTGGTGTGATTTAACTATTTGAAACAATGTATAAATCAAATTGCTACAATGTTGCCCTTTTGTAGCCTAATTACCACAGAATGTAGCGCAACAAAACATTACAGCTGCAGTGAGGGATATTATTATGGGCGTGACCTGAACTGATTTCTTTGGCGTGATTGGCTAACATCAGTGCCAGATGAGCAAGTTTCCTCAAGTACAGCACAAGGAAGATATAGGGGGAAAAAGTTTGAGGAAAATGGCGAAAGCGTAAACGTTGAAGTCCATGAAGTCTACTGTGACACCGCTTTCACTTACGATGTAGGCTACCAAGCCAATCACTGGAAACGGATCGACCTATTGCCTTTTTTTCGACAAGCTGGAGAATTCCGTCAGCTATAATTCCACAAAGGTAGGTTAGGCTACATCATTAGGTATCTCGAAAATGCAGCTGAATGCTCAACCATGTTTACGTGTTGTCAACATACATACCTACCGCAGTCGTCCACAAGTCCAACTTTTGGTAACAGGCTATACAGGTTATGTGCATGTTGGTTGGACATCAATTCATTATACCAGAATCATACTTCCCTTAGCCTTATTATTTTTTTCTATTTGTTTTAATTCACAATTCACTGTGCTTGTCAGAGCTACTGGTGTTGCTCATTCTACATCCTACAGTACAGAGTAGTGTAGGCTACTTCCCTCTCATTCACTTACTCTCACACACGTACTCTTTATTTTGCTCTCTTTCTCTCACACACTTTTCTTCTGCTCTCTCTCTCTCACACACACACACACACACACTCAGGGATGGATTAATTTGTTCTCTGTTGTGTTTGAAACACTTCTGCCTGTATCATGGAGTCTACCTTTACCATCTAAGTGATGAAAGTAAATGGTCTGGTCTATTTATTCTGTGGACAAGTCAGTATATATACTCTTTTGATCCTGTGAGGGAAATTCCCCTTCTGTGATGGTGTGACTGAAAGAGAAGGACCAGGGCGGTCCTGTAGGGTAGGTAGCTAGCTGGACAAGGTACTGACTTTAGCACTGCCGTCTAATTTGTAGTGGTCCTCCAGCTTTCGGTCAACCATCTCAGCCAGCTGTTTGCCATACTGGACTTTTAATGACTTCCTGAAACACAGACACACACACACACACACACACACAGTTAATTATCTCTTCTCCATCAGTCAGTCTAGCATTCTAGATGATCTGAACTAAAACATGCTTTTTGTTTTAGCTTTTTGTCTTTCCTTCAATACTGTGGTTGGTCCCTCTGTCCTAGGCTCCTGATACTGGCACATGATAACAGAAGCTTTGTGTTTACAATGAGGGACTTATTTCAGTGGGCTGGGGGGCCAAGATGTCCATCTCCTCTATTGTCAATAGTTCGCAGCTGACAAGACCACAGTTGCTACACAACTCTAACTGCCATGTTACAGGATGGAAAAAAATCATCTTAAAAATACAGGAACCAAGTTCCTTTCATTTCTGTCTAATGGCACATTTTCCAAGCAGACCCTGGTTTCTCACTCTGCCAGCCAGTACACAAATGTTGTCTAGTAGTGTCTCAATCACAAGACCTTTGTCATCAGTGTGATGTATTGACTAAGATGTTTTTCCTGAAATGTCACCGTCAAAACAGATTTTTAGTGAATACTCTTGTGGAGTCACTCTTCTTGAGTTCTTATAACAATAATCAATTGAACTGGTTTTCCATTTTTAAACACTGATCGTTCCCTGGGTAATTCTGCCTCTGGGCCAGCTGCCCTGAATATTTAAAGAAAACAGACCACTGGTGGTGGAGGACCGATCACATGTCATGGGTCAGAAAAGCATATAGTGTAAAACAAAGAGTCGTGGCTGAATCAGAATTTCTCTAAACATTTCTGTTTTTGGATGGATACTATTGTACTAGGAAGAGCAGTGGGAGAAGTACTTTCTTAATATTTCAGTTTATATTCAAGCCCTTTGGTGGTGGCAAGTGCCTTGTACTTGTCAGATGTGCTGTCAGACCGCTGCAACAGGTGCACCCCTGCTATGACTTGCTGGAAAAGAACACTATGTAAAATGCAATAGCAAAAAAAGCGTCATCGGTAATAGGGTGTAGCCTAGCTGTTGCTTCATCTTTCCAATGAACACTGCTATGACACTAATGTAAGCTTAACTCGTCTGACTCACTCACATATCTTCTACCACATACTGTACTCATTGGGAAATGTCTCTTAGTTGACAAAAACATGCTGCTTTCAGCCTAGCTGATACATCCATTGATCCCACAATGCAGCCCAACCTCTGGGGTACATTCAAAGGGTGGGGATCTAGACTAGAGTAGACTGGAACCGAACCAAAGTGTGGGGAACTAGACAGCTGTTACTCTGTCCCACACCCATGACTTTAATGGGAACGTGTCCCAGAGATTAGTGCTGATGAGTAATGTGTGAACTCCATAAAACGGAGAAGTTCCAGGCTGCACTGGCCGGCGGTGAACATTTCTTGAATGCAAAATGCACTGCTTCCCTTATCAGTCGAGTCATGCCCCACAATAACTTATGGGAAGTGTAGGCTACTTCTGAGAAGTTCCTCATTCCCCCTTGTTCAACCTTACTCAAGCTTTTCATTTTGAGGAGAAAAGTGGAATTATGCAAGGTTGTAAATGCCTCTGTTTCCACGAATGGGTTATCATCAGGTAGTTTCAGGAAAAACAGACTGGCTATTTAGGCCATTTTCTCTTCATTTTCATAAAACCATTAATAGTAGAGCATCTTGCAGGCCTAACTGAGAGGACGTCAAGCATAATGATTGACTAAATGTAGGCTTGTTGTAGTGTGAAAAACATTCCAGTGCAGTTTTTCTTGATCGCTTTAATGCTTGTGTCAACAATTAACATCACGTTTTCAAAACAAGTAACACGCAGGTATAAACAAAAGTACTGTGGTCAAAATTACAAATTATGCTTGCAAAAGGCTCTTACTCTCTCACAACATTTAAAACACGCAACAAAAGCAAATTGCGCCTTCAAACAACACATCTTGCAGTCATATCACTGTGTGATTTCAATCAATCATTACACACTGGACAACAAAATGCAAAACATAGTCCTCAAAATTAGGAGTTTCAACCATTTTTGCTATGTCTGTGCCATTTCTTTCTCATATTTCTGGTGTCAGAAAAACTGTGAAAAGACTTTGTATACTAATTGTGTTCATTCCTCCCAATATGTAACTGCCATTGGCATGTAAGACCTACAGTAAGCACCTAGACAAGACAAATTTCATTGAACTACAAATTATAATTTTTCATTGAAAATAGACCTACAGTGAACACCTGGGCTTTGTGAACAAGCTGTACTGTTTTCCTCATCAAATAGGCAATACAGTACTTTCTCTAAATGTGCCTTAGAGCCATACTTGCAAATAGCAACACAGAACAGACATGGTATCTTTTAATGGATAATGAATGCTTGCTGATTGAAGAATTGTGCAAAGGAGTTTCACGCAGGTGTATCAGAGATTCAGACTTATGCAAGGAATCTCTACCACCTGTGAATAGATGTTTTAATTTTGTTTAGCACAGGGAAACCAATAGAGTTTGGGGTCTTTGAATGGCATCTTTGTTACTGTAACTGTGCAAAATGGGATGAGAAATGTGTAAACCCAGTGAGAATGATTCATTGGTGTATGTGGTTGTGCTGGAAATCTAGGAAGAAGAAGAGCAGATAAAATTATTTTGTGTCAGATGGGAATTCCTGAAATAGAGGACGTTCAGAGCGAGTGAACACCAATTTTTAAGACGAAGAAGACTTCTCGAAAGGAATAGCAATTCAATTTGTGTGTGTGTGTGTGTGTGTGTGTGTGTGAGTGAGAACGGGAGGGGGAAGAATGAAGCCTTGTGAGATCAGAGTTCTCGTGTGTCCATTACTCCGTCATTCAGCTGGTCCCCGCCTCTCCAGCTCCTGCGTCCATCCCCACCTTTAGAATATTCATGCCATTCTTTTTCTCTGCGTGGGTCCATTCTCTACCACAGCTTTTGACCAATTCAAGATATTACCACTCCTCTCTACATACTCCATAGTAGCCTACTCCCTTTGTTTCAAATGGAATACACATCTTTAGGGGACTTCATCAAGACTTGCTCTTCCGTGGACGTGACCTCTCTTCTCAGTATGCATGAAGAGGAACAGCACTATGACGTGCGGTGCAGGTAGGACAAGTGGTTCATGCCTGTTTAACACACACCTGCTCAGCTAGGTAGACATGCCTACTGTGAAATACTGACTGAGGCAGTCGTTTTGATACTCACTTAATCAGTCAGGTGGTAGTGTGGGTAGCAGTTCTGTCCTCGTAGTTAAAGCAGCCCGTACAGGAACAAAGTTTGCTGGGTGGCATTGCTAACATTCTCAGATTGACGCTACCTCAAAGGTACATTGTTGTGCAATAGTACAGCAGAAGCCAGGAAAACGACCACAGTGGTTGGTTCAAGTTTACAGAGTGGTAAGAAGAACATGCTTCGGGCATCAAAAGCAATTTGTAGCTTTTTTTTGTCAAAAAACTGCTGTGTTGTACAGTTTGAGAACATGAGCTTCGTTTCTGCCAAGCTCTGCATCAGCCAGTCTGTAGCCTTAATGCAGATCTTGCCCTTGGGAGGGGGAAGTAATTAGTGAAGTAGCCTCTTGATGGTAATGGATTGCTGTGGCTGGTGTGTGTGTGTGTGTGTGTACAGACAGCTCACTGCAGATGGTCAGCTTTGACACAAGACCCTTTTACATTGGTGATCGAAGTCCATCACCTCTTAAAAGCCCTCTTTGCTGTGTCTGTGTGGTTATGTTTATGCACTTGCTGATTGATTGTCCACTGTGATGTGTTGTGATCAGCTCCCTGCTCCCTATCCATAGGTCTGGTTGAGACTAAGTGTGTTTTGAACACTGCTTGTTTAAATCATTCCCTGACCAGCTAATTTCATCAGTACCACTGAGCAACACACTTTACCATTAATCTTGTGTGTCATGACATCTTATTTCAGATTGTAAGTCACAGCACTGACATCCAAGTACTGTCATGAACATTGTAATACATAAAGCACCCGGCAGTCATTAAATTATCCTTTTGACATTGGCAAAAGAACATGATCAAATTCAGTGCTATGAAATCATTCCCTAACCATCTATGCCACAGTGCTAAGTCCTTCAGTAGGGACACAGTCTCAGTAACCTGAGTGGGCACTTGCGTGGGAACAAGGTGAAACTGAGCTGTCTGTCAGCCAAGCAACCTACGGGTCACCTACATTTTTAATGGCTCTGTTGAAACTTTGATGAAGTTGAGGGTATTCTTCTGGCTCACCCAGCGTCCTCGACATGGCTTGAGTGTCCTTTTCTAGAGGCACACCTGTTCCTTACACACACCTGTGTGTGGTTGGGCTATTTATCTGTGGGTTATGCTCCCTGGAAGCTCACCTGTCCATGTTTGTGTGACCAGATCGGGTTGGGTTCCAGCAGATCCTGCTTGTACCACACAGGACATTGGAATTTATGTCTGTGAGAGGTTGAAAGTTGTGTGTGTGTGTGTGACACCTCTCTCATTCACACACATACACACACACACACACACAAACATGCATACACACACTCTTGCTCTCTCTGTCAGGTTAGATGTTTGTCTCCTGGAGAGAACATACGGTGGGGAAAAGTATTCAAGTATTCAACACGTCAACATTTTTTTTTATTGTGTCTATTTACATGACATTTTCACCAGACATTAGTATTAACTCAGGAAATCCAGATATATAGAGTATTCACAACATCTAAGTCCATAAGTAAAGTTATGTGTAATAAAGTGGAATGACACAGGTAAAACTATTGAATACACTAAGAAAAACAGTACACCAAAGCAAGGAAAGGCAAGGAATGAGCTGAAATCTGTAAGTAATTAGAATTATCTCTTCTATCTGTGCAACATAATATAAACTATATTGATATTAAAAGGCTAGAAAATGTTTTTTCCTTACTAAAGTTTCACACAAGAAACATCTCATGATGGGTAAAAGCTCTCCCAAGACCTTTGCAACCGTATTGTAGCAAAACATATCAATGGAACTGGATGCAGACAAAATCTTCCAGTAAGCATCATAAAGGCCATTATCCGCAAGTGGAAGGAACATCACTCCATCATCATCAGAAGAGAAGTCCAGGAGCCATGGCCTTTATGTACGCTCACCCAAACACATCAAAACATGTTGAAGCTTGTTTAAAGTTTGCTACGCAACATTTGGACAAGCCTATGAAATACTGGTCAGACGAAAGCAAAATTAAACTTTTTGGCTGTCATACTGCACGCCATGTTTGGAGGAGAACTGGCACTGCTAAATACTAAACCCTAAACACAATACCGACAGTAAAGTTTAGAGGTGGAAGCATCATGGTGTGGGGCTGTTTTTCATCTCCTGACACTGGAAGATGTCATATTTTATTTCTATTTTTAAAGCACATTTATACAAAGTGCAAAGTACTGCTAATTGAAGGAACAACGAATGGTGCTCTTTACTGGGAGAATCTTGCCATCCACCAGGATGATGAGGGTGAGGATATTCCAGCAGGACAATGATCCAAAGCATACAGCAAAGGAAACTCTCAATTGACCTTATAAAAAGCAAATCAAAGTGTTAGAATGGCCCAATCATGTACCTGACTAAATCCAATAGAACATTTGTAGAAGGAACGAAAAATCACGGTTCGCAAGAGGGCCTCTCGGAATCTTCAAGATTTAAAGACAATCTGTTTGGAAGAACGGGCCAAAATCCGACCTGAATACTGCGGCTGATTAGATTCTTCATACAGGAATGAAGCTGTCGTTACTAACAAAGGCTTCTCCAAGGACTTCGACGCAATTGGATAACACTACGACGGTCATCTGTTTAGCTTGCCTTTGGCCCGCCTATATCAGATACACCGATGTGATTGGCTCCCTGCGATACAAGTGGCAAAAGTAACGTGCATCATTACTCATTGCCAATTCAAATTGTGCCCTTGCGAGAACGCTGAAATTTCCGGGGTATGTGAATAGCCTCATTGGAAAAATATTTACTAAAAAATTGTTCCCCACTGTATGCTTTGATGCATAATTGAGAGGGTGTTGGAGGGGTTTTGTCTCAAGCATGGAGGGCAACAATTAGACAGCTGACCGAAGTCTCTCAGTAACTTCAATGGCTTATGACGGATTAGCTCAAAGTAGGGGTTGGTGATTTTATTGTCTGGTGTTTAGATGTTTCACAAAGTTACAACTAACTCAAGTATTTCTTTTGTTTATGTGTGTGTGTGTGTGTGTTTATGTGTGTGAATTTGTGTACTTGTGTATGTGTGTGAGTTTGTGTACATGTATTAGAGTGTGTGTGTTTTTGTTTGTGTGAATTTGTGTACACGTATTAGTGTGTGTGTGTGAATTTGTGCACATGTATATGTGTGTGTGTGTTTATGTGTGTGAATTTGTGTACTTGTGTATGTGTGTGAGTTTGTGTACATGTATTAGAGTGTGTGTGTTTTTGTTTGTGTGAATTTGTGTACACGTATTAGTGTGTGTGTGTGAATTTGTGCACATGTATTAGTGTGTGTGTGTGCTTATGTGTGTGAATTTGTATACACATACAGTATTAGTGTGTGTGAGTTTGTGTACATGTATTAGAGTGTGTGTGAGAGAATTTGTGTACACATATTAGTGTGTGTGTGTGTGTGTGTATGTGTGTGAATTTGTGTACACGTATTAGTGTGTGTATGTGTGTGAAAGCCAGAGGGAGTTATGGCATTCTCCCTGTGCAAAATGGCTTAGGCCATGTTGTCCTGCCCCACAAACCACCCTGCTACCTGACCACTCGAGCAGCTGAAGGCCTGGGGAGCTGTGGGTCTAGTGGCCTCGCAGCCCCAGGCCGTTCTAGGACGGGGACAGACTCTAATGCACTCAAGTGGATTTGACCGGCTTGGCCTCAGCTCACCGACTACCACTGAAACCCATCTTCTCCATGCTTCCTCGGTCATACGTCATTAAAAGGTGCAGATGGAGCCTACCACAGCAGGGAGTGCTGCCTCTTGTTGAAAATGCCAAAACACATCACCACATTCACAATAGCAGGCTATATGCCTCTAAGTAAAAACATGTTTTAATATATGTTCTTTTAGAAAGCCATATGGTGTGTGGCTGCTCTGAACTGTCTTTGTTCCTTTATTGTGACACCACTGAGCCAGTGACCTCGGGGTGGGGTCGTGTAGGATTTGTGTGTTTATTCAGGCACTTGGAATAATGCGCCATCTGAAGTTGTGTTGGCAAAGCATATTAGCTGCTACTCCCCTCACGCAAAGAGAGTCAAGCAGGATCTACAGCCCGGGACAAAAAGTGTTTTGCTGCAATCACGTATCAGAAGGGGTAGAGAGAGAACGATGTATTTATCCCTCTGATTCTTTCTTTCCAACTATTATTTGCTGAATGGATTCAGCAGAAAAATAATCCATTTGTCTAAGTGGAGGTAAATACTGGTAGTTCAATTTAAAAGAGAGAGTTTTAAAGAGAAACTTGTAGAATGACAAGTGGACATGGATTGAGCCGGAGAGCAGAACTGGTGACAGGGAGGGGTTTGGTAGCAAAGGCTTAACCCAGCTTAATGTTCTCTGGCCACTTATCACTGCGAAACCTAACATTACTTGTGGCGGAGCAACAACAAAAGATTTGGGAGATTTAAAAGCCCTCCAAGGGGAGCAGAGGATGTGGAAGGGGGAACAGTAGCAGCACTTTCCACCCTGAAACAGAAAGGACGGAGCGCTGCAGTCGCGTGCATTGGAGGCAGTCCAGAGACAAGAAGCCTCTGTCAGGTACAGTTCACGGTACAGTTGAGATTGGTCATCGTCAGGGAGACGGGGATTATGTCATGGGAATGAACGTGCCTGGGCTGTGCTGGAGGCGAGCGTCATGGCACAAGCCGCCTGGCCCCCCGCGGGAATCTTCCAGTTTGCTCTCTGGTACACGCCGCCGACGAGCGATGAAGAAACTGGACAGGTCCGTCCTGTTCAAGTGCTTTGGGTGCCTGCGCAGGAAAAAGAGTGAAAGGTAGGAGACCGCACCACAGGCATCCACAGCACTGACCTCTACTGGGAGAGAGTCTCCCCCTCTCTCTCATTTTCAGAGTACCCAGTATTGGTCAAGGATAATTGAAAGGCTCAATTGGCAGTGCTATTGACCGTATGTACGGCATCTGCGTTCAGCAATATGCAGCAGTCCCTGCATAAGCTGCTTCTGTTTGTGGAGGGAGGGAGACATTGCATCAGTCTGTACAGGCTTCTTCATACCTCATGACATCGAGTTTAGAGTCATTTAGTGTTCATCTGTTATTTGGTCAAGCAAGCTGTGGCTTTCCAACACTGCCAAGTAAATCCTGTGGCATAATCCCAGTAACACTCACTGCCATTCACTGGACTCAAAAAGTGTACCAGGGGAAACAGCAAAGCAGTCTTGGTCTAGTTCTTTGAGCTGACTTCGGGTCAGTGCGACGGCGCATAATGGTCACTGCTGAGTGGAGCTGAGGGACTGCCAGCTCAGTCGCTGCTCAGGCAGCCCCTCATGAGAGGCAGGAACAAACAGTCTGCTGGGAGTGAAACGGAAAAGTCTTTGGTAAACAAGCTGTTATAGCCTCTGGAAGGGTGGAGGGGACGTGCAGTGCCGTTAGCTCACGTGTGTGTGTGTGTGTGTGAAAGAGAGAGAAAAATACTGTAAAGGGTGTAGATGTTGGCTTTTTAAAGATTTCTTTTCATTTTTTATTTTAGGGAATGAATTCATTCAGTGACATTTATTTAGGGACTCTCAGAATTGTTTTCTACCAACTCCAGGCTGCTTTTAGTTACTATAGGTGCCTAAATTGTCTTAAATTTAACAGCAATTCTTTAACCCCTATGCGTTTTCTTACCTTTGCAATATGCTTCATGGGTGTCAGTTTTACTGAACATTTTTAGTTTCTTTCTCTTTCTTGCTGTCTGTAGGATGGAGGCGTCTTGTCTGGAGCTGGCTCTGGAGGGCGAGCGCCTGTGTAAGGTAGGCGACTACTGCGCTGGCGTCTCCTTCTTTGAGTCGGCCATCCAGGTGGGCACCGAGGACCTGCAGATCCTCAGTGCCATCTACAGCCAGCTTGGCAATGCCTACTTCCACCTGCATGACTACACTAAAGCCCTAGAGTACCACCGCCATGACCTCACCCTGACCAGGTACGCCAACAGGAGCTGCAGTCAGGATATTCAGCTTTTTTAGGGGCTATAGGAGGAAATTTACATGGTAAAAGGAAAGATCGGGCAGCTTTGTATTGTGCATTTCACACCTTTCCACTTAAACATAAAATGCAAAAACTGGAACACAGATGTTGCACTTGCTACTGACAACTGAGGTTTTTCAGGAAATATGTGTAATTTGCAGTTTAACTATGTTATAGCCAGGTAAATTGCACATAAATAAAGCAGGTATGATCACTTGACTGGTTGATAATGATATTATCATTAATGGAATTGTTTAAATTACTTCCATCTATGTATTTGTCAAATATAAATATTAAAATGACACGGCAACACATTTCTGTCCCTTTCTAAAGGACTATCGGGGATGAACTAGGAGAGGCAAAGGCCAGTGGTAACCTTGGAAACACACTGAAAATTTTGGGCCGGTTCGATGAGGCAGCGGTTTGTTGCCAGAGGCACCTTGACATCTCTGCAATACTCAATGACAAGGCAAGTCTCATGCAGTGGTACTGTATACCCAAGAGTCATATGTTACAGCTATCACCTGCTTATCACTCCCAGAGCTTTACCAGATGTCCTACTTAATAAAGTTATTCATAATGTTATAGGACTAGGTATTTATTTTCTTTATTTATTTTCTTGTGTGTGTGTGTGTGTGTGTGTGTGTAGGTTGGGCAGGCCAGAGCACTGTATAACTTTGGGAATGTGTACCATGCCAAGGGAAAGAGCATATGTTGGAGTGGAATGGACCCTGTAGAATTTCCGGAAGAAGCCCGGCTAGCACTGAACAAAGCCATTGAATATTATGAGTCAGTACTCAACGCTCATCAGTGGGATGATATTGTGCCTTTTGCACTTGATTCATTAGATTCATTGCAGAGGATGTATTGTTTTTCTCATTTTTTCTTTCTCATTTGTTCTTTTCACTGTCTTTTTTTTTCCCCAGGGCTAATCTGTCCATTGTCAAAGAGCTAGGTGATCGAGCAGCCCAGGGCCGAACCTACGGCAATCTTGGCAACACTCATTACTTGCTGGGAAACTTCCAGAATGCAGTAGTGGCCCATGAACAGGTAGAGAACAAGACAGATGTAATTATAATCGTGAAGAGAGAAAATCTAACATGCCTACAGTATATGATACATACATAATTAGACATGTGTGTAAAGTGTAATCTCTGTCCTCCAGTTAGATGTACATAAATACATGTCAAATCTCTGCCTTTCTCTCTCTGTTTACCTCACCTATTTCTCTCTTTCCAGCGTCTTCTGATTGCTAAAGAGTTTGGAGACAGAGCTGCTGAGAGGAGGGCCTACTGTAACCTTGGAAACGCCCATATTTTCTTGGGACAGTTTGAACTTGCGGCCGATCATTACAAGTACGACCATGTCAAAACCTTAGTGCTGTGTGTGTGTGTGTGTGTGTGTGTGTGCTATGTCTTAAATTGTGTTTTCTTTTTCCAGACGCACACTCCAGCTGTCTCGCTCGCTGAAAGATCGTGCGGTGGAGGCCCAAGCCTGCTACAGTCTAGGCAACACCTACACCCTGCTGCAGGATTACAGCAGAGCCATCGACTACCATCTGAAACACATGCGCATCGCTCAGGACCTCAATGACCGGTCAGCGCACACACACACACACACACACACACACACATATATATATATATATATATATATATATATATATATATATATATATATATATATATATATATATGGATAGCGGTAGCCCACAGTCCTCTGAAAAAGCACCCAAGGCAGGGGCATCACTAGACCCTTTTTACTGGGGCACGTGCCCCAGTATTTATAAGCTGTGCCCCAGTAAAAATCTCACGTTCAACTAGGGGGGCAGTGCATTCATGTAAATTGATAATATCGGGGAAAGAGTGGATGCTTTTTACACGCAGTTACGCACTGCCGTTACGGGTAGGCCTATTCTCCCATTCCCGCTTCTGTCACATCCAGAGCGTGCAAGTTCGAAATCAATGCAGCCTTATGAAAGAGGCGTTATTTTTGGATCGTGGACTTTCTCATTAACCTTTTGAATGCCATTTAAATCCAGAAAGAACACAAACCAGTCTTCGATTTTAAAAAACGTAAGCATAAGCATGGTGAACTGAATAGAGGCCTACAGTAAAATGGTGTCATAGCCTAACAAAATTTTGAATACTTTGAAATTTTGAATACTTTGAAATTGGGAATACTTTGAAATTTCACTTTTGCTTTGAGGTCGTTTGTTAATAAAGAGTCAAGAGGTGCTTGAGGTGTGTAGATTTGTTTACAATTTGTTGTGATTTGATTAATTTGTTTACAAACAAATCAAGAGACAGGAGAACAAGGCTCGACAATAGTGTCTGTGCAAATGTGTGGATAACTTCAGTCAAGTTGGAGAGAAATGGACAGATTCGAATGAAGCTAGGCTATGGGATTATGACGTTAAAACTGAAGATGCACAGTCGGTAAGCTCCAATATCCAAAGTGGGTGATTATAACAGGGTTTATTTAATAATGTAGCCTCATGGATAAGGTAATGCCTGCCTGATACCTGACGAAGACCTCTGGTCGAAAACGTTGTAGCCTAATAAAACACGCTGCGAGCTTATATAACAGTGTGCGGGTATTTCTTTATTTTTTCATATGTTGGCTCAGCCTTATAGGCTACCCAGTACCTGTTTCGTTTTTTGTATGTGCGTGCACTTTCATTCAATGAATGTGTAATGGGGAAAAACATAAAGCTTATCGGCGTATTAAGCACCGAATTTTATACTGTAATGTTAATTTGTAACATTCTATACATGTATTTAGAATTAGGCCTACAGCCGACATCAAGCAATTTGCTGTTTTTCACTTTATAAGGCCGCTCAACCTTAAAGGAGAATTCCGGTGTGATATTGACCTAAAGTGTATTGAAACATGATACCGAGTGTGAACGTAGCCTCATAGCCCATCTCGGCTTGTCCCCTGCACTCCAAAAGCCATCTTGAATTTAGTCACGATAAGTCGAGCAACAAGTAAGAATGAACAGGTATGATAAGGGATCAGATTCCAAAAATAATTCAGTGGAAATGCATGGATTCCAGTTTCTTCCAGTAGCAGCAACTGGAATCCATGCATTTCCACTGAATTATTTTTGGAATTTGATCCCTTATCATACCTGTTCTTTCTTACTGGTTGCTCGACTTATCGTGACTAAATTCAAGATGGCTGCAAACGCTAAACTTTGTGAAGATACTGTCTGTATAAATCGTCTTGTAAGTAAACTACCAGTGCTTTTTCAAAGTTCTCAATGTCTCGTTTTAAATGTCAGGGCCCTCGAAGTCTACCAATGAAGTGTGGAGATACATTGAGCCTCGTAAATGGGTGTAAAAACAGTTATTTATTTGCATGGCTAGCCCGATGCGAAGCACCACTATTGAAAAAGCTGTTGGTAGCATCGGCTAACTAAGCCCAGATTTTGGAGTGCAGGGGACAAGCCGAGATGGGCTATGAGACATACGTTCACACTCGGTATCATGTTTCAATACACTTTAGGTCAATATCACACCGGAATTCTCCTTTAATACAGGAACCCAACAACCAAACCCCCGACAGTGCGTGTAAATGACAGATTTAAGTTAAGGGGAGAATTCGTGCAGGCTGAATAACGCACTTATACGCACCCTACGCAGATGGGAGATTTTGCCCCAAAGTGCTGCAGACTGATGCCACGTGCCCCAGTAACGTCTTAAGTCTAGTGACGCCTCTGACCCAAGGTGATGCTCCACCTTGCTTTATCTTGGCCATTGGAGTGGTTGTCTGACAAACCTCATGGATGGATGTCTAAACACCCCTGTTAAGCACCCAGACATTTGCATGCTGATCTTAGCTACACCTGTAAAGGTAATTAAAAAATGGTGGTGAAGCATCTAACTGGGTTCCCATCTTGAAATGGAAATGTTTGCCCAACTCGACATAATACATTTTTTAGCATTTGTAGAATGTTTGAAACTACCACAGGGGTGACCGTGTAACATTTTGGGTCAAACACTTCAAACACAACAGGATTAAGTTAAGTAAAATGTTTAGCTTAAGATAACATAAAAAAAAAAAAAACAAGTAGACATCTCCCTCCCTGTCAAACTATGTCTTTCTCGTCCTTCCTCCCTAGTCTTTAAGTCTTTCCTCTCTCTTTACTCACCACTTTCTCATCCTTCCCTTTAGGGTAGGGGAGGGCCGAGCATGCTGGAGTTTAGGGAATGCTCACACAGCACTGGGCAATCATGAGCAGGCCATGCACTTTGCCCAGAGACACCTGGAGATCTCCAAAGAGGTGTGTGTGTGTGTGTGTGTGTGTGTGTGTGTGTGTGTGTGTGTGTGTGTGTGTGTGTGTGTGTGTGTGTGTGTGTGTGTGTGTGTTGGCTCCCCCTACTGATGAGGAATAACACTTACACATCTCCCCTGTCCTGTGCTGACGTTCTCCGTGTCCCTCCCCTAGATCGGGGACCGTAGTGGCGAGCTGACGGCCAGGATGAACATATCGGACCTGCAGCTGGTGCTGGGTCTGAACCACAGCAGCAGCAACTCCCATCTCAGTGTGCACCCCGGCAGCACTTCGCTCATCAACACCTCCGACCTCGAGTCCAGCCCTCACGGTGAGTCCCCCGTTATCGCCACAGCGGCCCTTTAGTCCTATAGTTGTGCTACTTGTTAAACACCTAAGCTATGGTCTGTAGTCTAACTTACTATATGTGTAACCATGAAATAAAGTAAATGGGCTCCATAAAGATGGCCAATGTTACAGGGAAGCTACACCGGGCGAGTGACTGAAGCGTTTCATTCACGACGCGTAAAGTCCATTATAGACGACTGGTCTATTTTTTTTGAACATACGCACCACTACCATGTCTGGTGTGGCCACTTCAGTTATGTGCCTGGTGTAGCTTAGCCCTTATACTGTATGAGTTAGTGTGAATGGGGAATTGAGAGCAAGGTGTTAAATACAGTGAATGGCAGCGGTTTGGAATACAAATATCATGCAACTTTGTTTTTCTGGACCACAAAGAAAATGGTCTTTTGTTGCATTTTAACTGAAGAGTTAAAAAAATAAAAATAAATGTCAATCATTTTTCAGGAGCTCGACCTAGAACCGGAAGAAGGCCCAGCATGGAGAATATGGAACTGGTCAAACTCAACCCTGACAAGAGTGCTGTATGTGAATACAAGAAAGGCCTACAGACATACTGTATAGATCACACTCACACTCACACTCACACACACACATATATATATATATATATATATATATATATATATATATATATATATATATATATATATATATATATATATACACACACACACACACATACACATACTTGATCTACAGCACATCTACCACTACTAACATAATGTTATGATGAGCTGCCTGAATTCACAGCCCCATCCTCCCATGCAGGAGCTAAGGGTGGAAGGAGACGCAGCCTCCCCTACCGCCAAACCCTCCATGGCCAAGACGTCGTCCAGGCTCTTCTTCATCCGCCGGCTCCGTGGCAGGAAGCCCAAGCGCAGCGGCTCGGGCAAAGTCTTCCAGGACAGCAGCCCATCGCCCAACACTGATGCTCTTGGCTCGAAGGTAGGACATTTTTAGCCAATCTGGGTGCGTTTCTAAAGGATAGTTGGCTAACCTCCATCACATTATTTGGAGTTAGAACTGTCATTCTTGACACTTTGGTGTTTCTAGAAAGGTTAGTTCCAATGTTAGTTCCTGAACACCCTCCAACAGAGTATTTCACTTATCATAACATTTTTAATTATATTCATTCATCTTTGAGTGCAGGGGTGGAACGACAGAGTTTGCAATGGTGCTCAGACACGGCTGCGTCCACAACATCCACTCATTTACACCTGCGTGTGCGCAGAGGATGTAATTAAGAAAATATTTTGACACTACAGAAACATTTTCTTCCATTGATAAGTTGGTTGTGCATTCTCAATAATTGCTCTAGTGAATGTGCAGGAGACGGTTTCCCAAAAGCCTTGTAGGCCTAAGAAGGTCCCAAAGTCCCTCTTACAAACGTCTTAAGATAAATCGTAGAAAACTCCCGTAAGTGTGTGTATCCATCGTTATTGGGAAACTGGGCCCAGGACTATTCTTTACAATCATCATTAACGCACTGCATCATTAACGCACTGCAGTGTTCACTGCAGTGAACTTGAATGATCAAACACCACTTTATAGACACAGGTGTTACAAGGTCGTTGTTTGAGCGAAATCCATGGTGGTTTAACAACGACACAGCTAATTTACGCATCCCTGAAAGGGTTTATTGTAAAACTCCGGTCTGGTCCTTGAGTATGCTGAAGATACTGCTTATGATTAATGATAAAAGCTGTGTTTTTTTAAGGTAAGTTTGAGGAATAATTAAGATTTTGGACACTGACATCTGTCATCTGAATTTGTGTAAAATATGTCTCAATGTTGTTTTATGTTGGCTAGTCATGAATATATGTAGCAAAAAACAAATGTGTATCATACACAGGATAATGCCAAGAACAAACAATACACCATTGATACTTAATCCTCTTTAATTAAACTTTTCACTTGTATATTGTTTACTTATCATTGTGCGCGTAGCCTTAATGACCTGATTCTCTATAGGTGAGAGGTGGCATATTCTTCAGGCCTGTTCTCCTTAGGTCTCAACAAAGATGCATTTGAAATTAAACTTCTTCTCTTCTTCTTGCAGTATGCCACGGATACTCTCGGAGATGAGGGTTTTTTCGACCTCCTCAGCCGTTTCCAAGGCAACCGCATGGATGACCAAAGGTGCTCCATACAAGATGGTCCCAACTGTACCCCCTCTACCTCCCCCCCTACCACCCTGTGCGTAGCCTCAGAGACATGTGAGTTAGCCCCCATCCCTACTAGCAGGCTAACCTGAGTGCTTTTGCCTTCAAAGGGGTGGGTGATGTTACTCTTGTTCTTTTATAAGCTCCTTATAAGCATCTGAAGAAATTAATGAATTCCCCATCACCACCCCTTTGCCAAGGCCATTTTTGCTCATGTATGGAACTCCCTTTACTTTTATTTGTGCAGACATTATAATGTGCATACATTCCTGTTCACTGTTAGTGTTTCCTAATACCTAATATAGAGATGGATGTCTCCATGTTTGAGGGTAGAAGTCTGTTTGGCCATTGTGTAACTTCGGGCTACAGAACTTCAATGCCAAAGTGCATTATCTGTAAAAATTCCAAACTGAGAATGTCAAACAGAACAGCTTTTTATGTTTTTGTTTTGTCAAGTGAACTAGTGTAGTAACTTTCAGCTACAGAAAAGTTACATTTTGTTATTTTTTCAGAGATTCAGAGAAAGACCATGTTCAGTAAGCTACTGTTACGTACCATGTTCAGTAAGTTACTGTTACTTACTGCACTCTGCCTTAATTTCACAGTGCATTTTTGCAGATACTGCAAAACAAACATAATATCTCTGGGAAATGTAGTATTAGAACAATAAAACTCTAACCAATTGAAAAGAAAATATGGCACTTTCAATTACTGCAAAAAAATTTGCATTTTGCAAAAAATGTAGATCCTGGATTTTGGCTTTGTATGGACAAAGATCAGTCACATGTGTAGTTATCTTTGTTTAACTTTACTTACACACCTGTGATCAGATGTAACCTTGTTGGTGGAGCAGTGGTAGCACCACCGCCTGTGAAACCCGACATAGCTAGTCCGTGGTGCTTTGGATGAATGCAACTTTTACGATGAGTGAAAAGGATGTTTGTCTAGATAAATGTAATAATTGAGTGGAAGAGAAGAAACAATGTTCAGTATCATGTCACTATGGCCTTGAATAGCCCCCAAAAATCTGTACAACTGAAATCAGGTGCCACCATTGGAGCTGTAAAAGTCTCTGACACTATGTCCTAATAGGATCCGAGCGAGCGACCGTTTTATATAAGTGTATATATACTCTTTTGATCCCGTGAGGGAAATTTGGTCTCTGCATTTATCCCAATCCGTGAATTAGTGAAACACACTCAGCACACAGTGAGGTGAAGCACACACTAATCCCGGCGCAGTGAGCTGCCTGCAACAACAGCGGCGCTCGGGGAGCAGTGAGGGGTTAGGTGCCTTGCTCAAGGGCACTTCAGCCATGGCCTACTGGTCGGGGTTCGAACCGGCAACCCTCCGGTTACAAGTCCGAAGCGCTAACCAGTAGGCCACGGCTGCCCCCAACAATCAACCTGTATGTCTGTCTACACTGAATCCGTTAAATATGCCCTTATATTGCGTCATATTTCTCATTCAAAATAGCAGAGCAACGCAAGCGACAGAAAGAAAATGGAAATGGGGCGTCCGACAAAAGTTCTCTCAAAACGCTGCGCTGCTCGCGTTGCTTGCAGCCAGGACACTCCAATTGAAAACAATGCAATTGAACAGATTTTATGGCTAATGTTTGCTCGCATCGCATCCTGTTAGGACATAGTGTGAAGCATTGTTACAGGGTCTTTTTAAAAAAATGTGGTATTGTTAAAGTGCCCTTACAGATGCAACCTGACCACAAGGTTGTGGAGTTTCCCATCTCACCCCTGCAGATCTGTAACCATAATCCCTTCCTTCCTCTCCTTGCTCAGCTACTTCCGCTTCAAACTTCCCAGAGGGCCCGGAACAGCCTGGGCCCTTTCTAGACCTTCTGGCCAGCTCTCAGGGCCGGCGCCTGGACGACCAGAGAGCCAGCGGAGGCAGTCTGCCAGGCCTCAGCCAGGCTGTCCTCAGCCAGCTAATAGCCAGCAGTGACTGCAATCGTCCTGATGAGGACTTCTTTGACATGCTGGTTAAGTGCCAGGTGATTGTTGATTATTCACTCTGTTCTTGTTGTATTTTTGTCTTATTTTTTTTATTATTTTGTAATATTATTCACTCATTTGGGATGCCTCATACAGGAAGTAAGAGTTATTAACTTCCCATATTTGTTTTTTCCTGGTGCACTGCTGCGGTTTGTCGCAGTCCCTCCTTGTTCATTCTCTCACTTTCTTTTCTCTGGCGTGTCTCTCCTCAGGGCTCCAGACTGGATGATCAGAGGTGTGCAGCGCCTCCTCCCCCCACCAGGGGGCCCACTGTGCCTGACGAGGACTTTTTTAGCCTCATCCTGCGCTCCCAGGCCAAGCGCATGGATGAACAGCGGGTGGTCGTTCCTCCTCCACGGCCCAACCCAGACTGACGTCTCTCTCCTCCTCCCTCTATGCCCTGAGTCTGGTAGAGGAGGGTTGTCATAGCTGCAGAGGCCCTGAAGATGTTGTGGCCTGACTAAAGCGAGGGCTTCCCCAGACTGGGTCTCGAATGGGTTACTGTCCCCATCTCTGATCCATGGATCACACCCTGTGCTGCAGGGTAAAGCAGAGAGCTGTCTGCATGTTCTATATCTCATCAACTCCACCTATTCTTGAGCTGTTTTACTCCTTTTCTCATATTCTGTCTCGTTATTTCTGATCCTCACGGGATTGCTCAACATACAGGAACAAGGACAGTAGCTGAACTGCTGAATCTGATCAAATTTTATTTTGTATATGAAGATGAATGGATGGTGTGAACTGTGTTATTATGTTGGTTTTATTGTAATTGTATGGTTTTAAGTCCCAAACCCCCTTTTTTAAATAGCAGGTCGTCCTCACACTGGCCAGGGTGAGATTTTGACTAAATAATAATTTGCACCTTTTGTAAATTGGAGGATGTAATGGAGAAAGCAAAACATGTAAAAAAGTAACATGGTATTCAATTTTTTGTATGACTTTTATACTACTTAAAAAGGTTTTGAGGAATAAAGCCTCCATTTTATTCTGTTGCCCTACAAATAGTGACATTTCTTTGGTCTGAAGATCTAAAAGGTTTCAGAACTCTCTGTGATTATTGATATCAATGCTGTCATCAGATTGTATTTAACAGTAGTATTAGCAGCTTTCTAGTTTTACAATTTCATTATGTCTTTAATCCCCTCTGTTTGGTATAGAGTTTGGTGTATATTTAATGATCAGAACCAGCTGGTAAAATGTCTGGAACTCAATGGGCTGTCCTTGGTTTTAATGAACTATGATCCAAGTTTCTACTCACTGACCTTAAACAGGGATGTTAAACCATTTGAAGTCCCTGTTGTAGGGGACTGAAGTCCCTGTTGTAGGGGCCCTGTCAAAGCCCAGCCTCCATACCTTCACAGAGCATTAGGCAGATCTTTGAGGTTGGGTTTGATTAGCAACTAGTTTGTATAATATCCTCAAATCCCTTTTGATGGCATATGGGCAGATAAAAACACCAGTTGTTCCCACCAGCTACCCAGGCCAAGCTCTGCTAGGTGTTCTAGGTACAAAACTCCACACAAAATTTAAGAACAAGAGGAACATTAATGAATAATTATGACACATCATCTGGGGTTGTCGCAATACTATCATTACCCAATGTACAACACCAGCCAAGCTATCAGAATAACTAGGTAGTTTACCAGTTTACATCTCATTAGACTAACATTACTTAGCATGAATAAAAAAGAACAGCAGTGATGGGATATTATGTAGGATGTTTTATTAGAATAGAAGTTGTCATGGCTGAAACTCTTAGTCCCTCAGTTTGCTGTGCTCTAATGAATCTGTGTTCTGCACATGGGGCAGGTAGGGCTCTGCTGAAGCCACTGATTCACACAGCTTCTATGGAAATTGTGGTTGCAGGGCAGAATCGTGAACTCTTCTCCTTCCTCATAGTCACTCAGACAGATCCTACAATCACTCTGTCCATTGGCGTTCTCAGGGTTGAAGATCATGGTGGGAAGGTCATAAGTGACATTCATGGGTAGGTGGTTGTTGGTTTCCCAAATTATCACGAATTGGTGCACCAGGAAGAATTCAACCTCAATCTGAGGAGGGCGAAGCACGCCAACAAAAATTACATCCTCAAGTTCATCTTGATCATCAATGTCATCACTCATGATTGGAGGTGTGTTTGCCCTTGTCACAGATGGTAGTGCAGTATCTTCACCATCACTAATAGCATTAATGGGTATGGCTGCCCTTGGTGGAGAAGGTGACCTTGCTCTCTGTTGCAATTCTGAAGGGGCATGGAGGTCTCGTGAGGTCCCTGGTTGTGGGGATCTTCTGCCATTGGTTGGCATGGAAGACTCAACTGGCCTGGACCTCTTGGACCTTCTTGAGTCCTCATCATCACTTAAGAGAACATCATCCCTCAGAAGAAAGAGGGGGTCAGCTCTCAACTGGTCCTGTAGATCAGTGTGGTGACTGACAGAGGGTCGTGGCTGTGAGGAGTGTCCATCTTGGCTAGACAGCAAGTAGTAGCCGCTGTTTGGTTGAACAGCTCGGCGAGACTGTCGAGAGGACCGTTTCCTCTTCCTGTTCCTGCCATGGTTTTGCATTTCCTCACTAATTTTTAAAAGAGATGTTGGAAACTGGAGGGCAAATTGTAAGAAACATTTTATTCTCAACTAAAACTGATTATGTCAAATATAAGTAAATCAGAATTGTGTTTTAATCATTAGGTCTAATATTTGTCAATATAATTATAATAAGCATATCATTATAATTAAAGGGACACCAGGCAACGTTTTCGTGTTAATTAATCCTCTTCGTAAGTCGGTATATGGTTAAATGACTCATTACGGGGCGAATGAAGGCTCTCTCGCCCGCCCCTACTGCCTGTAGGAAGAATATCCCACTTGCAAGTTCGGTGTATCCTACCCGCCGACCGAAGCAGGATCAGTTGACAGCACAGAGGCAGGCTAATGAAACGCTAGAGATTGTTGCAAACGTGTGTATAATGGCAGAGCCGGCGAAGAAGCAGCGAAAACCCTTGATGGAAAACGCAAAGAAAAGGAAAAGAGCTTCAGACCGAGCGAGGGGGAGTTTCGTAGAGAAAAAGCATCAGGCTTGCCTGGTGTCCCTTTAAAATAATAAATTACCTTGTTAATCGGAAGTCCTTAGTTCACCAAGAAGGTGTTGTATCAAAGGTTAAAAAATATCAAAACCAGTATTTGGATAGGAAACTTGTATAGAGTTGTAAATCACAGTGAATAAGAGAAAAATGTTTGAAAATTAGATAAACATTTTAGAACCTTGTCATCCTATGCCATGGCCACATCACAAAGCGTTTTATGTTCCATGGAACTAATGTCCAGTCCTTATTATGTCAATGGAACCTAAAGGCCTCTGTGATGTAAGCATGAGATTGCTGAGAACCAAAATAGGGTTTCTTGGTTCACCTGTTTTGTGTAGGCTACAACTTCAAAGACAATTGTATCCAAATTATTATAGCTTTAAACATTATTCACACTGTTAATGTCATCTTACAGTCTGAAGACATATAGTGTCTTGTATTGTACTAAAGACTATTGCAAACTGATATTGCAAAAGAGGTGCCCTTACTGGTGAGACAATGTAGTCTTTAAGAAATACAACACAATGTGATGTTTTGATGTACAAGAACATGACGAGTAGGCCTACTATTTAAATAGTTTTAGGGAGATACGGCACACTGATACATTTAATTTATTTCAAAGATAAAGAGAGAGATAAAGTTGAAACCCATTGCTTTAACATATCCCCTCTACTTTAATCTTTATATAATATATATGTGCATGCCTGTGTGTGTGTGTGTGCCTGTGTGCATGCTTGTGTGAGTGTGTGCGTGCCTGTGTGCGTGTTTGTGTGTGTGTGGATGTGTGTGTGTGCATGTGTCTGCATGTGGATGCGTGTGTGTATGTCAATTTGTCTCCATCTCCTTATAGAGCCTGACCGATATGGGATTTTGAGGGCCGATACCGATTTCGAAGTTTGAGTGTTTCAAAAACTGATAACCGATATATCGGCCGTTAGTCATTTTTAACAAACACAATGTAAAAATGTTCACCCATAACAAGGTTCTAATCAAGATGATGATAATCATCGACTAATCTAATGATTAATTTTTTTGATTAATCTAACGATTCATTTGTCCATTAGCGATTATTTTTCCATTCCCAAATATCAGAAAGTTTCACATTAACATGTCATTCTTTTTTTTTGCATTAACCTTTTTATGTTTCATTCGTAAGAGCTAGTTATTTTAGGGTTATAACATCAGCATGGCATATCAGACAGAATAGCTTACATGAGATATGTGGGTATACCAGGGCTGTATTTTTTTGCACATGGTGCTGCAAAGGTGAATAGATTTGTAGCACCAGCCACAAAATCTGTAGCATCGTTATAAAACCTTTAAACGTATCGTATTATTAATAATAATATTAATAATCATCAGGGTTATAACATCAGCATGGCATATCAGACAGAATAGCTTACATGAGATATGTGGGTATACCAGGGCTGTATGTTAACTTTTTTGCACATGGTGCTGCAAAGGTGAATAGATTTGTAGCACCAGCCACAAAATCTGTAGCATCGTTATAAAACCTTTAAACGTATCGTTATTATTAATAATAATATTAATAATCATCAGGGTTATAACATCAGCATGGCATATCAGACAGAATAGCTTACATGAGATATGTGGGTATACCAGGGCTGTATGTTAACTTTTTTGCACATGGTGCTGCAAAGGTGAATAGATTTGTAGCACCAGCCACAAAATCTGTAGCATCGTTATAAAACCTTTAAACGTATCGTATTATTAATAATAATATTAATAATCATCATCATCATCATCATCATAATTTATTTATTTTTAAACAAAACAATCCCTGTCAGTGCCATGCAGTTTTCAACAGCTATCAAGAATAGAGGTCATGCCATGGATGTTTGTGATGTTTCTTCTTTTACATATGCAAGATTTTATTCATGTTTAGTTCATATCTAAGCCTTTTGATTAGATCAACGTATATTTAACTTTATTGTCATTGCACAAATGAAATACCAATAGCCTAAAACAAAATGCAGTTTTACATCTACGAGGCTAAAGGGTACAATTGCCATTACACCTCAGTCCAGCAGATGGTGGTGGTAATGCACTCTGTTTGCAAACTGCCAAAATAAAAGCTCACCGAAAAAGAAGAAGGGTTCACTGGCCTTTCAGAGTGCTCAAAGTGTGCTCTACAACAACAGAAAAACCTATTTAGCAAGCAGAAATATCCCAGCCTGATGTTTAGGATGCATGTAGACAGGTTATTTTTCAGGTATATCTTCCATTAGCAAACCATGGCGCTAGCGAATGTTACCGTTGTGGCTAACTAACTTAGCTCCTGTCAGTATGGTCAGAAAAGAATGAGACGGCAGTCGAAAGAGACAATTACAGTGCTGTTATCAATTGGTATAACCACATTTATGTTTTCACAAATACACCAACAATCAAACTAGCCTCCATCTCTCAACCAATGCTAACGGTAACATTATTTTACATATTGATATCACATTATGCTGGTGTAAGATTAACGTACCTGTAGTAAAACCAAGCATGTCCGATAAACATTCTTAGGTTACTGTATGTCGGTAGAAATGGGAATTACATTTCATGTGAAAATCATCCTACCCCTATTAGACATTCTCTGCTGTAAGCTACAGTGTTGTCCTTGTAGGAAGTAAGTAACAAGTTTAGTAAGACATGTGTCTTGCAGCAAGTCGCTGCGCCATCTGGTGGACAAACTACGTAATGCCAATACTGGAAATGCAGCCTAAATGATGAATTTGTAGGTATGTACCAGCCATTATAATTGCTGATACTGATAGTATGTGCGTGCCTGTTTGTGTGTGTGCGTGTCTGTGAGTGTGTGTGCATGCGTGTGTGTGTATGTGTGTGTGTGTACGTGTGTGTTTGCGTGTGTTTGTATGCGTGTTTATGTGTGTGTGCGTGTCTGTGCATGTGTGTGTGTCTGTGCATGTGTGTATGTATGAGTGTGTGGATGTGAGTGTGTATGGATATATGTGTGTGTGCATGCATGTGTGTCTGTGCATGTGTGTGTACAGTGCAGTATGTGTGCGTGCCTACGTGTGTGTGTGTGTGCGTGTCTGTGCATGTGTGTGTGTATGTGCGTGTGGATGTGAGTGTGTATGGATATTTGTGTGTGTGCATGCGTGTGTGTCTGTGCATGTGTGTGTATGTGTGTGTGCCTACATGTGTGTGTGTGTGTGTTTTATGTGTGTGTGCGTGTCTGTGCATGTGGATGTGTGTGTGTCTGTGTGTGTGGATGTGTGTGCATGCATGCGTGTGTGTATGTGTGCATGTGTGTGTGTGCATGTGTGTTTGCAAGAATGAGTGTATGTGTGAGACAGTATTATCCTCTACCAGCAACCCTTCGCTCAACACCACCATCTACAGGCAGATGGGTGTACAGTCACTAAATGTACACATCAATTCATTTATTTTATAGCCCCCCATGGATGGAATTCCACGAAACTTGGCATACCCCCAGAGGATGTCAGGTTAATCATACACATGACATTTGGTGCAGTTCAGAACCTCTCATCTGAAGATAGGGGCGATTAAAGCAGTACAATTTTGCATTTTTATGCAATATTATACTGGGGGTGCAAATCACAAATAACTGGTTATGGGCTAAGTTTATAAGTTTATGACCAAACAAAATTGTTCCGTACAAGTCTAGTGGGGCTACATGCCCACCAAGCTAGCTACGGTAGTCATAATAATTATGATAATAGGCCTAATAATCATGATTATTACAGCTACTAGCCTACTGCAGTTAGCCTAATTATTATCGAACTAGTAGTAGACTCTAAGTAGATAGTTTAAAAGTTGAATGTAGATAGTGTAATGGATGTTGAGACAGGAAGTTTGATGGATGCTGATGGATAGAAAGTTGGATTGAATGTGTCTTATATCCTTGTAGAATGGAGAGAGAGTTGGCCTAGTTGAGCAGAAAGCAGTTGATACAAGTGCAATCAGTTTAATTGGCTCTTTGAGGGGGCATAGTTGAGCAGCTGGCAGTTGATACAGGTGCAAATCAGCTTAATTAGCCCTATATGATGTCATAGTGCCAATGCAAAGTCTATAGGGAAAAATAAGCTTGTTTTTTTTGTTAATATCTCAAAACGTTTGCAGAAGTAAAAATACATTGCACAGGTGTCATTTTCAAGACCTACGTTACAAAGTTTGAACAAAGTTTCTACTAAACTGTTAAAGCTGAATTAGACGAAGAAATGTTGGTTAGAAGAAGAAGAAGAAAAAGAAGAAGACTTCGGATAACATTTTCATGCACTGTAATTAGTATGCTAGTTATCTAAATAAGTAGGCTAGGGGTATGGGCTATTTTGTCCACCTTTAGGCTACTATTGTTGGCTATGGTTTAGGCTACAACCAATGGAATAGCATCATGCCGTAATAAGACTGTCCTAATCAATATTCAGTAGATGCTCATTAATCCTGACGGGCCACTCTCTGCGTAGGATCAACTCAAGTGGCGCGCAGATTCATCCCATTGGTGCTCCTCCACAGCACCAGTACTCGGCAACACATACTCGCACCGACACCAGGATCCTCTGTGTTTCATTGCATGGCATGCCTCTTATGAAAGGAAGATAACTTGCGCCAACACGTTCAGGATGGTTTCTAAACATGGATATTGCTGCATTGCTGTTAATCAAGATTAATTCACCCGCTTGCTTTCTACTGGGTTTAGCAGTGGTTGCATGGATACAAAGTAAGTTGTGTTTTTCCTCTTGTCGAACCGCTATATGTGACCAGCATAAAACATCCTCCAATTTTACTGAGAAATGCGTTGAGAGTCCTATAAGCTAGACTCTATAAACTATAGCTACCAAGCTATAAACTGTGGGCATGTTTGTGTGTAACATTTAAATATAGCCTATCACTCCTCTTCTTGTTGCTTAGTTTCATGCCACTCTGAAATGTTATGTGCCAGGCTATAAATGTGTTTGTCAGTTTGCCCAAAATGAGAAAATGCTGCACACACGATTAGGTATCAGTTTTCGGAAGAGGTGTGGTGATTGGCTATGCATGCTTTTGACTGCTAGACCCCAGATGGAGTGTGGTTTTCTGCACTTCACAGCTGTCTGTTTTCAACCCCTTGATTGCATTTGCTATTCAAGAGCCCGCAGACCATTTCATGATCACTTGTGGTCGACATTTATAGTTACTCTCAATGCAAGAGGCATGGCACTTTTGTTTGCTGATAAAAGAGTGAAACAGATTTTTTGTTTTAGATTTTTGGAGATGTGACCACTTTGTCTCTGCGGTTCAGTGTTGTTAAATCTATCTGTACAAGACACTGTCATCACATCATTCTCCAGACACCAGCCACTGTGTGTGTTTTTTGTTATCGCCTCAGAAACACACATGCTCTAAAGTGGCCATCCATTGCCAGGACTGTCACCATGGAATTCCTCATTGACAGATAAAAAGGTCTTTGTACAGCGATCACAAATGAACAATCAAGCTAATTTGCATCACAAAGAAATGTGCCTTTCTTAAAGAAAGAACAGACTAAAATAAAATAGCAACAGCAATTGCCACACTTTTCTCAAATAATCAGAAGAAATTGTGTTAGTATATGTGTGAGGTTTGCATGCTCTGTTAGCTATTAACCAAAATCATGCCTGAGATATCTCATTTAACACTAGGCCTACATTGTTATCAGGGTGACAGAAGTCTTCTTATGCAGTGCCACATAATATGTGATACATTAACTTTCTTGTCATATCATAATGAACAAATGGCTGGTAAAACCTATGATCCCCTTGGATCCCCCTTGCCCATCTATCCTGAACATCATCTGGCTGGCCACAGACAAAGCCCAGACATCTGTAGTTCTTGTGGAAATAGTCTTAATGAACAAACAGGTTGAATAGTTTGAAATAGTAAACCCAGTAGCAAGCATCATAGCACCATAGGCCAAGACATACCATTGCACACAGTGTTCTCATTA
The DNA here is from genome assembly GCF_017589495.1 of Alosa alosa. Classification (NCBI taxonomy): domain Eukaryota; kingdom Metazoa; phylum Chordata; class Actinopteri; order Clupeiformes; family Clupeidae; genus Alosa; species Alosa alosa. Next base: position 27,123,541 of record NC_063197.1, on the reverse strand, counting down.
TGATACAGAGAAGTTGTGGTTCAACATGAAACAATGATAACAAAAGAAGCATTACATGGCTCATTACAGCTGCCCCCAACACACAGACATGCGCAAGCACACACACACACACACACACACACACACACACACACACAAAGGTTGTAACACCAAAGCGTTCATGACATGAGGCTGATCAAGAATACTGTGTTTTAAAGACATTGCCTCTGTCTTCTACACCGTATTGATAACATTGCAAGATCATCTTCTTAATTCTGTCATCCTCTCAGCAGTCTCAGATCTGCTTCTGTCTATCTCTAAAGATTTGTAAAAAGCAACTTGTATAGGAAAGACACCATGGCAATCAGTTAAAAGTTAGTTCTTCTGCTGTCTCAGAAGATGGAGCTAAAGACATTACAAAATGCAATGTTTGCTAATGAACATGCAAGTAATGACCCATGTCATGGAATCCATTAGAATGATCCCAATGATCACATATAATATGCACCCATATAATGCCAGCCTAGGGGAGTGTCGCTGATTCAGACATGCAACAGATGGTCTGCAGTGTGTTGCAATGGTGGTCCATGCGTATTGGTGTGTCTGCCCCCCCTCAATGATTTTATATGTTGGAAGCTTTATTTACAGTGAAGGCTCTTAATTCCATCAGAGATCCCATAATCAGTTCAGTATCATGCTGCGTGAATCCCTCTCCGAGGATTTAGGTTTGCTTGTGGCGCATTTCAGAAGACAACCTGGGGAAGGTATTGAGTGTTATGGTGGCCCTGTACTGTAAGTCTCTGCAAAGGTAGCTCAGGTCTGCAAAGGTTGCTGATAAAGGCTATTGGATTTTAAGTAATCTGGTCAGAGAGCCGAACTTAACCTTGTGAGTACCACGTGCGTTCACACTTCACGTTATCACTTCCAGTGCGTGTGTGGAAACTGTAGGACAACATGAGCAAGATAAACTGGTTATATTTGCATCTTATTATGACAAAGTAATTAAGCTTCAAAGCGTGTGCCATGTTAATGTTTATGTTTATGATTATAGTTCGTAACAGATGTTTTTGTCCAAAGCGACTTACACTGGCATTAGTAAACATTAGAATTAAATGAGAATTAAATTTAAATATAGATAAAAAACAGTATTAGACTAAATAGAATTTAACAGAATAATAACAATAGCCATGAACATGCAAAGCACAACTCTGTAAGAAATCATTAGTTAGATACTGGTAAACAGATGAGTGTTTAGACACTTTTTAAGAATTATTAACTGATTGTTGACTTATATATTTATATTTATTTGACATTTTTGTATTTTATACTCGTGACATCATTTCTGAATAGTTTTTTACGAGTTTCCAAAAATGTGACAGTCAACAGAATGTGCTAGAGGTTTTGGCAATTTCAATGAGGCGTGTGAAGTAAATAGCCACATAAAACAGACATTCAGCCTCCAGTGTTTCCCATACATTGACTTATTTGTGGCGGCCCACCACAATATCAACATTGACCACCACACAATGATTTTCCAGGTTGTACTAAATTGTGCTTAAATCTGGTTAGCATCATAACCATGCTGTGCTAATTTGTTAAAAACTGTTGCATTCAAGTTAATTCTGCAAACCAACCACCACAAATGGAATTCAATTCTCTGGGAAACACTGAGCCTCCATATACTGGATCAAAGAGAAGGAAATTATAAATATACTTCTGGTCACCTTAGCAGCTGCTCTGTAGGAGAGAGCAGTGGAGCAAAGAGGACACCGTCTGGAATACAGAGATCATACAAATGACTGACTTCTGTCCGCACACTGTCACCATGGTGATCAAGAGAGCACAGCATTGAAGGCATAGAATTGGTTACCATGGTGCCTTGATTTGATGCTTTTGTAAAACCCTAAAGTTTGCAAACGTCCTTGAGCCAAGCACTGGAAGGAGAAAATGGCTTTTGAACAAAATACAGTGTAATTGCGTTAAACTGCCAGGAATGACTATTAATGTGGACCTTAACACCAAGACCACACAAAGAATAACTGGATTGTAGCACAACAGTCATGTTGGCCTACTAAGTTATTACTTTCTTTCAAAGCATTTGATCTACAGTATACATGTATTATAAAAAAACAGTAATGTTAAGCAGTAAATATTGTTTAGGTTATGAAATATGTGATGTATTACAGTTTTTTACAATTGTTTACACACGTTTTCAAAACTTTGTGTCTATTTTTCAAAACTCCACACACAAAACCCACAATTGCTCACACAAAATGCAAAATGCCTCAAATTTCCAGCAAAATGACACACAACATTCAAAATGTCAAAAACACATCTTTAAAGCAAACATTCACCTCACATTACAAACACTTTTGTCATAATATGACATTTTGGATACATCATGTACATACTGTTGCTCAAAACCTAACGCTCTTCTGTCTTTCATAGGCTTTATGTATTTCCATACAAGAGTGAAAGTTACGGTATAGAGAGAAGTTGAAATACACAGTATTTCGCAAATAATTTGCTGTTGCAAATACATATTTTACAGCCAACAAGAACAAAGCAAAGCAAAAAACAATGACCACCAGATGTACATGGCATACATTCTGAAAAAGCTGATTTTGCCTAAGACGGAAATGACTGACTACTATCAAATTACTTTGCTTTTTCCAAAGAAAAGTGTGTGTGTGTGTGTGTGTGTGTGTGTGTGTGTGTGTGTGTGTGTGTGTGTGTGGGTGTGGGGATCTGCATTGGTTCTGAACATTTCAACCGTAAATCCTCTAGGAGCAGATTGAGAGGGTCCATACCTACATAGAGAGTACAGTATGTCTACTCGTGGGCCTATACTAAGGCACTGATTGGATGGTGTTCAGTAAAGTAATGAGTGTTTACACATGTGAGGAGAGAGAGTGAAGCACTGGTGAATAAGTGTGGCATTTTGATGGGTTGTGTTTGAAAAATGAAATCAAGTTACTTCCTGTTCGATTTTTGTGTGTTAAGTAGAAAATTGTGTGTGGAGTTTTGCAAAATGTGTTTTAGTCAATTGAAAACTGAGTTGAGAATTAGTTTATGGTTTTGCAGATTTGGTGTGGGGTTATGATATTTGAAAGACATGTCTAGAAAATTGTGTGACAAGCAAAGATTTAGTGTGTAAGCATTTGAAAAAAACTGTATTTAAGTGTAGTTTATACTGTAAATGTAATGTTTCTAAATCTTTTTATTAGCCATTTTGGCATTCTGTTTTTTAAAGCATCATTGTGCTTTGCATTAGTCATGCTTCTCTTTTCTTTATTCTGCTGAATTGATTTGTGATGTGAAAAAAGGGAGAGAGGGAGCCAGCCTTTTGTATAACAGTGAGGTCATCTGCACTGTTGTTTGAATGTTGTTCCTCATTTTTGTAAATTGCTTTGGATGAAAGCGTCATCTAAATGAATGAATGTAAATGTAAAATATCAGTGAATAATCATTCCCATTGAAGCTAGAAGGATCTCCTGGTATAGAGATTACAGTTCAAAGCATGTTTTGAGAAAAAGAGGAAGGAGAAATGTAAGCAGGGTTTTGGAGTAATTTCGGTGTCTGGTTATTTACCAATGATTAAGCATTCTGGTCAGGGATGTAGTGAAGGCTAAATGCAAGTAAACAGTTTATCAACCTCTGAAATTTCAGAAATAGAGTTTATCCACCTCTTATTAGAGTTTATCCACCTCTCAAAAGAGTTTATTCACCAATTGCAACTTTTAACTTTTATCCACATTCACAATATCTACACTCATCAACACTCTAGGAACCATTTAACCCTTAAAGGAGTACCGTCACACCGGTGTGACGGGAATGTTGGGAAATTAACATTCTAAAGAATATCTGGGTTCATTGAATTCAACATAGAATTTTAGAATCTTCAATTGTTGCGGAACTTAGAACGTTCACAACACCTACACCTTTAAGGGTTAATACCACTGGTATTGTTATAAACATTACATAAACATATAAACAATAACCTGCACCATCACCAAACATGTTCTGAATGCCTTTTTTAAAAATCTGATGCTGCATGGCGCAGTCCACCTCACCGCGATCACAGAATTCATAGTTTACCCACCTCTTATTTTACCACTACATCCCTGATTCTGGTGGAATTACTGCAACATGTTCAAAAAGCATGAATCATTTTTGTTGTGATTTTTTTAATACTTTTTCAGTATTGTGCTTTCTCTTTTTTCTTCATCTGATGTTTCTTCTAGTTGCTTTTCATACTTGTAATATTTCTCCATTGCCATTCTGAAGTTATCTGATCCTAGTTGAAATGACGTGAATGTATTTGTCGTCAGGTGTGTCTCCACTCCAAGCCAGTTCTGTGTGCCTGTCAAAGCCATGCCAGAATGGGGGGTCGTGCCAGGAGGCCCCCTTGGAATACCTCTGTCAGTGCCCATCTCCTTTGCCCAGTCCCCTCCGCCCGGAGTGCCAGGAAGAACACCAGCCATGCCTACACGGGACCTGCCGGGGGAACACCACGTGCCAGCCCAAATATGCGGGCTCTCAGGAGCTGTCTTGTCGCTGTGAGGTGGGCACTTCCGGGCAGTCATGTGAGTCCAGGGTGCAGCTCTGTGCCCAGTTCCACTGTGGAGTAGAGAAGGAGGAGGGTGCCCAATGTCGCCTGTCGTCCAGCCCCAGTGTAGAGCAGGGTTACAGCTGTGTGTGTCAGCCGGGCTTCACGGGGGCCCAGTGTGAGACCCCCATGGACCAGTGCACCCCGAACCCCTGCCGCAACCGGGCCATCTGCCGGAGCCGTGGCGACGGGCCCACTTGCTTCTGCGTGCCAGGATTCCAGGGGGCGCTGTGTGAGATCGAGGTGAACGAGTGCATCTCCCAGCCCTGCCAGAATGGAGCCACTTGCGTGAACAAGATTGGCAGGTACCTGTGTCTATGCAGGCCTGGGTTCACAGGTAAGGAGAGAGACATATGATGTGAATAAATGTAGTGGAAGTCAAGTTTTCCATCTCAAAATGTACAGTACAGTGCATTAGTAGACAATTTACAGTAGTTGTAAGATATAGAAGCCCCTTCATGCTTGTGATGTCTTGTGCAGATATGCCTTATTTGTGCAGAGTTTGATTCCAAAATATTTATAAAATAAATATCTCAATTTGTAAGAACATTAATAAGTAATGTTATTTAATTGTGTATTTCAGGTAATATCAAACAGCAGTTGTGTTGTTTTGATTGAGTAAAGATAATCAAATAACAATAACCCAGTTGCAATTCCACTGATATTACCTGGAAAACAAAACAAAATCATTGAAATGGAAGACATAACCAAACTTTTCATACACCTCATGAAAGCTTAGGGCTTGCAACAGATAGTGCCTCAGCAAGTGAAAGTATTCCATCTAGTGTTCTGTCAGTGTATTATCCTTCATATATACTGTATATCTCCGCTTTTAAAAACATTAAAAAGTCAGGCTATTTATTTGTGTATTTCAAGTAATATCAATCAAATTGCAGTTGTGTTTTTTTGATTGAGTGAGGATAAATCAGATAACAATACCCAATTACAGTTCTACTGAAATTACTTGTTAATTAATTAAAATGGTGGATATGGCGTTTTGGAAGCAAACTCTTCATATATTCGCTTTGGGCAAAAGTGTAACCATATATACAGAAGTAGAGAGGTGCCATTTCTTTTTTCAGCTGGTCAATTTTGTTTTTGGTGTGATGTGTTTGTCTGGACCCTGAGTTCAGAGCTGTCTCAATGAAGGAAATATATTTCCTATATAATATCACATAATCATTTGTTTGTGAAAGAGTTTCACAGTCATGTTAGGACTGCTGATCTGTTCAGATGAAGCTCGGAATTCTCCTCAGGACAGTGAAAAATGCGCAACCACGCAAGCCGGGTTAACAATCTAAATAGACATCCGCCGCTGCATTAGGCAGACATAACTAGGCTTGACGGAGGCGAGGAGAGGAGAGGAGAACACGGGGAAATAAAATAATAATTGGAGCCCACCATCTGCTCGTCTGTCAGCCCTGACACAGTACAACACAGACGCTTTGTTTCTCGGCAGGATGTTTTTATTCCCTCTTCTCTCCGTCCAGTTTCAGCTGATCCAGATGGTGTGGATGAAGATGCTTTTCAGGTTAGCATCACAGAGTAGGAATCAAGCTCCACTGACCCCTTTCTCTCTCTCTCTCTCTCTCTCCTTCTCCCCCTCCCTCCCTCTCTCTCTCTCTCTCTCTCTCTCTCTCTCCTCTCTCTCTCTCTCTCTGATGTGTTCAGGTGTCAGCTGTGAGCTCCAAATTGATGAGTGTCAGTCACAGCCTTGCCTCAACGGGGGCCGTTGCCATGACTATGTCAACGGCTTCTCCTGCACGTGCGCCGCTGGTTTCCAGGGTGACCGGTGTGAAGTGGATGTTGATGAATGCAGGGACCAGCCATGTCAACATGGTGCACGGTGCATTGATGGCATAAACAGGTATGTCATGCAACCCGCTCTGATCCGGAATTTAAAGCTTACAAAATGTGCAGCCCTAACTGTGAGTTTTAATAAATCACCATCTGTTGAAATTGCCAATAAAAAGCTATATGTGTGCAGCAAAGACGGTGTGGGTGAAGGGGGTTGATATGTGTTTGTGTTTAAAAGAAAATAGATAAAAGTAAAGAGTGGGATAGAGATGTTCACTGTGCTGTTTCAGTTTCAGCTGTGACTGCTCTCAGACAGGATTCATGGGGCTCCACTGTGAAGTCCCAGAGCCGCCATGCCTGTCTGGTCCATGCCTCAACGGTGCGGAGTGTGAGGAGAATGGCACGGACTACACCTGCAAGTGTTGGCCAGGTACTGTATCAAAGTACAAAGCACCATATACATAAAATCCCCTCATTTATTCATCCAGCTAGTTGTTGGTTTACTTGGTTAGGGTTAGGGCTATGATTTGGCACATCATAGTGTGGTGTCATGTTTCCCATTGGGGAAATGGGGAAACATGACACCACACTATGATGTGCCATGTTTCCCAATGGCGAGATTCACAGTGGATATAGGATTAGTGTAGTTCTTAAAGATTAAGTTAAAGAGATTAAAAACCTTTTTGTTTTCAGGGGATGAATTCTCATGGGAATTTAAGTCTGTTCCATGTTAAGACGGAACATTAAAAACATTAATAGACAAATAGAAAAACCTTTAATAAATTTGAACTCTGAACTGTGTGTGCTGTATACTCATATCCTCGTCCCTCTATACTATTGCCTACATTATGCATTACACAAAAGCCCTCACGTTGGTTCTCAAAGACAGGCAACATCACACAAGCCTACTTTTAACATTAAAATGGCACCCCTGCATTTCCTCCTCTTTCAGCACATTGGCCCCTTTTGTTTTTAACCAATCTCACCACAGTCTTTCATGATGAAGCGGTCCACAGAGATGAGAGAGAGACTCATTTCTCCTTTGTGACCGCTCTTTGGGCCAGGTTTTGAAGGGCCGCGCTGTGAAGTGGATGTGAGTGAGTGTGCCAGCGGCCCATGTCTGAACAGTGGTCGATGCCTCGAGCGGTCCTGGGAGGCCCTCTACGGCACTGAGCCAGACTTCCCGGAGACGTTTGACCCCCGCCATGCTGCGGGATACACCTGCAGATGCTCACCTGGATTTACAGGTATCTACCCTAATTACGGTATATACTGGATACAGAAAGTGCAGTGAAATGCTGAATGTTGTTGAAATGTTGCTGAAAGGTTTAGACCATGCAGATAGCCATCTAAATAGATAGGCCCAAATAAACCAGTAAAGGGTAATATCCAAGCGAGGTCCAGCGATGGCCGAGTTTTGAGCTGGTGCTGTAACTGGGGCAAGTCTACTGGTCTTTTCGCTTACAAAAGCCTTTGACTTGCGGCCGTTAGCCTGGCTGGTCGGCCGACTCGGGTAGACACTTCTTCTGAGTGGCCTTCTAAAATTGTCCCTCGCATTTGTAAGATGGTCAAATTGCATTAGTGCTAATCCCCTAGCTCTGGCTTCTGGAGAGCGCCTTGTGTCCAGTCAGTTGGTGGAAGCGCAATGAGGGAGTCTGACTGCTGAACGCTGGTGCTCGAGGATGGCCCATTTTCCAAGTCGTGTGACGCTTCAGTGTGTGCTGACCATGAGCGAGGCTGTGGAATAGGCTGTAGACAATGGCGAGATTCACAGTCTGGGCCTGGTGTGTTCTTTTGCTGACCGCAGGTAATCCCTCGCTTTCTCTGTACTTCAAGCATATTGAATTCCCACAGGCTCTACGGTTGGAGAATCTGTTTGACAGGCTCTACAGTTGGGAACGCTGTTGAATGGCTCTGTTGAACGGCACGTTGTTACTCTTGCTGGTGTGTTTTAGGAGGCTGCAGTTCCGCTCGTGATCGTTTGCTGTTTGGGCCGTTACTCAACATCGCACCGCTAGTGCTCTGTTGACCTAGCTGCTAGCACTGAACATATGTGTGTTCTTTTGAAAGCCCACACAACTTCGATGTGCTAAGTATCTAGTGCTCTGCCGCCATTCCCTTGAAGCATGGCTTGAAAACAGTTCCTTAAGTGAATAGATTATCAGAGGAAATGATAATTTCCTCAACATGGCCAGGGCTTCCCTGACTAATCGGCAGAGGAAGGTGAGCTCTGCCAATTGGCATAGAATCTGCAGTATGCAATTATGCAACTGGCTCTGAATGCTGATGATTTGTGAGAATTTGTCAGGTCTTAAACATATTGTGCAGCAGATGTGGGAATTGGTTATACTGCTACTTATTATTATTTATTTTTTTGCAGAAATTGTTACCATAATGCATAGATGAATGTTTCATGAGTTTACACAATACTAGTTCTAATATTGTCATTTTATAAATGTGTTTATATCTATCAAGATGCTCATTATCAGGCTACAATGTGTCTGGTTGGTTATTTTTTTTTCCAGTTTATGTCTTAAAAAGAGTCATATCACCTCCAATCTACAACCATACATTAATATAAAGTAATATGGTTCTTTTGCCACAAATTGATACTGGCTTTAACGTCTCTTGGAGAAAGATTATTATTATTATTATTGAGGAAGGTATTTAAACAAACTAGGGCAACAATACACAATTATAAACATTACATGAGCACTACAGTGCTTTTATGAAACTTCACTGTTAAAACTGTGATCCCAAAAAGAAGTTAGTGGCTGTTAACTAATGAAGGTATTTTCTCCCTGTGTTAGGTATCCTTTGTAAGGAAGACGTAAACGAGTGTGATGCCTCACCGTGTCAGAACGGCGGTGTCTGTGAGAACACGCTGGGCAGCTACACCTGCGTGTGTCCGCACCTGTCCCCAGATGGGCTCCACTACGGCGGTCAGAACTGCACGGTGGCACTTGTGGGCTGCGAGGGCCACGAATGCCAGAATGCCGCTGCCTGCCTGCCGTTCCTGAGCGAGGGTCGCCACGGCTACGGCTGCCTGTGCCCGGCTGGCTTCACCGGCTCACGCTGCCAGAGGTCCACCACGTTCTCGTTCGAGCGCCGCGGCCGACTGCTCCTGCAGACGCCGCTGCTAGACGCCGAGGCCGCCTCCAACATCACGCTGAGCTTCCGCACCGTGCTGACCGACGCTGTGCTCTTTCAGCGGGGCAGTGGCGGGCCCCTGCTGACCCTGGAGGTCCACGACGGGCGCCTGCGGCTCAGCCTTCGCGTCGGGGACACTCCGCTCGGGGCCCTGGAGCTGTCGCGGAACGTGACAGACGGCCAGTGGCACGGCGTCCAGGCGCTGCTCAGCGAGGGCCTGCTGGCACTGACCCTGCTGGACGCGGGCTGCGAGAGCGGCGGCCCAGACTGCGAGGGCTCGACTCAGGTGGACAGCGGGCCCCCGGGGTCGGCGCTGCAGCACACCCTGATCGGTGGACCGGACGGCCCAAGCTTCATCGGCTGCCTGAGGGACCTGTTCGTGGACTCGCAGCTGATGGTGCCAGAGGACTGGCTAAGCAGCTCGGCCATCAACGTCACGCCGGCTGCAGCCACCGCGACCGCTGCCTGGATGGGCCCTGCGAGAACCGTGGCCAATGTGTGAACCTGTGGCAGGCCTACCAGTGCCACTGCCAGAGGCCATACCAGGGCCAGAACTGCTCTGAGGGTAAGGCTGAGGGCAAGGCAAGGGTCATACATATGGGCCTCCCTGGACAAGGACTGATAAAAAAATATGTTATATGCCAATATCAATAAGCAACACTGGTAAATATTAGTCATAAATCATAGTTTATGTACACAGAGCTAATGGTTAGCACTACCCAAAATCCATTTCCAGATCTGGTAACCCTTTGTTACTCAAAACCATTGCAAAGTTGCAAGAAAAACAGTCTAGAACTGTGTGGCAAACAGACATTCTGTAGGAATACTACCGGTAGTTATCAAACCAGTCATTATTTTGTCAGAGTTCAAATTCGTAAACATAGGCGAACGTTTGCAAGTTTTCTGTTAGCCTTGAGTTCTCTGCGAACGTTTGCACTCATAAACCAGTCTGAGGAGGTAGTTCTCCGCGACCATACAGTGGAGCTGGACATGAGCTGGACGTTTTACCGTTACCATGGAATGTTTACAAAGCGTTACAATTTAACTGTTCAGTGAAAACATATTCGCCATGAACGTTTGACACTTCGTCGAATTTCAACGCACCTCTGGTCAGAACAGACCCTGTGTCAGAAGATTTAATCCTTAAGGTGCTCCACACTGCCCCTCATCACGTGCTCTGGGTCCTGTATCACATTTCATTCCTAACACCTCTGATCCAGAAGTTAGCCTGGGATTAACAGCCTTGTGTTAACCTGTGTCACCAGCGTTCTGCTCAGCGAGTGACTAAGTGGCGTTTATGTTATTCCGGCTGTGTTATTTGATGACGGTAATTAAGTGGAGTTGCATGACAGCCACCTTCCATTCGGCAGCTGACAATTTGTTTCCCCTTTAGAGGAGACTTAAGTAATGCTTCCTGTGAGCACTATTAATAGCCCACTGACATTAAAGCAGATTAGTAATTATAGCGTGCAGAAAAACAGAGACTTGCACACATTATGCACTCACACACACACACACACACACACACACTGCAGTATGAACTAGATGGACAGGTCAAGGATATTAAAAGTTGCTTTCAAGGGCCATTGTAAAGTTACTATTATATTTTTAATTTTGGTGGTGATGAGGGGGAAGTGCCTTCTGTACATGTGAACTGTGACTTTAAATATTCTTGTAAAATGCAAAGCACATCACTGGAATGTAATGTATATGAGAGGTGAATAAGTGATTATGCAGCATGTGAAATCTGATGATGTGACTCATGTCATCAGACCAGTTTATTTTCTATTATTTGGGGTTGGTATAGATAACTTTTTTTTTTAACAAAAACAAATAGAAAGGATAAGGTACAGAACTCACTGTGTAGCTAGATGTTGTGATGCTAGAGTCTATTTAGTATTTTTTTTATAGTGACCTGATGGGGTGTTTGTCTGTGTGATCGCTCCCTCTGTAGAGTATGTCACTGCCCGCTTTGGGCATGAGGAGGCGCAGAGCTACGCCATCTTCTCCCTGGACCAGGAGCCCGCCGAGCCAGACACACTGTCCGTCTCGCTGTTCGTGCGGACGCGGCGTCCCTCGGGCCTCCTGCTGGTGCTGTCCAACGGAACGGGTCAGTACCTGCGCATATGGCTGCAGCGCGGCCTGGTGCACGTGCAGGTCCACCAGCTGGAGGAGGTGCGGGGGGCGGGCGCGCTGGACGACGGCGAGGTCCACCTGGTGACCGTCAGCGTGGAGGGGGGCCAGCTGCGCCTGGCCCAGTCAGGGCAGGGCGAGGGGGTGGTCAGCGCGGAGACGCGCCCTGTGAGGGTGCAGGCGGGGGACGTGGTGCACGTCGGAGGGCTGGAGGAGGCACGGGGCACGGCCACGTTCGGGGGCTACTTCAAGGGCTGTGTGCAGGATCTGAGGCTGGGCGCCTCGCTGCTGCAGTTCTTCGCCCTGGAGCTGGATGACGAGCCGGTCAGCTCGCTGGTGCCCCAGAGGATGAGTCATGTCATCCAGGGATGTGTGGGAGACGATACCTGCGCTGTGAGTCATCACACACACACACACACACACACACACACACACACACACACACACACACATACACAGACACACATTCAACTTCCTGTACACAAATACACTCATACTGTTTCCCTTCAGTGAACACTTTTTCCTAATATTCCTAACTAGTCTAGATCTACGCTCACAGGCTGACACCAGGGCCATAGTCACCATAGACATTGAGGGGGACGTGTCCCCCCTAAAGCGCTATACTAGGCCTACAGGAAACCAACACGCATCTGAAATGTAATCAAATGTAAATAATGTACAAATTAGTGACCTATGGTTCCAGAGTAGCTTACACCCCTGAGTGGTTTGTCCTGGTGATTTTCCGTTTTTCGTTAGTGGCGTGCGCTATCAAAAGCTTCCATTTACTACTGCGGTGAGGTAGGGCTGTCAACAATATCGCAAAAGCTACCGGTACAATTTTCACAAAACTAATTGGAAAGGTGTAGCACAGGCTAAGGAAATCCCATACATGTTTGGAGCCGATCAGACTGAAAGGCAACATTTTCCATATTGTAGCCTATTCTCGCAATGATGGCGAAAGTGAAACGTTTTATTTTAAATGATTAATTTGTGCAAGCCTGTGTCATTTCTTTCACGTCTTTCAACATAAATAATGCCTTCATATGCCAGTAATGCCAGAAATTACCGTTTATAGGCCTCTTAGAAATGATTGATAGATAGATAGATAGATAGATAGATAGATAGATAGATAGATAGATAGATAGATACTTTATTGATCCCCAAGGGGAAATTCAAGAACGCATCTAGCATATTATTTAGATGCGCACTCAATCGCGCATCCATGCAGGCAAAACGTGATCAAATGTGGCGACGGCACACAAGTTAGAAAAAACGTTTACAATACGTGATAGCCCACAGTTAATGTGAATCGCGGACAATAACCAGAGCAAGGAATTTGCACCTCCATTCACCAATTAAAGGCTGTAGTAGGCCTAGTGTTTCTACATGTTGGCACAAAACGTAATTTCTGTCAGAAGCCAGTCTATAATGCATACAGGATGAGGTGAGTCAGACAGAAGAGGGCATGTCTTAGTAGCCTATTCCTGAATCCTGTCCCTTTCAAACTACGTTAAAATTGTGTGATTAGCCGCCAGCATAATAAAATCTAAATTAAAAGACAAAATCTTATTAGGCTCCTAACCTATGAGTCTAAGCCTTAGTTTAAAAAAATCTTCAGGTGTAAGTAATAAGTAAAAAAAAAACACATTCTGTGTAATATAGAGGTTATCATCAGATACTCTAATTTGTAATTTCTTTTAAAGTATACGTTTTGAACACAAATGGAGTCACGGGTCCAGGGATGGATTACTGAATGGGCTTACTGGGCCCAAGAGCTCAGAGGGCCCTGAAGCCCAAACCTCTGTGCGAAGTCACAAATAAGAGTGACTCTCTTTATTGTGACTTCATGAGGTCTCCCATCCAGTAATTGACCAAGGGCATGCTGCTTAGCTTTTGACAAAGACTGAACACAGGTAACACAGCGAGCCACGAACTTTAAAGACTACATCTCCAATACGAAGGATTTGACAGATTTGTTTCACCCTAAACAGCTCTGAGGTGTCGGAATTGTTTCAAAGCTTCGGAACAATTCGGGACAATTGCTTCGAACGTTTCAGTGTTTCATAAAGCCTCGCTTTGCCCATCCCTACTAATTCGATCCCTACTAATCCCTCAACATCATCACCCGACCGTTACCGTAAGCTCGCACTCACGCCTGCTTAATGGGACCTGACCCAGGTTGCCTCGGGCAACAGGTAATCAAAAAGCGGCTAAAGCGGCTTAGCCCAGTTCCCGCTCCTGAGTTCTCGTGTCTTTTTTAAGGTGTGCCTCCAGTTTGGTGTTTTAGAAATGGAAGTTAATAGCAAAATATAATCATAAATTAAGAATCAAGGCACCATGTTGATACTTAAATATCAGTTTAGTATTTTTGTCAATTATCATTCGGTCTTGTCGCTTGGAATTGTCCCTCTCACATCATAGCCTGTTTCTATTAGGCCTATTTTACTGAAAACTGCTGAAACTCATTGGTGAACTCAGTCTATTTTTACTGTAATAAACAACAAGTAACAAGTTGTCTTTTCTGAAATCTTTTGGATTTTTTAAATAAAAAATGTCATGGCTTTCCTGTATCATTCTCTCTCTCTCTCTCTCTCTCTCTCTGTCTCCCTCTCTCTTTCTTTCTTTCTTTCTTTCTCTCTCTTCTCTCTCTCTCTCTCTCTCTCTCTGTCTCCCTCTCTCTTTATTTCTCTCTCTCTCTCTCTGACTGCAGAAAAACCCCTGCCAGAATGGGGGCATGTGCTACTCGGTGTGGGATGACTTCACATGCACGTGTCCACCCAACACAGCCGGGCAGCAGTGTGAGGAGGTGAAGTGGTGTGAGCTGTCGCCCTGCCCGCCGGAAGCTGTGTGCCGCACTCTGGGCCGCGGCTACGAGTGTAAGACTCCGTGTCCCCCTAGCTCCCCCAGCTCACACACACACCATCTCCTCTGGGTGCAACACACTCATATGCACACTCTAATGTGCATGCTGTGTTGTGAGTGTGTGTGTGTCTGTGTGTGTGTGTGTGAAAGGGTGATATAAAGTGTTTAACTGTGCATGCTGTGGTTGCGTTATACATTGCTCTACTGGTGTGTGTGTGTGTGTGTGTGTGTGTGTGTGTAGGGGTGATGTAAAGTTTTGAACTGTGAACAGAAGTGTTGAAAGATAATTATAGAATTATAGAGAATTATGTCCATTAACTTGGCCATCAAATGTAAAGCCACTTAAATCAAATGTGGATGTCTGTCTGTGTGTATGGCTCTGAACAGGCATAATTAAGTGCTGAAATATTGATCTCTCTATTGGTCTCCTGTGCTATCGTACAGTATAATATAATTTTGCCCTTATTCTCTCAATATTATCTCAAAACTTAATAAAATCAGGCATTTTAAGATAGGTGCCACGTCTTTCACCCAATTGTAAAATATGTAGATCGAGAGAAAGGTATTTCTTCCCACAGTGAAGTGTGTGTGTGTGTGTGTGTGTGTGTGTGTGTGTGGGGGGTGGTTGGAAATAAGGCAGTTAGTCTCAGATTTAACCAGAGTTGGAGTTCTGGGGCTACAGCAGTCTGCTGGTGAGATGTTGGTCAGCTTACATAAGCCTGTAAGATTCTGCACTAATTCACTCAATATGTTTACTGTGGTAAATCTAGCATGGAGGCAGGGATTTTCCAGAGATCAGATTATCCTTCTTTGGATTAAGTATGATTCACATGCCTGTCTGCCCTTATGCAGCCCATTAGGCGATGCTAAATTAGACTCTTAGCTCTCTTAGGCACTGATAATTAATATAGCTGTTAATAAGGTATACAGAACATTTCATGTGCATTTGTTAAGTAAGGGATAATATATAGAATGCCGGTCATTATTGGGAAAATAAGTCCTGACAGGGTAAACCGGGCCCCGATGCGCAGCAGAGGAGTCTTGTTCCGCCCTGAAGGGACTTATTTTCCCAATAATGACCAGTGTTCTATACATTATCCCGCTTATTCTGACTGCTTGCCAAAACGAAACAAAAACTCCCCGATATGACTCTTTAGCCTACATAGCCCTAGGCTGTTGATACCGTTCATCATTGGCTTTTGCTGAGAAACAAATAGTTTGCAACAACACACGCTGAACTTGAATCAAACATTCTTTAGAACACAGCTGATCAACCGTCTGCTTTTCACTTTTGAATGAAGTTCCAGTAGTTGCGGAGTGAAATGAAAAACCTGAATTAGAAGCACAAACTCTGTTGCCGTTGACCGCGGTCATTATTTTTTTCAGAGGTCCTTCAGTCGAAAATAATGACCGCTAGAACTTTGGGAAATCCCATTCAAGTCAATGGAGAGTTCTACTTGAATTGTGAAGAGCCGTGTAATAACTCTAGATATTGAAATAACATCAGAACAATTCAATTAGGTCTGATTTTATTTGGCGATAAAGTATTTCTTTTTTCTTTAGGTATTGCCAACATGACTTTCCAGGGGAACACGGCCATAACCTACAGAGGCAGTGAGAGGATTGAGAGCAGCCTGACCAGCATTGCCTTCAGCCTGCGGACCCGCCAGCGCGACGGCGCCATCTTGCACGCAGAGCGCGGCGCAGAGTTCATCACCGTGTGGCTGCAGGACGGCCTGCTGGTCCTGCAGCTGCTGAGCGGCAACACCTCCTCTTCGTCCTCTTCGTCGTCATCATCGTTATCGCCATCAGTACCACCATCATCATCATCATCATCCTCATCATCCTCATTGTTGGTGGCATCGGAAACCCTCACCCTGCGCAGCTTGGTACCGGTGAATGACGGCGCCTGGCACAACGTCGAGTTCTTTATGGTGGCGCCGTGGGCCGAGGCCTCGCCGTGGACACTGCTGCTGGATGACCGCGAGGAGCTCTCGTCCACCTCGGGTGCGGCCCTGGCGGGCAGCCTGGACTTCCTCCGCGACGGCGGTGTGGACGTGCAGCTGGGCGGCCTGGGCCCCGAGGCGGGCGGCTGGGGCCTGACCGGCTGCCTTGGCACGGTGGAGCTGGGCGGCGTGCCGCTGCCCTTCTACGGCGCCGACGAGGTGAGACTGCCGCGGCTGCAGGCCGAGCGCTTCGACCTGAGGGGCGTGGCGGGCGCGGTGCCAAGCGCCGGCTGCTGGGGCGAGCCCGTGTGCCACCCGGAGCCCGTCTGCTTGAACGGCGGACTCTGCCGCGACCTCTTCAACGACTACGCGTGCGACTGCGCCCCGGGCTGGGCGGGCCGCCGCTGCGAGTTCAACGAGGACACGTGTGCCTCGGCGCCGTGCGTCCACGGCAACTGCACGGTGGTTGGCCTGGAGTACAGGTGCGTGTGCCAGGTGGGCTACACGGGCACCAACTGCAGTACGGAGGTGGATGTGTGCGAGGGGCATGCCTGCGCCAACGGCGCCACCTGCCTGCATGGCGTCAACAAGTACGCCTGCCTGTGCGCCGAGAACTACACAGGCTCTTACTGCGAGTGAGTCCAGCTCACACACACACACACACACACACACACACACACACACACACACACACACACACACAGTCATATATTTGTCCATAGTCTCTCTCTATCTATCCCCTCACTCACATACATATGGTCAATGCTCAGCTCTTCAAACAGGTACACTCACACCACAAATCACGCACACACGCGCACACGCACACACACACACACACACACACACACACATTGAAAGCTGGAGATCCAAACGGCAGGTCTGTGCTCATTAGTATTCTGTTGGTAATGGTGATATGACATGGGGGTCCCGTATCTCCTGAAGCCAGAGATCTGAGATGTAAAAGAAACTTTGGAATGGATCTGCACATCCACACTCTTTGAAAGCACCCGCATCCGAAACAACCTTTTGATGAAGCTACATGAGAAGAGCTGCGCACATGCACACATACACGCAAGCACACTAACACATGTACACACACCGAAACACTTCAAATGTACAAGCTCAGCACTCTGTGCTGTTTAATGTGAGGAAAGATATATTCAAAGCATTAAACGTAACAACAACATACTTTTCTGCATCACACCACACCTCTCTGGGGAGCCATTTGCTCTTCTGTAAATACAATAAATATGTACAGTATATAATGTAAGATAGCTTAGTCCCTTTGTATTATTATTATTATTATTATTAATAATAATGGGCATGTTCCATATGCGCTCCAAGTGTATGCATCTTGATTATCTTTTCATTGTGTGTATTAAAGAGGTATGCTAATGTCTCACTAATGTCTTAGGGAATATTCTTTTCTGTTCTGCTCTTTTGTGTTGTTCGTTTGCATAGTCATTTACACTGAGTAGAGACCTTCCATCCTAAACAAATGATACAATTTACCAAAATGTGTATTTCATTTCTCTTATTCACTACAGAGATAAGGTTGAGGAGATTCCATGGTACTTAGTCGTCCATAAAATGTAAGTGATATATTTCTTTCTTTCTTTCTTTCTTTCTTTCTTTCCTGTCTCCTGACATTCTGACTGTAGCTACCACACTCTCCTAACTCTTGTATTTGATCACGGTTGTCCACCCCAACACTCGCTCATGTCCTCCCCCACTCAGATCCCCATTGTTGACCCGTTAGCGCTCCTGCTCCTCCTCCGCGTTCAGCACCCGTCAAAGGTGTATTCACATGCTAATACCACTATCCTGATCGCTACTTAATCCTCTTTTGTGGCCCACGGGGTCTGGGACGGGTGGGTTGGGTGGGTGGGTGGTGTGAGCTTGTAGCGGGTCTGTGTGTGTTTGCGTATGGGTATATGGGGGGCGGGTTAACAGAAGTTGCTCTCCTCATACCCACCCCCCCCCCCAACTCAATGGAGGTTGTGGCTGCTTTATCATCAGGTCTGTCTTCTGTTGGTAACCCCACGCCCCCCTTTCTATCCCCTCTTCTGTTCTTCCCCTGCTCCCGGTAGGCGCCCCAAGCTCCCGGTGACCATCTGTGGGGACGAGCTGCGCAACTACGCGTGCTTCAACGGGGGCAACTGCTCCGAGCTGGAGCTGAGCTGCGACTGCCTGCCGGGATTCATCGGACACCGGTCAGCGGGGGGTTACATGTCTGTGTGTGTGTGTGTGTGTCTGTCTGTCTGTCTGTGTCAGTGACTGTGTGTCTGTGTATAAGTGTGGTTATGAGTTTGTGTAGGTTCATATCTGTAACTTATTTGTGTTTTGTATAAATATATGATTTTGTCAAAGCGTGTAGGATTGTGTGTGTTTCTGTGTTTGTGTGCACATACAGTATATGTGTTTGTGTGCACATACAGTATATGGAGCATGTGTGCACATATATGCAGCATGTGTGTATATGTTTGTGTGATTGGGGTTATTCATGTGTCTGTGTATGCTGCCCATGATTTATTCAGCACAGGGGGAGTAGAAATAATAAGCGTGTTAGTGCTAGACCCTCTGCCCTGTGCCTGCTATGGTGCACTGTGTGTGTGTGTGTGTGTGTGTGTGTGTGTGTGTGTGTGTGTGTGTGTGTGTGTGTGGGTGTTGTGTGTGTGTGTGTCTTTGTGTGTGTGTGTGTGTGTGTGGGTGTTGTGTGTGTGTGTGTGTGTGTAGTGTGTGTGTGTGTAGTGTGTGTGTGTGTAGTGTGTGTGGTGTGTGTAGTGTGTGTGTGTGTGTGTGTGTGTGTGTGTATGTGCTGTTCACCCGTGTCACTCCTGGGGTTTGTGCGTGGTGTTGACATGTGGCAGGGGCCGGCCTCCAGGCCGTGTCACTGTCATCATGCCCCGTCCACGGCTCATTGGGGAAACACCACTGACACGGGCACATTATTCAGGTCCCCTGAGAGGCTCCCTCCTCCCCCCAAACACTGAGATGTTGGCCGGCTATTGAAAACCCGGCTACGGATATGTGTAGCTTAGGGCTGTTATCAATTTAGGGATGCAGATCCGTATCAGTGCATAGGAACTCATATTTATGATGACACGCGTAAGGGGAATGTGCCATCATGCATTCTGGATTTTTCAGC
Organism: Alosa alosa; assembly: GCF_017589495.1. Classification (NCBI taxonomy): domain Eukaryota; kingdom Metazoa; phylum Chordata; class Actinopteri; order Clupeiformes; family Clupeidae; genus Alosa; species Alosa alosa. The sequence goes on along the minus strand of NC_063197.1, from coordinate 27,103,917 downwards.
ATGTCCACAAAGCTCTTTGCCTCTGGAGACTCTGCAGTTATAGACAGGAGAACATGTAAGGGCATTATATTAATGTTGGTTACAGTTTATGGTACGCTAATATCAGTCTATGTGTGTGTGTGTGTGCATGTTAATGTTTGGGTGTGTGTGTCTATGTTTGGGTGTATTTTCATCTGCTGAGTGTGTACTGTATTAATGTGTGTGCATGTGTGTGTGTGTGTGTGTGTGAACAGGTGCGAGCAGGAACTGGACGAGTGCAAGTCCAATCCGTGCCTGAACGGTGGCTACTGCCGGAACCTGGTGAACAAGTTCCAGTGTGTGTGCGAGATGAGCTTCGGCGGCGAACGCTGCCAGGTGGATGTAAGCGACATTTTCTTTTACATGGCGATGCTGCTCTGGCAGAACCTGTTCCAGCTGCTGTCCTACCTCATCCTGCGGCTGGACGACGAGCCCGAGGTGGACTGGGCCTGGGCAAGGGACGAGTGAGAGAGGGACTGATTGTGTGTGTGTGTGTGTGTGTGTGTGTGTGTGTGTGTGTGTGTGTGTATATATTTTCCTACTACAACTGTCAACCTGCAACAGGATCGTGACCTGGGCAGGAATAACCTATTGGGAAGGTCAAGTGTGTGTGTCTGTGTGTCTGTGTGTGTGTGTGTGTGTGTGTGTGAGAGAGAGAGAGAGAGTGGGAGAAGGAGAGTGTCTGTGTGTGCTGGGGGCATGTCTGTGTGTGCTGGGGGCATGAGAGGCGATGAGAGAGGATTTGTGGATTGGAGGAAATGTCTTCATTCACCTTCTTGGAAAGTTGCTGCATTTGCCAGGTAGACTTAGAAAATGGAAAGGGCTGAGTTGCATTGACCCCATTTAGATGTGGTGACAATATTTCACACACATGGTAGAGCTTAGGCCATGGCCCCCCATGCTGACTACAGTGTTATACTATAGCCTAGAGTATATGTTATTTGTATAGGGACACTGACACATTTCACTATTTACAGGAAAGGAATAAATCCAAACATACAGGCCATTTGAATAATTTGTGAATGAATGAATGAATGAATGAATGAATAGGTGGATGTGGAAATAAGCTATATGAAAGGCAAGGAATAGGAGATACATAGATCTTAATGAACACAATCAGATGTCCCCCCCCCCCCCCCCAAAAAAAATCATTGCCATCTCTGTAGCAAGGCATTGCACTGTTATGTTTCCCAATCCTGTTTCGCCACTAGAACCTTTCTTTACGCTGAATATGAGAGAAGCACAGGCTCTGCCCTGAATGTCAATACTCCAGCCTGGGGCTCACCTGAGTCTAGAACTTTACAATGCTGGATTGGTTGACAACAGAGTGGGGATCATTTACTGTGCCTTATATATTAATTCTGCAATACTCATACGTTATTTGTTACTTAAACAGTGTACTTGAATATGTGTGATCCTCATTCTTTGGCATCTCACAAATATTTGGGCACTTACTTGGTATAAATCAATCATGCTTTGCTAAAAATCTAGTCTTAAATCAATTTTAACATGGCAGGTCATAATATTGCAAGCTAGCATGAGAAGCCAGTTTCAAAGCAAGGAAACAAGAAAGGTATAGGCACATTTCTAAAGACATTTTTGTTTATTTTGCATTTATACATCATCAGATTGTCTGAACAAATTGTGTTTAGGTAGATTTATGCCAGTTGTACCAAATCAAGCTAAAGTATTCTGTGTCCAATTGTTCAGGCTATTGATGTAAATGGCATTCATTCATTTCTGTTAGTGTGTATTTCTGCTGCTTCATGTGTTACTGCCCTTCTAGGAAACCTTTGTTCGTCTCGTCTCCCACGTAGAGTTTATCTCTTACAGTTCAGGATCACCTAGTGTCACACATTTTCCTTTGTTTTTTGTGGTTAGTGCAGTTCTTTGTCTCTTTTTTTCACTCACTCTGTCTCTTTCATTGTTTGGATGTAAGAGTGTCTACCGACCTGGACAAGCTCTTCTCTCATGTCGTACACGTCCTCCCTGTGAATGTCTGTCTCTGTCTTCAAATAAACATTTCCTCCTCTCCCTTTTCATCTTTGATCTGTTGTGTGTCATTCTCTTTCATTCTCTCTCTCTCTCTCTCTCTCTCACTCACACACACACACACACACACACACACACACACACACACACACACACACGTGCACAGAGAAAGAAAGAGAGAGCATTCATCTTTCCGTCTACCACATCACTCACACAGTCCTTGTCTGACGTTCCGCTTGGTTGTCAGGCCCATCAGAGGGTAGGCGTCGGGCCCTGCTGTGCTTTTTTTCATATACACACCCCCCCCCCCCATCCCTCCCCCCACCAGCCCTAGCACACCATCCCCTCTCCACCGCATCACATCAGCATCCCACAGGAGGCAGCTCTGCTCCTATCTTTACACTACACTGCACTACACTACACTGCACCTAAGAAGCCCCCAGAGACAGAGCTCCCCCAGCCCCCCCCCCCACCACCACCACCAGAGCCAGGGAGGGGAACCAGTGCTCATGTGATGTGCTTTGTGAAGGCCACCGTCCTATTCCCACTGAATATCCATATCCAGGAGTGGTCAGACAGGTGATCAAATGTACCCATATTCTGACATAGCATAAGAGTCTGGAGGTCAGTTCCCTTTGCACCAGAAGTATTTGTTGTCGCATTATAATAGTCATTTGGTTTTGAGTCTCTTTGTTTCAAACTTGTTATTGTGTTATCCAGACACTGAATATTTGTAAAACCACATCAAACTCATCATGAATAATTCCTCCTCTTCATTAGATGAAGTGAACTCTTTTGGGTAGCAATCAGGTTAAAACAGCTGAACCTGTTCTTTAACTGTGGGTCAAGCTCCAACATCAGGTTATCTTTCTCATGCCCAGTCACCCATGAGTGACCACAGGTGTGTTTCATGCCATACATTTCACTCTGCTCTCCATCATGTACGATATTCTTCCTGCAATCCAAAAAGCCAGACCGTGTTGCCTTGACTCCATCTCATTAACCTGACAGTGGAAGGTTCCTGGTCGTGAGACACCGTCGGCCACGATGGCACCTGCTATATCACATTGAGGAGATGATCCACCGCTGTGGCGGACAAGTGATGAATTTTGCAGCAGACACACACACACACACACACACACAGTATAGGTGACCTTTTCTCTCCCTGCCTGACAGTTTGATTGAGAGGTGGCCTCGGTGTGATCTCACTCTCGCTGGCTCTCCCAGAGGCGGTGTGAGCTCTAAAGATAGACTTCGTCCTAACAGGCTTATCCCAGCCATCAGGATCTCACACACACACTCACACCATCCATCTTTGTCCAGTCACACCCTGAGTGCTACCTCCAGCAAAATTGACTGTCCATGACTGTAGAGGTAGACACAGGCTCTGTGGCTGATTTCTAGATAATGGAGGTAGCTTTTGGGTCCAAGAAAGTAAGCTCACCATAGAAGTGCACAACATTTGAAAACGTAGGAATTTTTTCTCAAGATAAACTATGAAATTATCATGGTTAACAGTACATACTCTCTCTCTTACACACACACACAAAGTGTGCCATTCTGGCAGACCACGAGCGTTACCTGGGAAACAGCTTAGCTCCAGGTCAAAGCTGCATAGTCAATCAGCTGGAGAGCCCCAGTGATGGAACCTGTCGACATCATTTCCTGTTGAGCTCTGCCCGGCCCTGCCATGCCCTGTGCTGGCCAGCATGGGCTGCATGCTGTGAGTGGCACGCCCGCTCTCTAATCTGTGTCTCTCCTACACATGGACATGGTGGCTAACAGGCTTACATGAGCTTGTAGGGAAAATAGAAATGTTTGTCTGCATGGGTTTCTCTGAGAGGAACAGGAAATATAATGTCATTAATCAAAGCAAACTATGCTAGAATATGCACAGAAGAATGTCTTCCTTAAAACAAGGACATGTTGGCACATGACACTCAAACTGTGCCTAGTGTTCATGATAAGAGGGATAGTGATGCCATAGACATTCTTTATACAAGAGTTATACACTGGCAGACATTTCTTTTGTCTGGTAAATGTGTGTGTGTGTTTCATACAGTAGTAGATTAGGAGAATATGACTTCTGTGTGTATGTCACATAAGTACAACAGTACCCAAATGGCTGGTGGATGGATACATCACCACTTGTTCTTTGAGCTGCTGGTCAGTTTACTGTATATTGTAGATGATTTCTGGATCTACTGACCTTTCCCCCTGTGTTGTCTCCTGTGTGTGTCTCTGTGTTGTGTGTGTCTGTGTATATATCTCTGTGTGTGTGTGTTCCATCAGTTGAGTGTTGAGGGCCTGACCTCTGACCTGCTACTGTCGGCCAGCCTGCTTGCCGTGGCGCTGCTGTTGGCTCTGTCAGCCTCGGTGACGGTGCTGGTGGTGACGCTGAACCGGCGGGCGACCCGCGGCACCTACAGCCCCAGCCGGCAGGAGAAGGAGGGCTCTCGCGTGGAGCTGTGGAGCATCGTCCAGCCGCCGCCCACAGAGAGGCTCATCTGAGTGGGAAACATGGCAGGAGGGGGGGGGGGCTGTGGTCAGCCGCACAGCTGCAGGCCCAGGGTCAGACACAGGTGGAGCAGAGGGAACCAGGGACAGAGCTGAAGTGAATGGATAGGAAGGGGATTTGATGTAGTACTGGATTCCAAACAATCAGCGTCAGAGACACTCAACGCCTTCAATTTCCCTGAATGCCTTTTTTAGTGTCTTTTGAATCTGAGTGACTGAATGAATTGAATTGAAATTATGTGCAGTATATTGAGGTGAACAGTTCCAAATCCTTCTGACATCAGGTGAGCAGGATGAATTATCCACACCCAGACAAGCTTGATTTGTGCTTAACAAACTTCCCAGAGAAGCTTAGTTCTGGCTGTCTATTATTGTCTATATACTAGGCTATTTATTGATTCTCTCAGGCAAACATATAGCCAATCAGTTCTGAGATGCTAGACCTAGTTCAGAATAGGTGGTACTGTATATATTGTTTGAGAACAGAACCAGCATCCAAGGCAGCTGTAGTGATAGATGAACAGTAGATGATCACTGTGAAACAGTGAGTTGGATCTGTAGATATATTTTATTGTTGCATTGTTTTAGTAAACAAAGCAAATAGTTGTTGCTAGTTAATCTTCTGTACATAATTCTTAACTGTTGTCAAACACCCATTTCGAAAATGTACTTTGGCTAAAAGAGAAACAGTATGATTTACACTAAAATACTTCAAGACAAAGCACCCTTCCATTTAGACAGAAGACTATGACATAGAATGACTCTCACTGTCTCAGCTCTGCTAGCTTCGTTAGAATAACCTGTTTTACTAAACTCATAGTCAATATTTTCTCTTGCTTTAAGCCTAATTGTTAAATGCCTCTTTACACTCTTACAATTCTAATTAAGCTATTAATGGCCATTTAAATTCAGCTGTTGTGGTCCAGTTACATGGTGCTGTAGGGGACCTAGCCACTATTTCTGTCCCACCTGTTTGTCTTTTTGCATGCTTAAACCTCAGTTGGGTCATATTAATTGCGTGCGCTGCCTTTAAGCCTTATTTTTGCCATTGCCTGTCAATTTGTTCATCTGTGAGCCAAAACATGTAAAATGGTACTGATTCATTGCAGATCTACTGGTTCTTAAGACTGATTACCTCACCGTGCATGAACAAACACAACTGAGCATGTTGTTGAATACCCATGTATATAATTTATTCTGTTCAATTTATTCACTGTGCATACAGTGGTACCAGTAACTGTATATAGTACAGGAGATTGACGTAGAGTCTTGACTCTGTATCGATAACATGCAAGTGTGCAGTCGAGCTAGAACACTCAAGTCTCTAAATCCATTCAGACATTACACAGAAATGCCACAGTACCAAAATACCACTCTCAACACGTTTCCTGTGGATGCTGAGGCCGCTATTGTGAGGCGTGATCACTGGTACGCCATTGTCTGTACGTCATCACTGAACATCATGTGAAATAAAGCCAAGGGATGATGATGTGATGATGAAGTTTATGTTTCCAGCAGGGTTGTGCAAAATTCGAATTGCAATTCCGCTGCCTGTTTGCTACCTCAATTGAAATGCAAGTGAAATTCAAGAACTGAATTGGAATTTAAGAGCCAGTTTCAATTCAATTCTGGAATTTTGAACAAGCCTGGTTTCCAGGCTCCTGCCCCTAAGGTCAAAACACTATGTTTGAACCCCCACACCATCACAAAATGGTTTTGCCCTACATGGTAGTAATGAGGGAAATGTTCATTTGAAAGAGAGCATTCTTAAAAAGGAACATGGACAATTATATTACTTCACATGGAAAAATAATGTTCAAATGGCTAATGTAGCATGGCAGAACATAAAATGCATGACAAAATTAATATAAAATCAGAGATGTATAGAGTTGCTCAGAAGCCACAAAATACCCCAAGTTTACAAGTAAAACAGGGCTAAAATCCAACTTCAAACGCACATTATGGCCACACGCCACTGAGTTCTGCTGGGTACTGGTGGCTAACAAACCACATGGCCACTTGAACTCAAAATGCTATACAACATTATGTTTGTATCTGTTAACCATTACAGTTTCCTTAGTCAACCACTGTCCCAATGGACAATGACTGCATTTAACAAACATAAAATACAAAAAAAAAAAAAAAAATGTTTCATGGTACACAGAGCAAGCACAGCAACAAATTCAATGTCAGTAACATTTAAGCTTGCACTCCATTCAAGAGTATCTGAACAACCAGAGAGCAACTTCATGAACATGTGCAAAGCTTCATTCTGTTCAGACTCCTTTCGGTGGACCCTCTAAGCAACAACAGTAGATACAGTAGCCAGTGACAAGAACATCGTAACATACAGCAATCATGGGCGAGGAGCATGTATTTTGACATCAAATTTGTTTGAAATGAACTAAAAATGATAGCACAGGTATTTTTGCAAGGCATTTATGGAATTTCCTGATACGAGCAGTCTATGTCAAAATGGAACACATTCCACGTTTGTTTTTGTCAAATGAAATCAACCACTGAGCAGCCTGAGAAGGCAACAATCACACAATTCAGTCAGATACAGGAGAAACTGCCATGAAATGTGAGTCATGGTTTAGACTTAGTCGGCATAAGCAGAAACAACTGCACCCATAAAAATAATAAAACAAAGAAATTTAAAATGAAAGATGTTGAGATCACCCTCGTTCCTTTAATGGATACAGCCAGTTAAGGAACTTTTCATCCATGTCATTTACACCATTTCCATAAAGTGTCTATATACCTTTAAACAAAGTCATAAGTCACACTACAGTATTTTCAAAAGAACAGGAAAAGAAAATCAGAAACACTCAACTAAAATAAAACAATATTGACCTAATTTCTATTAAAGTCTACACTGTCACTTTAATGGCCACACCTCTGGAATAGGTTTGGAATTAGAGCAGACTTAAGACCACACTTTTGCCAAGGGCCAGGCCAACAACCACGGGTCAAAGACGTAAACATATCAATATCAGGCAAACAGCATCAAATGAGTACAAGCCTGGCAGTGATGCATGCAATGGAGCTTTGGATGGCAAACACACATGCTGGACCATTTGTGCCTGATGCATTTACCCCAAAGACTTTGCTACACTGACATGGATCAGTAGTCAGTTCCTGTACCATTTAGCATGTAACACTTAAGCTGTTGGTGCAAACCAACATAGTTCCTGTAGTAGACAGGTCTGGCTTTTGAATATTTTGCCAAATACCATCGTTGAATCCCTAACCCACCCCCACCCCACCCACCCAAAATATTCACATAAGGCACTCTCACAATCTTGGTTCCAATCCTAACAAAGCTATAAAGCAGGGCTTTGGCAGCCCTGCTCCTGGAGAGCTGCCATGCTTGCAGGTCTATAGAAGTTACTGAGCTTCTCCATTAGGTGCCTAAAAAGGAGTGACGGCACTCTTGAGCCAACGATGTCAGTTGGCGACAGGGGCTTGATGAAAAGCCCGCCCCGCCACACGGCAGCTCTCCAGCAACTAGACAGCCTCAGCCCTGTCTGACCGTGTCCTTACCACTAAGCACAAGTGTGTATGTGTGTGGGTGTGTGTGTGTGTGTGTGTGTGCATGACACGTGTACGTGCGGAGGCAAGCGCATTGGTTCGGTGGGGACCACAGATCTGGCATGCAGCTCCCAGGCATGCGAAACACACTTGACCAGCCACAACAGTACAATCAATGATGAATTCATAATGGTGAACAGAGGATGTGATGCTAGCGGGTGTTTAAACTGGAAAAGTGTCTGACCATGACCCTCACCATTCCTGGTTCATTTCTTTTTCTTAACATAGCTTTAACTGTTGTTTTTACACCGGTAACAATGATTTGCATAATATATATCAGTGTACAAAGCAATAATTGTCTTATGTGAGTCATTAAAGGCTCATTCCCTTACAACAGTTCTACGTTAAAAACGTATAATATTGTCATTAAAGGGTCAGTAAGGGGGAAAAAATCATTTTGATTGGGATCGCAGAGAAATAATGACCCTTGCATAGTTCATGTAAAAGTTTTGGTTGAGCTCGAATCACAGATTCCCCAGACTCATCTTGAGTGAGTCTGCTCACCCTACTGGCAACACGATTAGGGGGGGGGGCAACTGGCATTGCGGGGGCATCGCTAACTTTTCCTTAAGCTAACCGACTGACCACAATAGGTCTTTTAACTGCAAAAATAACAAAATAAAAAGGCTGACAGCTTTATGAGCGGGTCAAACACCACAGGGCAGTACCCAGGAGGGGATGGAAAACATCATTAAAGTGTCTCGAGGAATGGCATACCACATAAATTGGTTAAAAGGGCAAAAGGAGAAACCAAAGGGGGGGAAAATGAGCCTACACATTCCATCCAGAGGGATGAACCCAGCACTGACCCTGGGCAAAACTGCACTGGAGTTTGCCTTCAGCCAGACCTGGTGTTGAGCTGAAACAGCCCGTTCCTTCTGGGGTGGGAACTGGGGATGTGGCTATATAGGTAGCTGAATGTGAAAATCCCTGAAAAAGCTTGCCCCTACATGACTACACACACACAAAAAAAAAAGAGTATTGCTTCTTTACAATGCACCAAGACAGCTACAGCAGACATCCTAGACACGTCTCCATCAGTCTGTAGGGTGGAAGAGGAAGAAATGCACTCATACACTAATTTCTCCAGAAGGACTTCTCAACGCTACTTTATATGTACTTTTCCTCAACACTACTTTATATGTACTTTTCCTCAACACTACTTTATATTCAATACTTTAACTTGACATGTTTTCATTCTATTAGAGATGCTGTGTTCAGGTAGGGAAAAGGACAGAGAGGATTGTTTTTCTTAAAAAAAAAAAAAAAAAAAAAAAAAAAAAGTGCTTGGATAGGTAACAGGCTCAACTATATTTGGCTACTTTTTTTGGCCCGTTTTGAAATGAGACGACCTACTTGTCTATGAGGGCATGGCAAAGGAGACGGATGAAATACTGTTTGTTCTCTAGAAAATTACACTTGTTCATACTTCCCTCTCTGATGCCTGTTACTAGGGCCGCTTTCTTTCTAACTGATGACCTGAGAATCCCATCATGCCTCTAGTACATAAATATATAACTCTACAATAATAATAATAAAGACTCTGCTTAAACCTACACATTTTCACAGTACCATATTCCGACTGCCGCATGTTAACATTACAGCGTTGCAAAAAGCTAATTAAAACATCCTCTTTAAGGCATCGCAGTACATGGTGTGACCTTACGGTGGAGGATTCTTTTTAATAATTTGGAACTTGTCTATAGTCGTTTCAAATATACCAATTGGGAGGAAACAGTGATTTCACTCTCAAAATGCAACAGTGATGTGTGAAGTACCCTTCTGAACAAGTGCAAGTCATTGCAATGGGGTTACTACATAACTCCTCTATATGAGGGAAATATTATTGGGGTAAGAGAGAGAATGGGAGTCCCTTTTTAAATGAGTACAGTCACTTTAAAATACTATGTCTAGCGTAACTACACGGTTGCAATTCGTTCTGATTTCCTTCAGCTCAACAGTGTTTGCATTGATGCAGATAATAGTCGAAGGACGAAGAAGAGTGCATGTTTCAGATATAGACATTCTGAAGTTCAACAGACATGTACAGCAGGACATTACATGAAACTGGCAGTTGGACAGAAAAGACCTTAAAATGTCTGTATGTTTGTGTACCGTGTGTGTGTGTGAGTGTGATTGTGTGTAAGAGAGCGAGTGTACACATGTATGTGAGTGGAGAACAACTTGTAACTTGTGTGTGTGTGTGTTGGTGTCTGTGCTTAATGGGTTTTATGCTGGTTTGAAGGTGAATATGAGTTTTATATACCTGCATAAGAGCCTGCATTAGACAGTGTGTGTGTGTGTGTATGTATGTTTGTGTGAGAGAGAGAAATAACATTCAGCTCTCAGCTAAGCACTTGCGTTGTGTGTACCTGTAAGAGATGTTAGCTGGTGTATATCTGGTGTATATACTGTATAACAGGTGTGTGTGTGTGTGAGGTGTGTGTGTACATCCGTTAGTCTGCTCAGCTCTCGTCTGTGTTGTTGTGCACCTGCGTGAGCTGTAGGCTGGTGTTGAGGGAGCTGAGGCTGCACAAGGAGTCAATCTCCTCCAGTAAGCCTTTCTCCTGCACCTTCCCTCCTAGCATTACCTCCGGGTCATCATCGCCCTCCCAGTCCCGGTCAGTAGCGTCCCTCTGCCAGGGGATGAGGGCGGCGCTCTGCCGGACTCCATCCCGCTGCTTCAGCCTCTCTTTGGAGAGGACTCTCCTGCGAAACACCCCGCGCGGCGTGTGTTGGCTCTGGGGCTCTGGAGCCCGGCTAGGAGATGCAGCCCTGGACAGGTGACCTCCCCTGGGGGACGGAGAGAGCAGAGGGTCCCTCTCTGGAGTGGACTGGAGGAGCGCTGGGGGCTTGAGGGCATCTGGTGTAAGTGGCGACGGTGGTGTTCGGGGAGCGGGGCTGGGAGGAGCTGGTGCCGTACGGGGGTTGGGCGCTTGGGCAGCGCTGCTGGCATGTACTGACAGAGTGTGTGCGGAGGGGGCGTGTGTGGCGGGGGCGTCGGTGTGGGCCCGAGGCCGCAGCGAGGGCACGGCTGTGGTCGTGGCCGTGGATGATCTGTAGCTGGGTTGGCGGCGCGGCGATGGGGGCAGGTGTTTGCCGTGCACGGCGCTGTCGTCCTGGCCCAGGAGCCAGCCCCCACTGGACTCCGCAGAGCGACCAGACGAGCCCCCACCACCTCCGCCGCCGCCTCCTCCTCCTCCACCCGCCCCAACGCCACTGCTGCTGCTGCTGCTGCTGTCGCCACAGGCCTGCTGGCTCTCACTGGATGGGCTGGGCCTCTTCTGGAAGTCACACACAGAAAGTACATCAACATAAATAAACACACACACACACACACAAACTTCTAATAGCCCACTGAATATTATCCATCACATAAATATATTTATCCAGCCTCACATTCAACGGTACAAAGATGCCTGTGTGACCAGAAAAGGACACTTGAGTTTCTGGACACTAATAGGTAATCGGGACACTAATAGGTAATCTATTAGTATAGTGTATTACACACACCCTCAGCTCATGTTCGGGCTCCTTTGGCCTGGCGTCAGTAAAGAACGTGTTGCTCACCGTGGACTTGAAGTCCAGGTCCTCCATTGAGCGCAGGAAGTCCAGGCTCTTGGCGGCAGCAAGGCGGCCCTCCTGAATGCTGGTGCTGCTCAGCGAGTCCAGAATCTCCTCCAGGAGGGTCATCTTGCCCGAGGACGGCGCCACGTCCGCCTCCAGCTCGTACGAGTCGTCACTGTCCTCCGTGTGTGAGGGCATCTCCCCGCTGTCTTCCGACGAGATCCTGACAAACACACACATACAATTAACACAAACACACACACACACAACAAAACACCCATAAAACTAATACAAGCACCCTAGAGAAATAGTAGATATTGCGCAGATTCAGGCATGTATTTTAGTAATATTCACATAATGATGATTTCTCTCCACTTCTTTACTCAGTACATCTTCATGCTGTTATACATTTAACTAACATACACTGAACTAGTTTCCCCCATCTCAGGATGAAAAGGCCTATGTTGTTTCATGCATCAGCCACTAGAGGTCAGACAAGTACAGCTGGTCTGCCGTATTCCAAAACCAAAACCACTCACTCAGACGTGCTCATAATCTACATAACCCACTATTCCCACTCTGACCATTCCTATTGAACAGAATAGTGCTGTCGTGTGGCAGACCGACTCTTACTTGCTGGCACTGTCCTGCTCGTCCTCATCCAAGGTGTACTCTGGACAGCCGATGGCGAGCTTGCTGTCGTAATTCTGCAGCGGGGGAGAAACACACACACACACACACACACACACACACACACAGAGTGACATCAGTGATCGGTTGACAGTGTAAGGGGACAGCCAAAGACGTGAAAGAACAGCAAGTGGTTGTGAGCGAACAGCCAATGATGACACAAAGCCAAAGAAATGAGAGAAGAGCCAACCACATAGGGGAACAGCCAGTGAGGTGAGATAGCCAACGACATGAGAGCCCAGCCAATGGACTTGATTGTAAAGGTCAATAGTTTGTCAATGGCTTTGGGCCTCAGCCAGTGATGTGAGGGCACGAATGACCATGGGAACACAGACAGTGGTTGTAGGCTGGTGTGTGTGTGTGTGTGTGTGTGTGTTTCTTGGAGGGCAGACAGTTGGGCTCACTGCTGTGGTTGTTGTTGCTATGGCTATGCTGGAGGTGATTACAGAGGTGGGACTGAGGAGGTGTAGGCTAATATCAGTTTGGCACGGTCCACTCGGACGAGTTAATCCTTCGCTTTTAAAACACACCTGTGCAACACATTTAAACTGGCACATTAAAAAGAGGAGGCATTCTGAAGCATGCTCTCTTGCTGCTACACAGACACATACACACACACACACACACACACACACACACACACACACTTAATTTCTGCAATCTACACACCTCTTTCCATCTCTGGAGATTTCCCACCCTCTCTCTCCAACACACAGTTAAAATGTTTTTTTTTCTTCCTTAAATAAATAGTTCAACCGCTCTCATCATGTTTCTCTTTGTCAAAAGTGTTGACCCACATTTTGAGTTCAGTCATTTCAATGGCATCCCCACATAAATAGTTCAGTCATTACCAAGGCACTAGACCATACACAAGCACCAACGTCTGGCCTAGTAAACGCCGATTTATATGCAATCATCAAAGAGGCACAAGTAAATGAGGGGCTGGTAACTAGAGAACAGGACAGACAGGTCACACCTTAAGAGATGGACAGACAGACAGAGAGAGAGAGAGAGAGAGAGAGAGAGAGAGAGAGAGAGAGAGAGAGAGAGAAGGAAAGAAAGAAAGACAGAAAGGGAGAGAGAGAGAGAGAGAAAGAGAGAAAGACAGACAGACAGACAGACTCCTCTGCTTCTAATCTAAAACTCATCCTCTATCTGATGCCTAAACACATAGAGCGGGACTGCAGAAAGGGTTAACCAGCACCTCTCCATAAAAAAAAACAGGAACATGTACCCCTGATTAGGCGGCTCTCGCTGGTAGTTGGGAGCTGGAATGAAACCGATTACAGGGGGGACTTTAAGCCCTCAGCCCCACCCCAGCCCCTTTTACCAAAACTGTGTGTGTGTATGCACGAGAGAAAATACGGGACAGAGGGAGAGAGAGAGAAAGAAAGAGAAAGAGAGGGAGAGAGAGAGGGAAAGAGAGAGTGTGTGTGTCTTGTGTGAGAGAGGGCGAGACAGAGACAGTGTGTGTGTGTGTGTGTGTGTGTGTGTGTGAGTGAGAGAGAGAGAGAGAGGAGAAAGAGAGAGAGGAAAACAGGAAAAAGAGAAAGGACTTTTCATTAATGGATTCCTGTGTCAGGGGCCCGCCGGGCTTGAGGGTCGCTGGCCTGGGTGCACCTGGAGCCTTGACCGGGATTTGAGGGCTGGAGTGGGGTGGCAGGGTGTGTGTGTGTGTGTGTGTGTGTGTGTGTGGGGGGTAGTTAGCGCTCAGCCTTCCTCCCCCTCTGTCATGCAGTTTGCCGATCTTTAGGCCTGTTAGCTGGGAGAAAATGGAGCGAGGGCTCTTGCTGGCGCTCTGTCTGTGTGTAGGTGTTTATTAAAACAGGGTGAGCGGGGTCTCCCCCCCCCTCCTGCCCCATTTTCTTCATTACAGGGGAGAGGCAGACCTGCCTTACCCAGTCCTGCCACCACAACAAAGAGCCTCAAACTCTTTGGAAATCACCAGCATGTACACACACGCACAATATGATCTCTCTCTTTCACTTACACAAACACACACACACACACGTTTGCATACATAAATATGCTCACACACTTTACCAGGCGCGCGCACACACAGGCACAAGCACAAGCACACATAAACACACAAATCTTTCTGAGATCACAACCACAGCCGCAACAAAGACTGGCAGACCATATAAATCAACATCGCTCATAAATTTGGAAACAAAACCTTTCACCACACACACACACACACACTTTCAGGAAGACACGATACACACAGTGTCAGTTTACAACAAGAAATAGTAACAAACACGCAAAAAAACATCCAACCTCTGCCATAGCAGGATGTGAAAAAAGTGAAAAGATCAATAAAGATGACGTCTCCCAAAAGCATGAGGCACATTTTCCCACGAACACTAGTGATCATGCCGGGAAACCGTGAATTAGCAAAAGCAGGGAGAGCAAAGTAATAAGTGCATGAGAGCTAGCATGCCATTGAGACTGGGGGAAAGAGGAGAAGAGAAAGAAAGATTGATAGAGGAAAACATGTCTGAGTCATTTTACGGAATCTGGCCCAAACCGCCAGTCTGGATATGTATGAAGAATGAGAGAGAGAGAGAGAGAGAGAGAGAGAGAGAGAGAGAGAGAGAGAGAGAGAAAAGGCAGGGAAAGAGAGACGGACAAGAGTGAGTGATGGAGACAGAGTCAGGGAAAAGGGA
>NC_063197.1:26941373-27083873 GCF_017589495.1 Alosa alosa | reverse complement strand
TTCTCTGTTGTCAGAATGTGAACTACTGTAAGTGGGCAACTGACTGACATCAGTGACCCATGCCAAAGACAGTATACAAATCCTAATCCTAAATAAGGCTTGTTTACTCTTTGGAATACTAATATGGATCCACTGTTTCACTCAACAGTAAATTACAGTACAAAAAGACGTGGGGGAAACTACCATAGGCATCTCCAAAAAGTTGCAGCACAAGTTTCATGAAAGAATGATAATCTTAAACTATTACACATGCACATTCAAGCAGGCACACACACACACACACACACACACACACACACACACACACACACACACACACACACACACACACACACTGCACAGTTGTAGATAGAGTGTGAGGCTGAGTGAGTAGTGGGACTCACTGGAGCAGGACAGGCTGGCAGAGATGAAGGCCAGATCGATGGAGAGCTCCAATTCCCAACGCTCCTGACCACTGGGATGTCATTGGACTCACTTGTGTGTGTGTGTGTGTGTGTGTGTGTGTGTGTGTGTGTGTTAATGGAGGATTCCTGGGGAGCTGTCACAGTGTCTAGAGCACTGGGTCCTATGCCATGAGAGCGCAAAGGGATTTGGGGAGAAACGAGACACAAAAAAGGCATGGAGAGACAGGAAGAGAGGGAGAGACAGGAAGAGAGGGAGAGACAGAAAGAGAGGGAAGACAGAAAGAGAGGGAGAGACAGGAAGAGAGGGAGAGACAGAAAGAGAGGGAAGACAGAAAGAGAGGGAGAGACAGGAAGAGAGGGAGAGACAGAAAGAGAGGGAAGACAGAAAGAGAGGGAGAGACAGGAAGAGAGGGAGAGACAGAAAGAGAGGGAGAAACAGGAAGAGAGGGAAGACAGAAAGAGAGGGAGAGACAGGAAGAGAGGGAGAGACAGAAAGAGAGGGAGAGACAGAAAGAGAGGGAAGACAGAAAGAGAGGGAGAGACAGGAAGAGAGGGAGAGACAGAAAGAGAGGGAGAGACAGGAAGAGAGGGAAGACAGAAAGAAAGGGAAGACAGAAAGAGAGGGAGAGACAGGAAGAGAGGGAGAGACAGGAAGAGAGGGAGAGACAGAAAGAGAGGGAGAGACAGAAAGAGAGGAGAGACAGAAAGACAGAAAGAGAGGGAAGACAAAAAAAGAACGAGTATGCGGAGCATGACCAAGGAGGATGGAGACGGAGCAAAAAGAAAAGGAATGGCCACACCACCAGTTCTACGAGTTCACACACAAGCAACTAGCTCCCTCTCGCTCACCGACGCTTACTAACCACGACGCAGCAGCATTCATGCACATGGGCAGGAAAAAAACATAAAAACATGAGACCAGCCGCCATGCATCCACTCTCACACTCCGGGGGCTCAAAGAGACCTTTGTAATCTTCCAAATAATAATCTCCACACTTTCTGAACTCACCTTCATTGGCCCATGAGTCTGAGGAGATTCCGCTCATTTAATTAGCTGTTGCGGAGCGTGGTGTGTGAGTGGGGGGAAATGAGACAAGATAGAGCTCCTTTAAGGGCCTTTTGCCTCGTATATAGAGGCTTCCGCTGCACATTCAGACAGTTCCTCTGAAGTGTCTGCTGAATTCCCACAAGCACTGCTCATATAGATCCACTAGCTAACAATGTATGGAGCGTATGTGTGAATGCATGAGTTTGACTGCGTGTGTGCATGAGAGAGAGAGAGAGAGAGAGAGAGAGAGAGAGAGAGAGAGAGAGAGAGAGAGAGAGAAAAGAATGAAGGAAAGAAAGGGAGAGAGAGAGAAACAGAGAGAGAAAGAGAGAGAATGTGTGTGTGTGTGCACAATCCAGCCTTTGCTACTACTAAAAGAGCCATGGCCACACTTAGCACTAGAACCAGGACTACTCACAAAGACGTCCTCTGCGCTCCTAACTCCTGTCACTCTTAGCAGAAGAGCGTCCATGCAGTTGAGAGGGTTAACTTGGTGAGGAGAGGCCTTGCTTTCATGAAGAGAGAGGGAGAGAGATGACGAGGGGAGGAGGAGGGAGGAGGAGAAGGAGGGAGGAGAAGAAGGGGAAGACACAAAGGAGAACGAGAGGAAAATGAGAGATGGACATTAAAGAAGGGAAGGAAAGTGAAAGAACAGGACAGTGTATGCAACAAGAGAGAGACAGACACGGAGGAGGAAAAAAGGAGAGAAATGAGGGTGTAAGAGAGACAGACAGAGCATATCTGCACCCTTACACACACACACACACACACACACACACACACACATACACTTGTGCTACACTGGAGCTGTCAGTCAACGCTGGGCCTTGGTGGTGAAGGGCAGCCTCAGACGTACTGGTGTGCAAATGTCAGTGCTTGAAGAGCAGAGGCAGCCGTGACCTCTGACCCCTGTACGCTGGCAACACTCGTCATGAATAAATATGGCGAATGAGGGAGCAGAGGTGAGGAAGAGGAAGAGGGAGAATGGAAGGAGAGGTGAAATCAGTGAGAGTCAGAGGTGTTGTGGAGGCCTCACCTTCCTTCTTTTCTGCAGCCTTCGCGGCGAGAGACTCTTAGTGCTGGTAGGGGAGCCGCCACCACATGACCCATCGTCATCTTCACCTGGCTGTGGGGGAGAGGGGGAGCGAGAGAGTTTGTGTGAGAAATAAAAAAGATGTGCAAATGTGTGTGTGTGTGTGAGAGAGAAAGCGAGTCCTGAGAAAGCATGAGTGTGTGTAAGTACTTAAGAGAGAGAAGGAAAAAGTCATTGCCTTAGAATCACTGCCCACTGCTGAACTGCACTTGTACTGTGCTGAGAGCATTTAAATGACTTTGCAGCGCACGTTCATCCTAATTACAATTGCCTCACGCTGGCTGTCATCTGGTCAAGGTCAGTCAGCCGGTAGATCAGGTACCTGTTTGCTGGTCCTCTGATGTTCACATGTTCATACTCACACAGGTGCTCTCTCTATCTCTCTCTCCATCTCCATCTTACACGCACACACACACACACACACACACACTCACTTTTGGCATCCTCTCCGACACAGATGCTGAGCACAGACACCCACACTGACACCCATCCAAACATGGCGTGCTTCTTTCACCTATTGTTCTGTTTTTAAAAGGTGATGAGAGCAGTCGCTGCTTGCCTTCCATCTGTATTTTCTTTTGTCTTTTGTCTCTCTTTCTCCCATCTCAGTCTTTCCCTCCCTCCCTCCGTCCCTCCCTCCCTCCCTCCGTCTTCTCCTCTCTGGTCGGGCCCTGAACTGAGGTCTGCGGGCACGGGGGAGCGGGCCCCCCACGATTGCGTTATCAAAGTGGTGGCGCTTCATGAAAACATACATCTCGTTACGCGCCGCTTTGAAGAGCGACGGGCACAGCGCCGCTGATGAGACGTGCCGACAATGAGGCGGGTCGGCGGCCAGCGAGAGAGAGAGAGAGAGAGGGGGTCCTGAAGGTTGGTTGGGGCATGACAGGCTATAGCCCGGGGCCGCGGCGTTAAAAATGTACGCACCCCGAACAAAGCACTAAAGCAGGGCTTCACAAGTCATTAAAAACCCCACCAGCATCTCCGCTCGCCTGAGCCGGCTGCATGCTACATATAAATCAGTCTGTGTGTTTCTGTGTGTGAGAAAGAGTGTGAGTGTGTGTGTGTGTGTGTGTGTGTGTGTGTGTGTGTGTGTGTGTGTGTGTGTGTGTGGGAGTGAGAGAGAGACAGAGAGAGAGAGAGAGAGAGAGAGAGAGAGAGATAGATAGATAGATAGAGAGAGAGAGAGAGAGAGAGAGAATCAGTTTGTTTTAAAGTGGGTAGCTCTTTGTGTGTGTGAATGTGTGTGACAAAATGCGTTATGAATCTTCGTCTATGAGCATGTAAATCAGACACACTGCATGCATATTTGAACATCACTGTGTGTGTTATTGTAATATTTGTTATCATGTCTGTTTATCTGCATTTGTGAAAACATGTTTTCTGTGCGTGTGTGTGTTTGTGTGTGTGTGCATCTCACCCTTTGCTTCAGTCGGCTCCGCATCTCCTTAAAGCCTTGCTTGACGTGACTCTTGGTCTTTGAAGGGAGAGAAAGAGAGATAAAGGACAGGAGAGAAAGAGAGATAAAGGACAGGAAAAAAGAGAGAGAAAGAGATAAAGGACAGGAAAAAAGAGAGAGACAATCAAAACAAACCGAGCAGAAGGCAGCCGCTCTCATTTGAGCGGTCATTTCTGATTCCACGCAACAAAGAGCACTTCAATAGCACAGTGCACAGGGGTAGGGGGAAAAATATGTCCGTGCATCCAGGGAATAGACAACAGAGCCATACAGACAGTACAAAGAGCGGAGAATCCGACTAGTGGCTGCCATATGATTATCTGAACAGAAAGTAATTAGGCCAACACCTACCAACTTGAGGTCAAACTTTACACGAACCACATGAAAGTAATATGGAATAGCATTGTGAATACTATGATGGTGAGTATAGGGATATACTGTATATACTATATAGCAGGGATATTCAATTAATCTTCAGCAAGGTCCAGTTACGGAAAATTTCCTCAAGCAAAGGTCCAGAGCATCATTTTTTTATGCGCGTCTTTAGGCTATGTGTGTGTGTGTATACATATATATACACATATATATATATATATATATATATATATATATATATATATATATATATATATATATATATATATACACACACACACACACATACACACACACACACACACACACACACACACACACACACACACACACACACACATACACATTAGGATGGATGGAGCCTAGGCCTAATGTTTAATGTGAAATAAAATAAGTAGCCTAAAAGGCAACATTCGAAATGAGGAGAGATAAGGCAAGAATTATTGGGGAGAAAAACTGAGTAGCCTTGGCTATTTTTTTAAGATGTTTAACTTGAACTTAAAATAAAATTTGAGCTGAGACAAGGATGGATATTCCACAGTTGGTTCCTTGAACCCATTAATCAGCCAGTTTCATTTTTTTTTTTTTTTTTTTATGTTGACCCGAAATCCTGGAAACCCAGGAACATCACGTTGTTGGGCAGTGAATGCATGTAGGCTTAACTAGATTGTGGTGGATCAATCCTATTGCCGCCTTAAATCGTAAAATATTCTGTGGTCTCAGTGTTCACTGTTGAATGGGCCTAGCCTACCCTATGCTTGCTCAAAATATATGCTTTGTCTAGTAGAGGTGCTTCAAATTGGCGCTTTTAAAAATCGCATGTCTCATGTAGAAGAGGTCCAGGGCAATTCCGCGCAAAACTGTCACATCCATATTTAGTTGGCGTTACGGACGTGACAGTTTTGTGTTGTATTGCCCCCGTATCGTTATTATAAAGCTCTGTTCTCGCTGTCTAGCTTTCTCCTCTTTGAGCAATCGATGATTTGAAAATAACTTGCTTATCGTTAACTTATATCCATCTGATTGTTTCTCGTCCCGTCTCCTCTCCTCGCTTGTTTCAGGCTATCAGTCTCTTTCCCATAGTAGGCTACTTTACTCACTGATTCGACTTTATCAGAATTCACAGATTTCACTGGCTGAGTAGCAGCAAGCGAAATGATAGTTCCTGAAGCTCCTGAAGTAAATGCTGTTATCCTAACCAACGAAACATTTAGCGCAGCTTTGAAATCTTACGTGAAAATCTAAATTAGGCTATTATGGTCCGGGTCCAGATAGGATCACGTTAGGGTCCGGACTCGGACCGCGGTCCGCCATTTGGTGACCCCTGCTATATAGTATAGTAGTGAGTTTAGGGATATATTGTACAGAGAGTATATGGAAGGAGAAATAATGAAGTAATCCAATGAATAGCATGTGGACAGACATACTGTATATTATACATAAATGACAACCTTGGGGAAATTAAGTGCTATACTGTTCAGCAGATATGTGGGCATGGTGCACATAGATAGCATGACTTCCCTCTCTCTCTCCTTCTCTCACACACCCACACAGTTATGGCTTACCTTGAACATTGCTGAATTGAGTAAATTTCCTCCCTTCTGCATGGAACAAAAACAAAAAAAGAATTAAACAATAAACAATAAAATTCAGACATCATAGTTAGACCATGACATGCTTCTCTGTCCTTCTTGTTATGGTCTTTGCGATTTTTCAATCTGACTAATTAGTTTATCTATATATAATAGATTATAAAGTAAACAAGAGAAGAACAGATAATGAGGGCTCTCTCATGGATGTGCTTCAGCCAAGAAATGTGAACCTTTAACAGCATGTCTGAAGATGTGCTCCTCAGGGCTCATTCCTTCTGCTGACTGCAGAGCATTAAAGGGATTTTTTTTGCCAGTTTTTTTTTGTTCTTCTCTGCCTGTGTCTCACACTTTCCCCCCCTTTGTTAAATTTATCGTGCCACAGTTGTTTCCTGCCAGGCCGACACGTCTTCAGAGATGAACGTCTGTCTGTCACGTCAAATCACTGGCATCTCCACATCTCTGCATCTAAGCTGTCCAAGTCTCACAACTCCCAGCCCAAAGTCATGTTACGGCATCATATTTTCCCTTACAATGTGTACAGTAAAAGGAATACTGTATATTGCCGCAATTTATGAATTTATGACATTTCCACTGATTACTGCCTATTATCTTGTCCATAATGGCTGAACTGAAAAGGTGACATTGATACTGAAGTGCCGATGCAGATGTAAAACTCACCTTAGAAAAACCCACCATCCACTGCTGGTACGACCTGGTGTTACCTGGGAACGCAAGACATTTGTGAGACAGCAGGCAGTGCAATGGGGTAATTAGACTGCTTTCCACTGGCTAGGTGTGTTGGTCTAGACTGAAGTTAACGGCGCTAATGTACAGTATGCATGCGTGTGTGTTTTTGTGCCCTGCACAAATCTATTTATGATATGATATTAGATCTATCGGTGTGAATGTATGTATGTATGTAACTGTGTGTGTAGGTGTAGGCGTGTATGTACTGTATGTGTGTGTATGTATGTATGTATGTATGTATGTATGTATGTATGTATGTATGTATGTATGTATGTATGCAGCACAACTCACTTCCGCAGAAGCCGCCCTCTGTGATCTCCTCCTCAAACAAGTCGGAGAAGCCCCGGCCTGCATTTAATTTGGCCAGTCTGCCGTCGATGAACTGCAAGCATAAATTACATCACAGCTTATTCGGACAAGGAGGGGCAGTGTGGGGTGTGGAGATTATGGGCTGGTGTGTGTGTATGTGTATGTGTATGTGTATGTATGTGTGTGTGTGTGTATGTGTGTGTGTGTGTGTGTGTGTGTGTGTGTGTGTGTGTGTGTGTGTGTGTGTGTGTGTTCAGATAGCTAACTCGCCATTCCAGACGTGTTGGCGGGAAGTGAACAAGCGGAAAGGAAAGCAGGGATAATTCGGATCAGGTGCGGTGGCGGCGCTGGTGCAGTGGAGCGGACCGGAGTGGACCGGAGTGCGGTGCGGCGCGGTGCAGTGTGACGTCTTCGCCCCCAAAATTTCATTTCCTCCCTCCTCGCTGAGAACCTAGCCTTTAAAGGCCTAATCCTTCTCCTTGTAATTTTCCTGTAATAAATATGCCAATTATGACTTGCAAGGCGTTGGGCGATAAACCTGGCCACGCTGCACGCATTCCTCACAAATCCCCTCACGACGGCCCACTAACAAGAGGGCCATGTGTCAGAAGCGACCTAGCATGTGAAATCTAATAATATTAATGATGAGTGCCCCCATAAAAATACTTTAATGCGTCTCATTATCAGAGACTTATCAATACAAAACGCCTGTAATGAAAGACACTCCTGACAGAGTGACACCTGTACTAATACGTCTGTGTTGTAAAATAGTCATCTCTGAGTGTGTGTCCATGTTTGTGATAACAACGGAGTGTACCTGTATGCACAGTGAGCGCATGCGCATGCTGTGCCGTGCCGTGTGTGAAGTGTGTACTGTGAGGGGTTATTTGTAGCTGTGTGTGATAGTGTCTGGTCTGTGTTGTTGTAAGTGTAACCTTGCGCATCTCTGGGGTACGGGAGGCTTTGCTGCTGGCCACTGGGGCCTGGGGCCTGAGGCTTGGGCGGGGGGCCGGGGGCGGGGGTTGGGGGGGGGGGACGCATCATTATCGCTCTCATAATGAAGGAGGAGCGGGGCGGGTCAAGCGGCGGCTGGACCAGCCCCAATTAGACAGCCTCATCAGGACGCATTAGCACCATCTCCAAAACACCCTCATCATCCCCACTCAGCTGTCCGCTATCAGATTACACACACACACACACACAAAGATCTTTGGACCAGCACTACTAAGCACACACGCTTTTGCTCATTAAATGGATATATGATAGCACAGGTAACCAAGAATCAGACATGTACACAGTCTACACAGACACACACACATGCACGCACGGACGGACGCACGCGCACGCAAACACAGGCACACAATACCTGATACTCCTTTCTGTGTTCATCCAGTAATTTTAGTTATGCTGACTAAACTTCAGGGATTTTAATAAAGATTATTTTGTTATCTCTGAGAAGTCTACCATCACAAATAAAACATGATTAAACATCAAGATGATTGCTAATGGCTTTTATGAATGTAAAACATAACATATTGAAAACTCTACATGAAAAAGCAATTACACTATTTTTATTTATCTATTTATGTATTTATCTTTATTTTACCAGTGGGGTATACTACGAAGCACGTTAGACATATCTAGGCTATGTAGACATATCGAGGCTTGACAAAGCCTTGACTCAGGGGTATCGCTAAGTGATACTACGATTGCAGTTATGTGATATATTTGTCAAACTAGGCTTTCAGCTCAGATCTGTCTTGGCGTTCTCGGTGTTGGGATGACTTTGGCCAATCGTAACGTGGAGACGCGCGCAAGACCGCCTCTATTTAAAAACAATTACTCCGCGCATTCATGAGCGAGCATAGCTTAATCTACACTGCGGTCATTTTTGTGTCTAACCTATAACATCAAATAAATCAATTGTCATCAGTTGTTGGATGGTATGCACGCCCTTAGTGGGATATTTGCACGCTTGCACTATTAAAGTGCATTCGAGATCCAAAATGTTAGTAGAGGCGGAGCTCCACCTGTAAGATATATGACAGAATCCTACACGGAGATAACTTCGTTTTTTAAGACAATTGATTGGTCAGTGGGCGGTAGATTACACGATTTGAGCTATAACTTAGCATATAACCTCCTCCCGAGCAGGTTTGGTTGACAGCATAAGATACCATGGTGGTACAGCGACACTAAAACAAATCCACTTTCGTGTCACAGCATACCCTGGCTTTGAGCGCAACATACCTCGCTAACCCACTAATCGAGATTCATAGTATACCCCACAGGTGAGTCCCATTGAGATTATGCAACTCTTGCAAATCAAGGGAGCCCCAGGGTTCTCAAAAGTAAAAAACATTTTTGTCATGGAGGGAGATAAACACTCCAAGTCCTACATTAGTTAGAAGAGACTGAATAAAGACAATAATAATAATAGTAGTAATAATAATAATAATAATAATAATAATAATAATAATAATAATAATAATTAGATGAACACTCCAAGTCTTACATTAGTTAGAAGCAGGCTTGTGCAAAATTCCAGAATTGATTAGAAACTGGCTCTTAAATTCCAATTCAATTCTTGAATTTCACTTGCATTTAAATTGAGGTAGCAAACAGGAAGCAGAATTGCAATTCAAATTGTGCACAACCCTGGCTAGAAGAGACTGAATAATAATAATAATAATAATAATAATAATGTACTGTTTGGACAATATCAGTGTTAGATTTTTTGGTTGATTTATTCACACTGGTGTGCGTGTATAGGTGTGAAAGTGGAAGTGTGTGTACAAATGGGTCTCTCCAAGAGTATTTGGAATAGTTAAGATGATTGAAAGCAGGTGGTTGTTGACAAAGCATTTTTTTTTTTTTTTTTTGGCATTTTCTTGGCGAGTTCTCCCCAACACACACACACACACACACACACACACACACACACACGACGGGGTTCATGGTCAGTGCAGCGCAAGGCTGCGGCCTTCAGCACTGCACTGGCAGGGTGAGATAAACACATCTCACAGCTACTGAAGGAGTGTGTGTGTGTGTGTGTGTGTGTCTTTAAAAATAGGAATTAGGGAAGGGGTCTGTATACATGCCAGGAGAGGACTAAAAGAGGTGAAGTTTGGCACAACTGGAAGACTGGATATATGACTTAATGGACAGGGGAGAGGACAGACTGCAGCTGAGGAGGAATGTAGATCACCTTTAGAGTACACTTCCCCTTACACTCTCCCTCTCTCTCACACTCTCCCTCACCACTCCCTCTCCCTCTCAATCACACTCTGCCAGGCAGGTTCTTCTCTTCATATTCCCTCCATGGATATCCATTTAAGAGATATTTTTTGCCCTTTTTATGCCTTTAATGACAGGACAGTGGAGAATGACAGGAAGTGAGTGGGAGAGAGAGTAGGGGTGGTATCCGGAAGGGACCACGGGGCGGGAATCAAACCCGGGTCGCCGGCGTACGGTGCAGGTGCCTCAGCCAGTCACGCCACGGCTGGGGCCAATAGCTTCTACTTTTACATAAATATTTACTCATGTCCTTCCTGTTGTTGTTGTCACACTCTGGGAAGTGTTAAAATGTCCAAGTTAATCAAGAAAGTATCAGAGGAAAAAGGAAAATGGTAGCAACCAAAATAACACCTAGCTAATTGGACATTCTGTATCACTCCAGGAGGCTGAAATTAGATCACAATATCCTGTGTGTGTGTGTGTGTGTGTGTGATGTGTACCTGTTTGAAGAGCTGAGCATTGACAGCAGTCTCCAGGAATGTTCGCATGGTGCTGGAACGGTGGTTCACAAAACTCTCCTCGCAGAATGTGATTGGCTCACCCTGCACATCAACAACAAGACAAGAAAATAAAAGAGATAGAAAAGATGATCAATTGATACTTGTCGATTATACCTAGACAACATATAGCATACTTTATAATAGGCAGACATAGAACAATAATCTGCATAATTTACTCAGCTTTGCATTCAATGTCAATACCTCAATTTGACAATGGTAATCTGTCATCTAGTACTCAGTGTCTGGTTGGCAACATCTGTTTGTCAGCAAGCATTGCTAACCATTACATCATCATTCCAATTAGCTCAGATGCAAATGAGGTGATTCAATGGCATGAAAAAGCAGTCACACGGTATGCTACATCCTATATGAATTAACATTCTTCACATAAGTAGGCTATGTTCCTTCTGCTCTCTGTCAAACATGCCAGAACAATCATCTTCTGTTACATTCCAGACATAGCAGGTCATTGCCAACCATACTCACAACCACTACCTGCATCAAACAGTACAACAATAATTAGCCATATGGATAACAAGTCAGTAAAGCACCTATGGCAATGTGGCAACTCCTGATTTAATATACATTTAGCTCATTCCCATTCTAATTAGAAGCCACCTCCACACAAAGTGGAGTTGAGTCTCTTTCATGACCCTACCCTGATGGCAAAATGATCTAATCGCAAAGGGAAAAACAATATTAACTCTAATAATAGCCTCTTGCCTGAAGTAAAATCACAATGCTATGGCTTTCATACTGGTGCAGGCGAGCAAAGGATGGAAATTGTCTGTGTGTGTGTGTGTGTGGGGCGGCTTTGATTTTCACCTTTTTCAAGTTCATTATGCACTGGTGTTTTATCATTTACAGCTCACCAAGGCCTATGGACATCACAGCTCTCCATGTTGTGTGTGTGTGTGTATCTGTGTGTGTGTGTGTATGTATGAGTGTGTGCACATTGCATGTACAAGGAAATGACAATATCGAATACATAAAGTGAGGCTTTGTTTACGTTATTGACATGGTGAAGTCAGCGATAGACACATATATACATATACAGAACTATACTCATGCAACTGATTTCAATGGCAGAAGCCCTGTCAGATATGGTCTGACTTAGGGCTGGGCGATATGGACCAAAACTGATATCCCGATATTTTGGGGCTGATTGGCGATATACGATATCGATACGATATTGATATTTCAAACAGAAAGAGCGAAGTGCTTGGTATATTCACTCAACACAACAATTATGACAACACAGTTTTAATTATATTAATTTCAGACTGCTCTAACAGAACTGTGCAAAAAAGTGTAAACAATAACATAGGCCTACAATAGGCATAGGCTACAGTTGCTCTGATAAAGCTGTGCAAATAACAAAAGACCAAAAGTTGACCCTGACTGACAACGCAGGCCTACATTGTACTGCACAATGCAATAGGCTATTTTGGGCAATAACAATATTGAAAAAACCTGCAGTTTTGTCACACAATGCAGTTTTTTTTACCTGTAAGGGTTTGATAGGGCCTAGATGACAAGCAAATGTAGACTATGATGGCTAGACATGTTGCTATCAACAACAAAAATAGTTTTAAACAATTAGGCTACTTAAACAACGTGACTGACTCACTCATCAAGAGTGTGATAGACGAACCGGCCGCTTCAGATAGCGCTCATTTTGCATGTTTCTGTTCGTAAGAAAAATCCTATGCACGATTGAATGGGGTTTCAGGAATCATAAAAATGATGCCCTAACTGCTCGCGAAGTCGCGTGCATATCCTCTTAATAAAATCAACGTGTAGGTTGTCTCCCTGAGGACTAGATCTGCTACTGTATATCGCTAAACGCAAGCATTCATCGGTGTATTTAAATTAGCTAGGCTATGTACCAAAAATGACATTTTACCGCGGAGTCAAGAGCTGTAAACAGTGTTGTAACTTAAATCTGCGGTACAAAACCGCTTGAAGCTCCAGTGGAATTTTGATTTCACAATGAGAATTCTCGGTCTAGCCGCTGATGTGCCGACGAATAGGCATCAACCTCTGATCAAAGGTAAACAAAATCTGACTCAGTGTCCGTCATGTTTGAAAGTTTGTAGTGCTGCGAGGGAGAATGTGCACACGCAAGGGGCGCAGTTGAGCAGAGCTGCGGCTATCTGGTCTGAACACAGAAGAGCAAGTGGCTTTGATACAATGGCCCATTATTTGACATAATACCGGTATTACGATATTGTCTCAACTACATATCGTTTTCAAAAATATATCGGTCGTAGTCGTAATACCGATATATCGCCCAGCCCTAGCCTGACGTTTAAAGATAAAGGCTTATCAGTGAACTGACCAATATGCCAGCATAGAAGCACTTTATTTAACTCTACAAGAAAACAGGATTCTTTCATAGCATAGAATATCTACACACGTTTGTTGTTTAACTTGCCTCTTTTTGTTGTGTGTGTGAGTGTGTGTGTGTGTGTGTGTGTGTGTGTGTGTGTGTGTGTGTGTGTGTGTGTGTGTGTGCATAATCAGTTGGGGTCAAAAAGTTAGCCTGTTTTTTCCAGCCTCTAATAAAAAAAATGGCTGCTCGAGCTGGCAACTGATGAGATAAAAAAAAAAAACTATGTAGTTAGCTTTCCCTTACATGCCACACTCCTCTTGGGCTTTCAAAATGGTTTTAGCGAGACAGCAAACGTTGCGCTGTTAGAGTCTGAACCTGATAAGGTCAGAGCATGCCCAAACTCTGCACACTCTGAGACAAGAGAGAATGTTTGTGTATATAGACCACCCCCCAACACACACACACACACACACACACACACACAGAAAGAAAGAATAAAACAAAACATCAATTATGCATCCTCCCTCTGTTGGCCTAGCCAAGCAATTACCCTTAACTCCTGGAACAAACGTGGCCATATTTGACAAACGTGGGGCAACTCTCTTTGTTTTTCTGTGGGGCAGCCCAGCCGAATTGCAGGAAAACGGAGCGTGCAAGGAAAGGCCGAGTGTAAGAATAAACACACTTAGGGGAGTTTGAGGAGGAGAGAAGAAAGGCTGGCTGGCTCGCCTGAAAGGCCCTTCTTCAAAGCGCCTGTCCGGCGTCTGACATTTCAGCGGCTTCAGACAGGCCCACCTCTGCTCTCCGCCCCGTCTCGTTTTCTCTTTCGAGAGGGAGACTCTTCTTGCTCTCTTCTTCGACTGGACGGGGGATAGTCAGGGCCCCCACTCGACCGCTTTTATCAGCTGCTTACTGCTCTTTAGCTGAACGCCCCGTCGGACCCAACAGGTAACTCTCCTGAGGGCGTCCTTCATCCGCCTTCTTTTTTCTTTCCCCAAAAATCCTTCGTTTACGACAGCTGCTCCGTTGTAATGTAAGCCGATATGGCCCTGAACAGGCGATATGGGAAGAGAGAAGTGGTGATGTGAAGAGCAGAGGGATGGTGCAGGTGGGGCGGAGGTGAAGGCGTAGATGTGTTCTCCCGTCACTCACCAAGCTAAAGAGCAGGACTGGAGACCTGAACAACTCAATTCCGCACAATTCAACCTTTGTTTCGACCCCAGCCTCTTAACACAGAGTCAAGTGTAAATCTCCCTGAGACGTTCCTCAAAGTAGTGTAATGTCATGTTTACTACTGTTAGTAGTTTTGGCGCAGAAAGAAAATAAAGATTGTTGAGTGACGGGCCACAGTGCAAATGTGTGAGGATGGGCTTACGGGTTTGTATCTCAGGGCGTCCCGGTAGGAGCCAAACAGGGCCGCCTGAGAGCGCAGAAAGGCCCGGGCCACCCCACTCCCCGTCGCCGTCGACTGCTTCTTCAGCTTCCCCTTCAGACTGGAGACCTGGGACAGAAAGGGAGGGGAGAGAGAGAGAGAGAGAGGGAGGGAGGGAGGGAGAAAAAAAAAGGGGAGAAAAAAGTTAACACCTCTGAAATTGGTGGAGGGAGTGAAGGACCTATTCGGTGTGTGAAGTGTTACATTTACAGGTCACCCTAGAAAAGGTAAGGGAGGGGGAAAAAGGGGAGAAAAGGAGAAAATAAAGAGGCGCCGTCCGGCCCTCCCTCTCCCTCCCTTACTGATTCTGTTATGCTGCCCAGAGCACCTGCTGCTCAGTTAATTGTGGCCATGGCAGGGGAGAGAGAGGTGAGATGGGGGCTGGGAGGGGGATTGAAAGAGAAGGGAACAAGACTATTCAGAGGCAGACTCGTTCTCCTTCTCCTACTCCTCGTCTCGGGTCTTGCTCACACCCGGTCTTTTCCTTAATAAAAGGAACTCTTTAGGTCCTGATATACTGCAATCTGATCAAAATGATTTCTCAGTGCGCTGTCTCCGATTCTGCCTTGAACAGGATGGATCACGCTGAGATGGAGGATGGAGGTCGACATTTTTCGCTTTGTTTTAAGCAGTTTAGGCACCATTATATCAACCTGTCGCTTTGGATAAGTGTATGCTAAACACAAGTCAACTTTAACTTTCAAGGGTCAACTGGGGAAAGAAATCATTCTCACCACCACACAGGACACACACACACACACACACACACACACACACACACACACACAAAAGGACTCCAATCTCGACACACCATCATTTACGAGAGAGTTAGTGGAAAAGGATGACAGTGGGAGTCACCCAATCACATCCTTTCACACAATTGGATCTCCCACAATGTGGATGCCCAAACTTAGGTTGGGGTAATGCAAAGGACCAGTCTGAGTGAGCACAGATTCACCACCTCCGACATTTAAAAAAAAAAAAAAAATATATATATAAATATTGTCAATAGCTTATTATCAGAAGTACCGTATTTTCCGGACTATAAATTGCACTTTTTTTCATAGTTTGGCTGATCCTGCGACTTATAGTCAAGTGTAGTCAGATGTAGTCAGGTGTGACTTATATCAAAAATATATAATTTAACATATTTTCCAATGTTAGTCAGTATGAATTGTCATGAACCCTACGTGAAACATTACTGTCTACAGCCGCAAGAGGGCGCTGTAGTCTTGTGGAATGAGATCGGAAGCTTGGTGAACTTGCAATAGGTCCAACATTTTCTGCGCACTTTCAGTCAGAGATTAGGGATTGCACTATGCCTAAAACAGCGTGCATATAGTGGGCTAAATCCTCAAATTATGGCCGGGATTCTATTTATAGCCGGGCCTCAGATTCAGACAAATAAAGGCCGGCCCCCAAATAGCCTAAGCCGGGGTAATACTTGCCTACATTGTTTCAATTAAACTCAATGAAATAAAAGAGCTCTTCTTAATATTTTAGATTGTTGCTTGGTTGGTTCACTGTTGCTAATGAAAAGTCGTTGTTCACACTGGGTCTCCCAACACCTCGCTCTCAAGCTACCAGTCCTAGCCTACATTTAAACACAGTTGTTGCCTTGAATACAAGCCTGCCCCAAATAAAGGTCTGTGCTTTGCGCAGCCGTAAATAAAAGACCCCGGCCATAATTTGAGGATTTACGAGTCTGTCTTTTAAACATTTCTCACCCGTTATCCAGACATGCATGAAAACAAAACTCAGCCATAGGTTATTTTGAGAATGATGACGAGGCATTGCAACAATGTTTACAGAGATACAGTGTAAGGTTGGCTGCAAAGATTATGCAGACCATTATGATTGACTGACACACGCGCACACACAGACACACACATTATCAAAATCATACACCGGACGCTTTAGGCTATAGTCTTTCTACATGGGTTTAGTTAATGATCGGGATATAATAAGACCACACTTTGATAGAGGTTGGTGTAGGCTAAACTGGGACATTTTAGCCTCCCGACAGGCTAGACGGGAGGCTAAAATGTCGGGACTTGTCAGGACTCGGGAAACGCAACTCAAAATCGGGACTGTCCCGGTTAAACCGTGACGTCTGGTCACTCTATTCTGTGTGCTCGTGAATAACTTTCCAGATTACCAGATGTAAATGACCATACTGGTTAAGAAAAGCATGTGAACAGTCTCTAAAATAAGGGTAGCTTCCAGTATAGCGTTGTTGGCACATTCTTTTAAAACGCACATCTTTTTTTCCTCTCTCGATCTCTCGGAGGTAGCCTGCCCAGCATTTTCTCTGCTGCCGGCTTGTGCCTCCAAATCACCCACAATGCTTGATTGCATTGCATTCTCCACATTTTTACCAAAATTTTCAAGTACATGTATCACATCAGCATTTTTGTTCAGTGAATCTTTTGTAAATTGCTTTACAATTACTGTCGGGCCCTCCTCCTTCGTTATCGCCCAGCTTGCCTAAGCTTGCCACCATTCACTCCTTGTCTTCATTAACATTCCTGGTATCTTCTCAATCTTTTTATATAAGTATATATACTCTTTTGATCCTGTGAGGGAAATTTTGTCTCTGCATTTATCCCAATCCTCTAACCCTAATACTAACCCTAACTTGTTAAAAACAGAATGTCACTTAATAACAGAAGTGTTATGTCATAGACGTTTTTTGACTTGTTTATGACACTTTTATGACAGTGTCATGTCACTCTTATGTCAATACTGTCTAGATAAGTGTAACCAAATAGTTACCTAAGAACAGACAAGATAGAATCAAGAAGTGTCAAGCAAGCAACTGAAACGATAGGAACATCAGACCCGCTTGAGGGAAGTCCTGAGCTCAATGTGTGGCAGGATATGGTCAGATCTCTCTCTCTCAATCACACACTCAGATTTATTTTCGTCCCTTGTGACTCCTTTGGGCATTTTCCCAGTTTTGCACAATGTCCCAAAGCTGCCATCACAAATGTTCATAGGAATCAAACAAACCATAAAAAAAGTTTAGCTGAGCTAAATGAACAAGTGTCATCTGCATATCCATGTGGCGACAGGCGCTTTTATGTTTATGTAAAGTCAGTGGCGTATTAATATTTCATGCTGATGTGTGTTAACTGATTTTCCACAACAATTCATTTAACTGTCTTTTTCCCCCCGTTTTAAATCAAAGGGAAATGAACTGTCAGTCTAGAAAGGGGGTGGGATGGGGAGGGGGTGAGGAACAGGAGGAAGAGAGAAAGAGAGAGCGCGGGAGCAAACCGGGAGAAAAAAAGAACAGAGAGAGAGGGGACCAGGCCCAGAAGACAAATAAAAATGGATGTACAACAGAGGTTTCGCTGTTTACTCAGCTCATCAACATCTAAAAGGTGTGGTTGGGAGAAAAAAAGAAAAAAAAAAAAAGAGATCGTCTAATGAGACTCAAAGGATCGGTCGCTGTTTCCAAACGCCACGGAAATCTGGCAACACAGCTGCAAAAGAAAGCAAAACAGACAAATCATTTTAAATTTAAAATCTATTTTTAAAAAGTAAGAAGTAACAAAAAAAAAAAAAGCACAAATAAAATGGCAGATCCATAGCACACACACACATACAGACAGAAAAGATAACGCTGAAAACACAGATACAAAAGCAAGCTGCTATCAGCTTACAAGGGGGCAAAGCAATGGCAATAAACCTTCAAATTAATAATTGGTTTTTTGATAGTAGCGCATGCACCTCATCAGGCAACCAGTAGCAGTAATTGATCTGTCAGGCTAATTAACTATTATACTGAGAAACGCTAACGAGGAGAGAGCTGCCATGGCATCAGAGGATCGCCGCTCGGCTCTACAGGTGACAAACCTATTTGGCAGTGACATTTTTTAGTGTAAAGTCACCGGGCCTCTGATCTGATCAAAGACGCTGTCCCCCCCATTGGGTCCAATTATAACTTTAGCATTGTAACAGTGAGGCAGAGGATATTGGGGGGGGGGGGAGGGAGATGGATAGGAGGAAAGGTGGTTGTGGTGGTGGTGGAGGGGTGGCAGTTGAGTTATGGTATTCATAATCTATGCAGAGAGAGAGAGAGAGCGAGAGAGAGAAAGAAAAGGGGGCCTTTTCCAGTATAGGTCTTTTCCCCATAGCTGTGATCTTTTCAATTTACATCAAGGGAGGATGGCCATGGATTAAAGTGCGTCGCGCGACTCTGTCGGCCCGCGGAGGGCTGCTACACGGAGCCTCATTAGAATCAATCCCCCCCACCCCCAGAAACTCTGCCCACCCCACCCCCGATGGGGTTTGAAGTGCGTCAAAGTAAAGAGCAGGGGTGAGAGGTCGTGTGCAGAAACAGATCTCCATTTAACTGGGCAGCTGGGGATGATAATTAGCAGGTGCGCCGCGGTCTCGCTGGGGGAAAGGAGAGACGCCTGGATGAGCCAGGAGCTGTCCGCCTCGTCCCAGCACCCAATGATCACTGTAAGTGTGTGTGAGTGTGTGTGTGTGTGTTTTAAAAAAGGACTGTTTATAGATACATGAGAGTGCGGTATGATTGGACAACAAGACGTTTCTGTTCGTTTCTGTGTGTGTGGCTGAGTGTGTTGCCAACAACAAGCATGCAGAAAAATGCTGTTCTAATGTACAACCTGTTGATGGCCAACAGGTTAATCTGCTGATTAAGTCATCCAAAATTACACACAGTGGTCATTACTACCATCGATGGAACCCAGTGTTGGAGGTGGCCTCTCAGAGAAGGACTCCATTAAGATGACTGACGACCAAAAGGTTTTAACCTCATAGCAGACAAAGACATCAGCTCATAAAGCGTGCTTAGCAGATATGTCCATTGACTTGATACGACTTGACCTCATATCCTGTGTATAGGGCAATAACCATACAGGCGCTCAATTACCCAATTCTTCAATAACACAGTAAAACAAGACTCTGTTATCAGCATCATCATATTATTGCCACACAAAAACTTTTGTTTGTTTGCGTTCAGAAGTGATGGACATGAGCTGTGGGCTCACTGGGATTCAATTAGCGATTGCAAAAACTAAAAACAGCCTCTGTAAAGCAGCACTGAAACAATTCTCCCTTGTTTTTAAAAATAGTTAAAAAATAACCTTTAAGAATGTCAAATGGCACTAAAAAAAAGTTATGCTGTGACAGAGAGCAAGAGAGGGAGAGAGACAACACGAATAATTAAATATCAACTCCTCCCCACTACCAAACAAACAAATGATTGGGGGAGGGGGGGACATTAGAGCTCAAAGAATTCTGCCTAAATATGACCCTCACCGAGAAAGTCTGAGATGGGCTTTAAGAAGAAAAAAAATGTTTTGTTTAAGGATTCTGTCCAGGGAAAGAAAGCCGTGGGGATGCAATTAAAAGCACTACAAAGAAAAAAAAGAAATAGTTATGAAAATCTTCTGCTCTCTTTTGATGTGTTGCACTCCAAATTGTGCGCATACATTGTGTGCTCATACAAAGAGACCCAGACCAAAAAAAGATAACACTCGCACAGACACACAAGCGCTGAACTTAAAGGATAAATAAGTGAAAGGATTCTAATCGAAAATTTATTTCAGCAATTAAAGTCATTACGAAGTTTAAGTTTTCTTAAGACATATTGACATAATGCATGCTAATGTAATATATTCCATTTTCATTAACTGCTTCTGTGGTTAAAACAATACTCCCCTGACTGTTGTGATTCTAAACCAAGCTCTGCATGTAATGTATAGTGTGACCACTTAAATTTTGTGTGTGTGTGTGTGTGTGTGTGTGTGTGTGTGTGTGTGTGTGTGTGTGTGTGTGTTTTCAGGACAATGAGTTAAATAGGTCAATCCCAAGCAAACATTGCTGAAAAGCCATTCTAAAAATCTGCATCTAAATATGACCGTGTTTAGAAAGAAACATCAATGAAGCCATTGTCTGCATAGTAACCCTGGCATTTAAAATTGTAAATAACTTCATATGTAAATTATCTATCAATTACAAATAATTCAAAACTATTTACAATTTTTGGCATTCATTCACACTAATCACTGTTATGAATACTGTATTTGTGTGGCAAGTTATTTGCAATTCGCCACAGCAATGAACATAGATGATATACAAATGGAAAATTAAAAACTGTAGAGAAATAGTTTTTCAGTACAACTTAATTGCAACAATTATAACCCATTTGATCACTAAGTGCAAAGCAATACAAACAAAAACTAAAATTGAAAAATAAATATATAAATATACTGACCTCATGCAAAGTCACATCATATCAGCACACTTTTGAACACCTGACTAGCACAGGACCAGATCGTTTCGGTATGTCTGCTAAAACGGAGTGTGTACATGTTTATACACATATATATTTCTGTGTGTATTATTCCTATTATATCTATACACACACCAGACTGTGCATGTATGTTCAGGATGGGCCTGTGTGTAATCAATAACTTCCTTTATGCTCTTGGAAAGTAATGTCTGTCATGTTCCAATGGTGTTGCCTCACAGTCTCTCTTTTTTCCCTTTGTGTGTGTGTGTGTGTGATATAGAGAGTGTCAGAAGTCATGCTGAACTTCCAATTAGAACCA
Organism: Alosa alosa; assembly: GCF_017589495.1. Classification (NCBI taxonomy): domain Eukaryota; kingdom Metazoa; phylum Chordata; class Actinopteri; order Clupeiformes; family Clupeidae; genus Alosa; species Alosa alosa. Next base: position 27,062,695 of record NC_063197.1, on the reverse strand, counting down.
CAACACTTTTTTTCATTCCTTGCACTGCAGTGATCTCAGAGGACAGAACCAAATTGTAGAGTTTCTCTAATTTCATTTATTCCCTTGCTTTTGGTGGCCTAATACACAAGAAGTGGGTGTGCATACTTTAAACCCAGCCTGCGCTGATTGAGAAGAGTGAATAAAGAAACAAAAACAACAAAAAAAAACACACACACACACACAAGATCAAACGTGGGATGGGTGCAAGCATATACGCTGTGTCTGCGAGGCAACAGACAAAAGAGGAAATAAGGGGGTTCAGCGAGAGGGAGAGAGAGAAAAAAGGCGCCATAGCAGCTAAAGACAAGAAGAGAAGAGAGATCGGAACTGCAAATACAAACAACACACCTTTATCTCTTCCTTTTCGCTTTTTAACTAGTGATAATAAACGACAAAAGGAATATTTCATGAAAAGGAAGAAAAACACACAGACACACGCATACACACAACATAACAACCTTGCGCTTGTAAGGCCGAGTGTAAACAGGATGAAACGGAAATCTAATTCAGACTTAAATTGTTTGTTACCGTCTGTAATGGATTCCCAAGCTCCTATTTTTAGTGGGTTTTAATGACAACAAGGAAAAAAGTATCGTATTTCTTTTTTACCCAGCGAACACCAATTAAGATTGAAAATCAGGGAAAACGTGGGAGAGTTCCACAAGATTTCAGAGCTGAGGAGCAGAGAAAAAAGGAGAAATAATAATAATAACAACTACCTTCATCAAGTGCAAAAACAAACAAACACATCGCACATTTGGCTTTCTTTCTCTGAAACCTTGAAAACTGCAAATGTAATTACTGTATCTGAGCTTCCTGAAGCCTCATGATTAATTAAAAATAAGGGGGTAGAGAAAGAAAACTTAATTAATGGAAAGAAAACTTTACCCCTGAATTTGAAAATAAAAGCTTGATAATGCATCAGTCAAATGATAACACTTGTATCCATACACACACATATCATCAGCTTTGCAGCAGCTCCTCTGCACAAGCCCTGTCCAGGTGTCGACCGACAGCAACAAGAAGCAGAGGCTGCCCTGTGCAGGACATTTGCTGACAGGCTATGAGGAAAAGGCTGCGTCAAAACTGAACGGCGGTGCCACGATGTGCGAGAGGCATTTGATCCGATGTACGACGAGTCGAGAATCTCTCGAGCGCAGTGGAAATTACACTTGCAGCACAGGGAACGTTACTTCTGTGGCTCAGGATAGAGATGCTTTATGCCACTTTAATTAGTGGCATTACTGGGCTACTTGTGGCCATACATAGTACTCAGTCTATTATTGCGGTGTAGCAGACGAAAGAAAAAAATAATAATGGCTCAATCCAGCGCCTGCAAAATTTATTGTGAATTTTCTCAGCCACAAATGTCAAATCTTAACAAACAATTATTCAACCTGGAGATTTATGCCAGCGACATTTCCACCACCATCACAGGAAGAGACACTTCCTTTTGTATGTAACAATATAGATCCTGACCTTGGAAAACGCAACTTATCAGTCTACCGAACCCAGCAATTTCTTACAAACCCCATTGCTATATTTTAAATTTGACGGCACCCCAATCCTCATCTCTATTTGTAAATCCTGGAAACTTTGTGTGTGTGTGTGTGTGTGTGTGTGCATGTGTATTGGGCGGAACTGCTACCGGCGTGGTAGCATTTGTAATAGCCAATAAATCTAAAATATTATGTGTGAAATTGGGAGAAATGGCCATTAAGCGCTGGATAGGGGAGGAACTCGACGAAGGTCCTGTATCCCACCTCGGAAAAAAAGGTTGGGGTAATGCGGCACAAGTGTGACCCCTAACCCCTCTGAAAGCCGGGCCAGTGGTCAGACCATCCCTGTAATGGAGTCCACATGCACAGGGTACGGCTTCCCTAACACGTAATTGGATGAATCTCAGAAGGCTTGGCTTCAATCAATAGAAGACTCTCTTCTGAACAACACAAAGAGAGGAGGAAAAAGGGAACAGAAATGCTTGCGGCTCTGTTTTATTATATTTGGCTTTATGGACGTCGGGAGGAATTGGTGTTTATGTGTGGGTTTTATGTGTTTGTGTGTGTGTGTATATGTGTGTGTGTCAGTGTATGCACACACATTTTCAGTTGTCAAATAACAAGAAAACTCCTGACAATAAGTAGTAATTTTATGATTTTGTCATGTCAAATTACTTACATGTATTTTGTACATTTAATGTACTATGCATGTAACTAAAAACAGAAGTTAACTAATATATGAATACTTCCAGTATTAAAAGCCTAACTTCTAAGTTGGTCCAAAATCAAAACATTTCATAATTTAAGTAATTCGATAAATAGAAATTCACCTTTACATGGTCAATGACAGACGGTAATTTATTAATTTATTCCCTTGATTTGCAAACTCTGACTAATCCCCATCCCATCAACGAGAGAGCACACGGAGCAGAGGGTGTGCAGAGCCGCACACATTAGAGGGAAAACGAAACAGTAAACATAAAGAAACAAATACAGCACACAGCTGACATATTTGCTTCACAATGGCTAATTCAATGTGATATTCAGACTATGTTCTGTCATTAGTTGGTGAGAGACTGTGAGGAGGGATCAAAGAAAACGCGCTGTGACGCCACTTCATTTATCACTTTCCACACAGAGATGCCTGTTCTCTCTAACTGCTTTTGTCATTTTCAAACAAGCGATTTTTAAGGGGACACACACTTACATTTTTATTAAGGAATGTGGTAGTAGTAGAGGCAGTGGCACTGTGTGTGTGTGCTTGTATGTATCTGTTTGTGTGTGCGTGTGTGTGTGTGTGTGTGTGTGTGTGTGTAGGGGGGCTGGTCAGTGTAAAAATGGCTAGATGGGTGAAAGCATCACAGAGAGGTCTGTTGGCTCCTCTACATGGTCAAATAATGCCAGGAATTGAGTAATAAAATCTACACCTTCAGACACACGCACACAGACTATACACATACAGTTATACAAATACACATAAATATAAATCACACACACAAACAGATACATACAAGCACACACACAGTGCCACTACCACTGCCTCTACATCTTCAGACACACAGAATATACACATACAGTTATACAAATACACATAAATATAAATCACACACACACACACACCATTGCCTCTGCATCTCCCAACTCCAATAACGGAATAATGCAAAATAAACACTGGCAGGGAGAAGAGAGAGCAGGAAAGCCACACCAATCTGTCCACAGCGAGAGCCAGGGGGAAGGAGGGAAAAAGGGAGGGGAGGGTGGCTGATGGACAGGCCGGTGACCCTGTGCTGCGGAGGCAGCGACAGCGGCGGCTCTGTTTCCTGTTGAGCCGGCCGCCATGGCGCCCTCGCCATAATTAAAGAGAGGAGGCGCTGGCAGGTGGCGTAAGACATCGCCATTGATAATTGGCCCCCTTCTTTGACCGCACTACCTTCCATCTCTCCCTATCTCACTCTCTCTCTCTCTCTCTCTCTCTCTCACCCTTTCACACACACTAGGTTTAAAAAAATCGTTAAAATAAAAAGGAGGAGTGGGAGCGAGGAGGAGGCCAGAAGGGAAAAGAGGGAGAGATGAAGGAAAAAACATTCCCTGACGCGGCGAAAGATGCCTGGCAAGAATACGTGGCGTTACGGAACTAACTAACTAACTAACTAAATAAATACATAAATAAATAAATACATAAATAAATAAATAACAATCGTCACAGCGGGAGACGGGGGTTTCGGCCCGTGTGACAATCAGAGGAGCCACCGGCGACACGGACTAATGATGGTGAGAAGCCATGGCACGGTTCATTTCGCTCTCTGGCACTTTCTTTTTTCTACATGGCCGCTGTGGATGTGTTTATTAAATTGGCAAGGTCACAGGCTAGAGTGGTATGCAGAGAGATGGTGTGTGCCTGACAGGAGATTTAATGAATGTGTGTGTTTGTGTGTGTGTGTGTGTAAAAATAATACTTGCAGACGTGTATGGGTATAGTATATTATACATGTGCACATAGTGTACTGTGTGGGTGTTTGTGTGTGTGTGTGTGTGTGTGTGTGTGAGGGGTTTGTATGTGTGGACTGGGTGCCGGACACTCACCACATCACTGGGTAGGTTTCGCAGATCATCTGAAGGACTCTCCAGTGTGTTTGTGTCCACGTTTAGGATCACCACATCTTCCAGTGACCGGCTCTTCACTCTCTGTGAGAGAAATAACAAACGACAAACTCTTTGCAATCTACACACTCCCAAAAAAACACAAAACCTGATATTCCCTCTATCGATATTCACCATTGTCTCTAAAGTTTTATAACTTCTGCAATACACAATACCGTATCCCATTGCATTGCTAAGAATGGAGAAATTTTGACAAAGTAAAATTATTAGCCAAGTGACCATACAGTTAAGTCAAGTGACCATACATGCAAACATTTTAAGTTTTAAGTTTTAAGACCTCTTGTAAAGTTTGTAGCTCCTGCACAGAAAGTATTTCAATAATAAAAATTGAAAATTTTCTTTGTGAATGAGCAACAACAAATTATGACAAAAAATATGATATGCAATAATGCTACTTAAAATAAAATGAATGAAAAAATGAAAATAAAGCAAACTTTTCATCCACTTGAAGTGAAAGCATTATGATGTGTTTTGAAGATCTGTTATGATCTGTTTTACACTGAAACATAAGTGCTGGAATTAAGTGCTGCTCTGCCGACGTCCAACTCCTCAAACAGCATTGCCAGTGCAGGTGGGGAGAAGGAATAGCCACATATTTGCTCGTCCGTTTGTTCCTTCATTTCTGGCCTGTCACATCTGACAGTTTTTTCTGCAGAGGTTTGCACATTGATTTAGTCTAATTACCTGCTGCATGGCGAGTGAGTATGTGTGTGTGTTTGTGTGTGTGTGTGTGTGTTTGTGAGTGTGTCTGTGTGTGTGTGTGTGTGTGTGTGTGTGTGTGTGTGTGAGAGGACTGTCACTAATGCGGGAGTGTGATAAATTCCACCGGCACCTCCTACTGTCACCTACATCAAACGCAGGTGCGCATCGCCACTGCCACACCGACGGCAAAATCCTGCACCATGGCTCGCTAATGAAAACACACACACACACTTTTTGTTTTCCTAAGTAGAATAAAAAACAGGCAAATATAAAATATAATAACCTGACAGTTTCTTGTTTTGTGTTTTGGTCCAAGTTTTTGGGTTTGGTGCATATGTGACAGAAACAGACCATTCATTATAATTTTATATTATGCGAATAAAATGGAAAAAATGATCTGATTGCGAGTGAGCAGTGATCTTTGGGGGCATGTCTATTTTAGCATGAGAGACAAAAAAAAAAAAAATATTTCCACATTCTCTCGTCCGTGTATTAATGCTACCCCCACAAATCATCAGCCAACACAACATTTCAACAAACACGTCTTTGAGCTGTGAGTGTGTGTTGGAGCGAGGACGAGTGACGGAGGGGCAGTGAAAAAGCAGCGTGGCCAGGGCCCTCCCAGCACTACTCACCTCTAGGAGACTCAGATGAACACCAATCAAATATGGCATGGGCGCACTGGGGAGTGGGAGTGGGAGTGGGAGAGGGGGAGAGGGGGAGAGAGAGAGAGAGAGAGAGAGAAGAGAGAGACAAACCAGTCATTAGCAAAACACATCATCTAACTAATCCAACTAATTAACATCCATCTTTTTCAAGTGAATTCCATCACTTTCCACCATGTTTGCCCTTACAATATCACTATTGAAAACTGTCAATGAGTGTCAAGAACTCCACTTCTACAGTCTTCTGTACATGTTTTCAATACATGCTTTCTTCATGTTGGCCTACAGAAGGGCTTGGATGGTTTATCTACACAACAACATAAGAGCACATAAGAAATTACAGTAAAGAAAGCCGGGCATATTAACAAATTCACGCATCATTTTCTGCCAAGTCTAGACATGTCAATAGGAGAGGACTGAGTGGCGAGCAGATCTGTTGGCGCTTTGTTTTCCTGGCAGAAGGGGCCGTGAGCGGAGGTTCTTGTTTAGGGGAACAGGCATAAGCATTAGCGGGGCTGCTCTGCGATGGTGGTGATGGCTTCTGGGTAATTAAATTGGAGCGTTTGGTATTCGCCCCTTCTGAGACGGCCTGTCGCTCAAATCAGGTTAGTGCTGGGTAATAATGCTGAGCTCTATACACTGTCCACACACACACAGGCGCATAAGGCAGCATCTGGCCAAGGCTGCTGGTCACAGGCCCATGACCACCCCACTCAGTGGTGCCTTTTTATTTCCCCACACACACACACACACACTCTTCCTAACACACACACACTGTTAAGCACCTACAAAACAGTAGACATAACCACAAACACACACACACACATGATTATGGGCCGTCTAACCTCGTTGTTGTCAACAAGTAATTGTGTTCGTGTTGAACCTGGGGGGGCTAAAATTCAATGAATGAATTCCCTCAAAACACCCACTTGGATGAGCGCAATCAGATTAGTCCCAGGCAGAATTCATCATCATCATCATATTAAGCTGTCAGTGGAGGTGTACTTAGAGAAGTGAATACATCATTGTGTGTGTGGTTTTTACATTTTGGGGGGGAACACTGACACACACATAAATTAACCTCAGTTCCTCAAAAAACATCAAAAATTTCACCTCATATTCCACCATGAAACCTCAATTCATGGAATGATTTGTGGAATTGGAACATGATCTTTGGTGCTATGTGCGCTGATTGTGACACGAGCACAAACACATTGTGCAACATGATCCAGCGTAATAAATATTACAACAAATCAAAAATAGGTAACCAGGTGTTCCAAGCGTATATTTTTCCTCAGCTCTTCCATTACTTTTGTAGGTTTTGAGGCAGCCCTGATGGAAAACCCCAAAGAGTGTTCCAGCCCATTTACTGACAGGGCTCACTTTTCCTCAGCCTGGAGTGGTGGAAACATATAGCTGGCTAATCGGCCCAGCTGTCGAACACAGCCCCGAGCCCTATGCTAAGCCTGTGGTCTCTGCCTGCCTTACAGCTGGGCTGTGCTAACCCGCTAACACCTTCTCACAGGCAATGAGTGCCGCTCCGAGCTAAATGAAAAGCACTGTTCTCTCATCTTTATTTCTAATTTAGAATAACTTTCATTCGAAAAAATAAGTCCGATTTCTGGGGTTTGGTGTTTCTTTTTTTATATATATATATATATATATATATATATATATTCACAGGGGATGCAAAGGCTGGAGTGTAGAATTTGGAGAGAACAAGCTGAGACAATCAAATATTTAGTGGGGTGATTGGGAATATTCATTTGCCATTGCAGGGAAGAAAAAGACTGAGTCCTCCAGGGGAGGCGGCTGGAGTGTGTGGAATAAGAGATTGAGGCTGTCCAAGATATTGCTGGCGATGGAGGAATAAAATGGAGATGTGGTGCAAGCCTTTGTATTGAAATTGTCCATTACACCAAACTCGCAGAGGTATCACAATCAACATTAATTTGATACAGGCATTTTTAAAGAAACAAAGGACATGAAATGTGCCAGGCTGCTGTAACGATGTATTTCACTGAATATTTCTTTGATGTTACTTCATACACATTTTTAAATTTTACTTCACACAACTTTCGCTCGGTTTGGCAAAAATTACATTTGTGCTTTTTAGTAGAATATTTTACAGTAGCACACAGGTACACAATATCCTATTGAAAGAACACATACTTGCATACACACACACATTTGCATTCGCATTGCAACTGCCATGCCAGGCCTGACTGTAGACATAAACTGAGTGAGCGGGTATGGAACAGGGGATAAAGACAAAAGTAGAGGAAGACAAAGAAGGTAAAGAAAGCAACACAGACAGACATAAAAAAGACAAACAAAATGTAAAGGATGAAAGGAGGAGAAGGACAAAGTAAGACATAGAGAGAGAGAGAGAGAGAGAGAGAGAGAGAGAATACAGACACACAGAAGGCCAGGGAGGAGTAAAAGGAAGCATGTTAGAGAAGGAAGCGGTGGGCCTTACCAGCAGTAGTCCAGCAGATGAGGCGGGAGCACAGGGATGTATATGTGTTGCCAGTACATTGGGAACAGCATTGAGGCAGCACCGTGAACACATGCAGTTAACTGAGGGGTGAGAGAACACAAGGGCACCATGATCAAACTCAACTCTGGAGAAAATCACTAATGGAGGAAGGACCCAGGAGAGAGAGGAGGGCTAGGCTCACTCTCTCCTAAAACAGATTCAAATGCTACCTGCTAAAAATTGAACATGTATGTGAACACACGCACTCACACAAACACATACACAAACCTTACACCAGGTTTACAGGGGGAGGGTTTGACATTCATCCTACTAACCACAAAGATGTGTATTCCTACTTATTTTGTTAAAATATATTTTTGGGATGGGGGCTTTGTACAGTGCAGGTACAACAGAGTTACAGCCCTTTATGTTACCTGACAGTCCCCAATTGTAAAAAACACACAGAAAACCTGTCTACATGCACTGAACACAGAGTTGTATTTGATCTGAATAAACACAACCTACAACAACAAACGAATATAATACATCCATTGTTCATACATGTTGGATATCATAAAGGTGTGTTTCATGCAACATACAACTTATCTGGCCACCCACACCCACACACAGAGACACACATACACACTCTACCTGGCAATTGTAATGACCTGCTTTACCCTAGGGCCTGGTTTTTCCTGGCCCCTCTTCCCGGATTAAAATAACATGATTAAATATGGAAAGAGAACAGAGGTCTGTGGCGTCCCACGGGACTTCATTAGGGCAAATTGCCAGAGAATGAAACATGAGTTAGCCAAGAGAGACGGCAGCGCCCCAACGCCAGCCCCCGAGGCCGCTGGGACCGCATCGATGCTCCGCCACCCCCCCCCCCCCCGCAAATGTGCAAACCGCCCGCTCCGCAGTACCAAGGGAACGCCCAATGGACACACAGACACACACACACACACACATACACGCACGCACACACACACACACACACACACACACACACACACACACGTGCGTGCCCCCGACACCGATCCCCCTTGCTCACTGACACACGCAATGTCACAATTGACCGGCGAAAGCGGCCAAGCTTAACGGCCAGGCTTCAGGGGGAGAAAAAAAAGGATGAAAAGAGAGGACAAAAAAGATTCTAGAAGCTTCCTCTTCCATTTGTATCAGCTTGTGCCTTCATGTGAGAAAGGCATGCGGTGTGGTGTTTAAATAGACAGTGAAACACTGCAATTAAACTAAAAAGATCTACAAATTACTGCAGTCAAAAATAATTCAGATTCAAATTTACAGCACAGGTGCATGACATAATAGTTCAATTTCATGTGCGAGTTACACCTTTATAGTTTTGGAGAATATTTTTACAAGGCGACACATCCAATAATATTAATGATGGAGAGAAAAAAGGCACTATATAAACCCTAAAAATATTAGACAAAACATATCCGTCCCTTGTTGCTGATAGTGAAACGAGGTAGGATGGAAATTAAAGCCCTCTGCCCACTCCTCTCCCCAGTCTAAACTGCTTATTAAACGGACGATGAATTAAACAGTACAGGCAGGTCAGTGGTCACAGGTTAGGAGACTGTGATGATGTCAACAGGCTACTGTCTCCCTCCTGACCCTGCTTCCACCAACTTGCTGTCCTATCTACACCCCCCCCACACACACACACCTCTCCACCACCCCTGCCCAGCCAGCCCCCTCACTGCACTAAGGTAATGGCCGAGAGGAGAAAAACATGCCCAATTATTTCAAACTCAGTTTCGAGGAGAGGCCGATTGGATGGTGATTTATAATCCAGTTTAAAGCCTCGCTGTATCTCCGGCTGAGGAGGGGGGCTGTGCAGAAACTCAAGATAAAAACCTTTGAAGAGCCAAACACCAATTTAGAGAGAAAAGAGAAACATGTACACAGTTTTGTGTTGTTGTTTTTTTTTTCAATCTCTTTTCATGGCGTCCAGTTGACTGAGGAGATGGAGGAAGAGTCCGTTCTGAGGTATCCGAGAGGTCAGTTCCAATGAGATAGAGAGGGGTCCTGTGACAAGCTGCATACACTTTTTTCCCCAGTCACACCATAGGAGAGATGGGTGTGTGTATGTGTGTGTGTTTGTGTGTGTGTGTGGGGGGGGCAGCAGGCTTCACTCCCCATCTCCGAAGCTCCATGGGATGTTTGACGGCAAAAGAATAGCCTAATAAAATATTAGCCTGCATGATAAATTATTAATGATGCAAGCCAAATGGTTTACACAGTATAAAAAAGGGGAGAATGGGGGGTTGTGGGGTGAATAAAGAAAGAGACAAAGCAAAGAGCCTGGTTCTGTCTGCGGTCTGCTTAATATTCTATTCAATGGAGTATCACAAACACAGTCCCACAGAACAAATGCAGGATTATGGCTTGTTTAGGTGCCTGTTTTTTTCACTCCTCTTCTCTCTTTCTTCACTTCCATCTTTTTTTCTCTTAGCCCCACTGAGACCCTGAGAGAACACTGGTAATGAGCTCTGCGCGAGACCACACTGTATGTGTGTGAGTGTGTCTACTGGAACAGGTCACACATCAGATTATACAGATATGGACAGCCTCAAAGGGCAGCAGACTGCAGCCCTAGCACAAGGCTTATTCTGAAGAGACACACACACACACACACACACACTCTGGGTGTCCCACATGCATACGCCAGCACATTCACAGTCCTCTTGAAGACTTCAAACTGAAAGGGGCAAATTTTCAGCATTCTGGACATTTCATTTGCACCCAAAACTAGAAAGTGTTGGAACACGGCGGTTTGAAGTCACTATTTCAACATCACTAGGCGTGTGATGAATGTGCCTACAGCATCCTATGGGAGAAGTGCAGCCCTTTTTATTAGGCTCTGCTCTTTGAATGAAACGCCTATAAGTTAGACTCCAGAGTAAGACTTGCTTGATGACAAATGTGACCAGATATGCTATGACTTCTAGCAGTCTTCAAGCAAAAAAAAAAAAATATTCAGTTGGAGTCTTCACAGAATAGCAATCTTCTATATGAAAACATACATGTATTCAAAGACTAGAAGTAAATTACTTGTCTGGGGATTTTGTCCTAAATAGTTAAACAAAAGTAAATATTTGAACATGAGAGCAAGTGTGTGCCCCTGACAAGCGCAACAGTTATTTGACAAGACCAGAAGAGACTGGGTAGTGGAGGAGTCTTTTGTTTTGTGAGAAACATGTGCTATGGTGGTGTGTAACAAAGTCTTTCTGAGGAAACGGTCTTCTCATTATTGTAGCCTTCTTATGTGGAAGTCGTGAGCCTATAGTGTCTCTCTTCTAATGATCATGCCACCTTGCCTCTGAAAGAAGAGATTTCTGAACGACTAGACAAAGTATCAGATACTTAACAGAAAGAAAGATCTCAAACGCAAACTTATTCTTTCTTTCTTTCTCTAACTTTCTTTCTATCGCTTTCTTTCTTCCACTGATCATCCTGGTGTATTTGCTGCATGCAATGTGCACTCTCCTCTCTATTTTAAGTCATACGCTACTCAGTAAATGATGAGTAGAGTACAGTCTGCAGATGTGTGTGAGCTAACAGAGAGGATACCAGTCTGAAAAATGTTGAGGAGTCTCTGTTGCTTAGTCCAAGCTGACGCCGCAGATGTCATAGTAGCGAACTGTACTGTACCTCTCTAGTGTTTTATTCACTTCAGTTCTCGGACCCTACACCTCAGACAGGGCTGACACCTTCAGTGTTCTGGCTGGACAGCCCTGAATGGCAAATGAACTGCCATGAGTAGACCATGAGTGATGGTATGAATGTTTCAATACAGGTGTCAACGTAAAGAGATAGGATTTAATGCTGTTGACAATACCATACATTTTTAACACATGTTAGTGTAGAAAAAACAACTATATGCTGAAAATAAAGGTGCAAAATGCAAAGACCTATAGTATAGAATACTTTTAAAAAATTGTGTTCACTAGAAGTGCAGTAAGGTCTGATTAAGGATAGATTCCTGCATCTAGGTCATTGTTCTCTCTTCTTATATACTGATCAAAATAAATCAATAACCACTGTAAAATACTAATAAAAGTGACTAAAAATACATGATTTTTAAAAGCCAATCAATGTTTATTTCTTAATAGTTCACAAAATCCCTCCCATGCTAGTTAAACTGCTAAATCACAAGCTAGAGCAAGCTAAATCTACACTTGAAAGGCCGAGACAAGGAATCCAAAAAAAAACACAACAGAAAAAACAAAACAAAGGACACTTTTTTTATTCTGAGAGAGAGAGAACGGCACAGACAGGGTCCGCTGTGTACGGCATGTGCGACGGTGGCAGACTGTGTAAACGAGAGCAGCGATTTCTCCTGACACTGGTGACAACGCCGCAGTCCCATGCTGACTCTCCAACACCCCCACCACCCAACACCTCCTCCCCCAAGTCCCCCCCCCCATCTCCTTCCTCTCTTCTCCTGTGCAGCCTTTCTATCCTTCGTGCTTGCTTTTCTTTCTCTACAGGTCCTCAGCTTGTTTTCCCCCCAATTACCGCCACGCACGTTCCCACAGTCTGTTGACAAACGCACAGAGCCACTGCAAGCCAAGACGACCACACAGGTGTGCCACTAACAAGTAGCCTGCACAGAGAACGACTTAAGGTGAAAAAAGGCACTGAGACACAGGGGTGTGTGTGTGTGTGTGTGTGTGTGTGTGTGTGTGTGTGTGTGTGTGTGTGTGTGTGTGTATCTGGGGGTGGGGGGGGGGAGGGTAAGGGGCACAAAACAGAAAGAAAAGGTTATATAGAGAGGACAGAGGACATCATGTATCACCAAATATAACCCTCTCTGTCTCTCTTCAGACACACAAGCAGCACAAGCAGCACAAGCAGCACACACACACACACACACACACACACACACACACGAGATTGAGAGAAAATGATGGCACTGGAGAAGAATGTATAAAAACCCACTGATGAAAGACAAGGAAACAGGAGTAAGATAAGTGAGAAAGTCAACAAAAAACCAAAGCAGCACAGCCAACCTGACAGACAATCAGGATAGAGGGCTGAGAGAGAGAGAGAGGAGAGAGAGAAAAGAGAGAGAGAGAGAGAGAGAGAGAGGGGAAGAAGAGAAAAAAGAGAGAGAAAGGAAGAAGAGAGAAAGAGAGAGATAGAGAGAGAAAAAAAGGAAGAGAAAGAGAGAAAGAGAGAGAAAGAAAAATGAATGGACAAAGAAGAGGGTGAGGGGAAGCGGGAAGACCAAGAGAAAAAGACAAGAAAACAGGTGAGCAAAAACAGCAGAAAGTAAAAAGCAAAAGCGAGTGAAAGAAGAGCAGGAGGAGGAGGAGAGGAGAGGAGAGGTGGTGGAGGAACCAGGAGGGTAAGCACCTAGACTGAGGTCAGCGACGGCAGCAGCAGGAGGAGGAGGAGGAAGAGGAGGAGGAGAGGGAGAAAGAGACTGAGATGGAGGAGAGGCTGGATGCCAGGGTGGCTCGGAGCAGGCAAGCAGGAGAGAGAGAGAAACAGAAAGAGAGAGCGAGCGAGCGAGAGAGCAAGAGAGAGAGCAAAAGTGAAAGTGAGAGAGAGAGAAGCAGAGAGAGGTGGTGGTGGTGGATATGGGCTCTTGTTAGTGTGCTCCCTGACAGCGTGATGAGGAAGAAGGTTGAAGGCTGCTGTCAGGACCCAGAGGGGGGTGGTGTGTGTGTGTGTGTGTGTGTGTGTGTGTGTGTGTGTGTGTGTGTGTGTGTGTGTGTGTGTGTGTGCCTGGCCTGTGTGTGTGTGATTCGACCGGCGGCAGAGGTCTGGCGGCCTGCAGCTCTCCACTGCTCTCCCAGCTGACTAGTTAACGGGGAGCCCTGATGCAGCACAATTATACGGGCATGTGACAGGCCGCCACGCTCCGATGGACCCCCGTCTCGGACAGACAGGACCCGCGCCCGGCCCACCATTGGCACACAGAGCAGGGAAAAAAAGAAAAGGAAGAGGGGGAAGGAAAAAAAAAAAAAAAAGACAAGAGGTACCTCCTAACCTCCGGTCACCAAACAGCAATAAGGCAGCTGATGTGTCCTGTGTTAGATCATGATTTATTCCTTTGCTTTGGCGAGACGAGGGGAGGCGCGCCAACATGTTCGGTGAAGACTGACATGGTAGGTTCACTTGGGGGGGGGGGGGGGTGGACAGGACAGAGCCCCACCTCACCCATCTCCCACCTAAAAAACATATTGAGGGCCTGCCTGCAGCATGCATAATAAATGTACTCCTTTTTCCCCACTCTCCTTGCCATCTCCCTCTCTCACTTTCTTTTTATTCATCTGATCCAGTCCATGGACTGATCCCACCTGGACCCGAGCCAGCTCTAAATCCTCTTACTGACTGTCTGGGAGAAAACAATACCACAAGTCTCTCTCTCTCTCACACACACACACATTAATATTTACATACCTGGGCATGGTACATGGGCTGAGGCACATGTAAGCACAGCCACTGGTTGAGAGTTCCCCGTGAAGGATGGATGGTATTTTGGGGACTGGCAGTGAGATGGAAAGGCCTGAGCCTGAGGTGGAACCCAAACCGGCCCACTTCAGATGAGCCCTTGCGCCGTATTATTAGCGTCCCAAAACCCACACTAATTTGTCTCCGTGCATCAGAGACAGTAAATTACCTCCATCCCTACCCCACCCACCAAAAAAAAAAAAACATGCTTTCCGTATGGAGTCAAGAAATTCACCCTAAAAAAAGACCAGAACAAAGCCCTTCCAGCAGCCAGGGAGTGTAATGATTTACACGCGTCGACCCGCTGGTGCCACTGCACGCACGATATGAGCTGGCCAGCACAGTTTTTTTGTCTCTTCATATCCCTTGCTTTTTTTCTAGAGGAGTGAAATACTCAAAGGATTGGGCAATCACACATCCCCCCCCCACACACACACAACCACCACCTTACCCATCTCATCCCTTCCCGCACCTTCTGGTGCTCAGATACATTGCATGCTTGGAGGCAGCAGCCACGGAGATAGTGGTGTGGTGGATGACGACATCACTCGCTTTGCTCTATCTCTCTCTCTTCCTCCTCCCCCCCCTTCTCTCTGGAGCATCCTGGGTATTCGGAGAGCACGCCCGGCGATAAGCCACCCTTCTCCCACTCGCCTCCACCGGCGCAAAGGAGCCGGACAGAAACTATGCAAGAGAGTTATGGCGCTAATAACAGATAATTTACGGCCGCCTTGGCATCCGCGTGCAGAGTGGCAGCTCATAGTCGATCTGTGGTTACGGTGGTTTGGTTCCCCCCCGCACACACACACACACACACACACACACACACACACACACACACACACACACACACACACACGTCTAGCTAGTCCATGCGCCGGCTACACTTATGCAGATCTTTCACTTCCTGAAATGCCATGATCTCACTGGAGCGTGGCTTGCAGCGGCACAGCTAGGCGTGTTCGTGCTTCGGGAGAGACCTGCACTGGGTGATTTGTGTCTCTGCCTCCCCGACTCAAAGAGCCGAATCTGTTCTTGGGATCAAGCCTATGTGTGCTTCATTACAGACTCCAGACTTAGCTCATATATCTTATGTCATCTCAGTGAGAAAGAGAGAGAGAGAGGGCAACCACAACAGATTTTGCAGAACCTACGAAGGCAAGAGTTTGAGTCTGCGTATATGTGCATAGAGACATACTTCCACTGGTTCTGGGAGAGCATGTGTTTGTATTTACCTACTTTGGTTAAGGAGTCTAGACACACACACACACACACACACACACGTTTCTGAGCATGTGTGTGAGAGCCTGTAGCTGGACAGGCCCTATGGGCTGCTGGGAGATCCAGGGAGCTGTGTGTGTGCGTGTGCGTGTGTGTGTGCTGGGAGATCGAGGGAGCTGTGCGTGTGTGTGTGTGTGTGTGTGCTGGGAGATCCAGGGAGCTGTGTGTGTGTGTGCTGATAGATCCAGGAAGCTGTGTGTGTGTGTGTGTGTGTGTGCTGGGAGATCTAGGAAGCTGTGTGTGTGTGTGTGTGTGTGTGTGTGTGTGTGTGTGTGTGTGTGTGTGTGTGTGTGTGTGGGGAGATCCAGGGAGCTGTGTGTGTGTGTGTGTGTGTGTGAGTGTGTGTGCGTTGGGAGATCCAGGGAGCTGCATACTCACAGTGCTAAGCTTGCTTGAGGTAATGATGATGCGCCGCTCGTGCAGCATGCTGGCGTACAGCTGGAGCATGTTGTTCACGTCCACTGCCACAAAGTACTCCGTCAGGTTCCTCTGCGACCAGACAGCAAGCACCATCATTAGCACACTGATTGATTATACACATAATCACATTCAGCATTACATGTATAAACACTGTTCAACACACTACTTAACATAAACCATGATAAGTCTGTATATGTTCTACAGTTCGTTCCAAGTTCATACATTTCTAATCAGCAATAACTGAAAAAAATCTGACTTGTATTTGATCATTAAAAAATATGACGTGATATTTTATCGTTATGATTTCAAACATTTAGATGACCTTATGTGAGAGGAATACAAAGAAATACATTCTTACACTCTCAGGTATGGTGGGAAGTCCATTAATATCAGGAGCAATGAAGTACGAGTGCTAGAAACGACAACAAGAAACACAGACACAGAGAGAGGTTAGCAAACATTCCACCCTCCATTCACGGAGAATAGGAAGAGGAGAAGGAGAGGAAGAAAGAAAGAGGGGATGAACACAAAGGAATAGATAGACCATCCCTTTGTTCAATGATTTACGACTCATCTTGTTCATTGTTTGATTTGAATGGCTCACAGTTGGGATATGTGAGCGGTTGATAGAGCGCACGTGTGTGTGTGTGTGTGTGTGTGTGTGTGTGTGTGTGTGTGTGCGTGAGCGATGTCATGCATATTGCAGGAGCGGTCGATACAGGCGTGGGGGCCCCGAGAGAGGGCCCTCAGAGGTGAGGCTGAAACGTGGGCATGTAGAACAAGGTCTTTATTAAAGCTTCAGAGGCCGAGCGGATCCGCCACTTTCGCCTTGGCGTCTGAGACCCGAGTGCACCGCGGTTCAAGGACAGGACAAGCCGGGACGAGATGTAGGACATGATTTTAATATGGCGGATCAAAAAGACAGGGGGAGAGGAGGAGGAGGAGGAGGAAGAGGGCAGTTAAGAGGGAAAAGACAGAAACGCTGGAGCGAGGACTCCTCGGCCCGGGTCGAAGACCACATCCCTGGCACGGGCGCACAAGGTCAGACAGCGGCGCTTCAGACTGCAGCTTAATCTGCATGACCTTACGCATGTTTCAATCCGCAGCAGGGCGGACAAGTCGTCACCGCTTCCATCTTCTGTTCCCCAAATCCTTTATAGGCGTTTCCCACTCAAACTCAATCACTGTAAAAGACACCGAGATGACTGTGATGTGGCCCTATGGTATGCGCGTGGAAGGGACTCAGTGTAATGAACATGGAAATTTACGGCACATAAGCGTCTAACCCCTGAGTGCGGCTTCATTGATGGGAACAGGGGCTGTCGGAGGAGAAGAACTACGGGCTAAGAGGGCTAAGAACCAAAGCTGGTGGTGTGTCTGTCTGCACTTACTGAAGACAAACAAGACAGTCAAATTCACACACATACACGGATCACTCAACAGAGCCCTGCAGGCCTCTGACTTGGAGCAAGCCTCTTTGTGTGTGTGTGTGTGTGTGTGGTGGGTGGATGATTGGGAGTTGGGTGTAGGGGTGACTGCAGGAAGGGAGGGAGGGGCAGCTCCAGCAGCAGCAGCAGCAGAAGCAGCATTCCAGCTGGCTCCGTATCTGGCTGCGTGTCTTTGTAGAGATCGCACATTATCATACAGCTCGTTATCAGTGTGCTCTGCTCCACATTGCTCGGCACTCCACCAAAAAAACAAAACAAAGTAAATAAAGAAAGAACACACACAGAACCAGTATATGACTTCACACAGCACATGGACAGCTACACACTCTCACTTACTAACAAAGACATTGAAACGCTACAAAAATACATGTACATTTTATAGGGGGATTGGTTGGACACACAAAAACACAGTTACACACAGATATAGAAGAGACGTACCCAGCCTTACAAACACGCCACCCACCACCATAGATAGTGCATGAGACAGACCAGATGATTGACTTTGCCCTTATCCCATGTCCTCTCTCACTCCCACCCCCCAATGGAAAGCACCACAGAGAGGGGTAAGCCCGCCGCCTGATTGAGAAGCCCAGTGGTGTGACGCAGGAGCAAGGCAATCCTGAGAAAAGCCCCCCCTCCAATTGATGACTTCTATCTCATGTCATTCTCAGCAAGAAGCCGCCCTGAAACCAAGTCACTCTTTCTTTTATCGTTGTGCTAGGACTCTGCTCTAGGCTGCAGTGACTGGATTTTCGTTTTGCCTTTAGGGGGAAAAAAAAACAATGAAACAATTTCACTTTTCCTGTGTTTTTTTTTTTTTTTTTGAAGCTATGATCATATATTCAGCAGTCCTGCCATTATACCATTATTGCATTGCTTGGTTTGCTTTTCTCAGTGACCAGAAACGTATATTTTTAGCCAGCAAGTGAATACACTGTCTGGCAACTGCCAGTGGGTTTCTGGATTAAGCTGTAAGAAAATAATGGGGCTGTCACAACTGACATGTCACTCCTTTAGGACTAAAAATCCCTGCTGCTGTGTCAGACGATGTCACTACTGAGGACAACAGGGTTTGAAAGGCAGGGTGCGCACTTTCTTACAGAGGATAAGCAAAATGGGAAGAAATACAAAAACAAACAATTAAACTATTTCAAGAGCTTGTGTTGGGGTTGCAGAAGCTCACTTTTTCTGTCTTTTAAAGCACTGTTTATCTAACTTTGGGATATGTGGGTTAATAGGAAGAGCATCAAGGAGATTTTTTGAGCACAATTGCCTTTCCCTCTAAAGCCACACCAAAGATGTGTTTTTTTTTTGATATTCAAAAAGAGAATACGACAGTGGAGTGTGCCATTAATCATTTACAAAGTTTGATTGTTTTCCAGAAAAAAAAGAGTAAACACAGACATCACAAACCCAGGATAGTTTTTCTGGTTTGAGTGTTAAAAAAGATAGCAAAGAATTATTTGGCAAAATTGAAAAAAAGATTCTCCCTCATGCAATTTGTGCGACGTTTGTGTGAGTTGTCTTTCTTTCCCACTTTCTCAGTCTTTCCTTGACTCACTTAACTCACCGGTTCTTGGCTTCCCGAAGCGTTCGCTACTTGCCCCGTGGAAATATGCAACCACTCATTCTTACACATTGGAATAAACAGAGACAGACACAGACACAGTTCACAGAGTGGTTGTTGCTTTTCATGTTACCTCAATGAGAAAAAGAATCAACAATAAATCGTATACCACTTCAGTCACATAATGATTATAAATCTAGCTGTTTGTGATTATGATGAGTTGCCAGAAATTATGATGAATGCCGGACAAAAACAAACACAACCAAATAAACTGTAAATTCATTGCTCAATACTCACGAATTACGACAAAATAGTTGGTTCTTTAAAAAAAATTGAATTGAGGAGAGGAAATTTATTTCTTGGAATAATTGATTTAATGCATTTTTTTTTAAAATAATGTTTTTAAGCTCTTAATACACTTTGAAATATTCATTCTTTGCGGTCTTCCCGAATAAAATGGCAATTTAGTTATATGACAATACCAGTGTTACAACTGTTAGTGATATAAAAGGAAATAATGTGCTAATAGAATAATAACCAATAACTGTTCCAGGGTGCGTTCTAGGAGTCGTATGGAAACGTGTTATGTACTGTACAACTGACCTTATGTTGTTAAGTGATCCTGGCCAAATACCTTGGCCAGCACTAATAACCACAATTTAGAGAGCACAACGCATTTGTAATGGTTGTTATGACAAAGAGTTACTCTGAAGTGGGATCACCCTGACAAACACAATGCAACTGGTTTCTTTCAGTTGCAACTGATTCAATGGACCAGAATTTGCCCAGGGTATTCAGCGGCATATTATCTACAGTAGAGATACTGCAATACCTAAATATTCTCCCATACAGTACATGCATCGACAATCCCCCTTATAGATACAGATGTACTGATATTTTAAAATCGTGCCCTTGAGTTGAATTTATTAATGCAACATAAACTGTAGCCACCTACCATGGATGTTCAAAGGTCATTTTAAGGATAATACTATTCAGTAACAATCCTAAAGATAACGTCAAACCCCTAGAAACATGCTCACCAGTCTGCCTTTATTTTTAAACACACTTAATCCAGGAGCCGATAACAGGAGGGGAGAATATGATGAGTTGTGAAAGTGGCCATTAGGGTTAACAGTGTCCAGGGGAGTGTTATCGCTGAGAGACACTGTTAAAGCCACTTCTGTTTCTAAACAAAACGTCAAGTCCGCCTTCCCTCTCTCCACCACAACCACCTCCACAACCTCACTCCCTACCGCATGGGTCAATGCAGTCTTTGGATACCTACCACACTCAGATTGACAGGAGTGTTGGGCTTTGGCACGGGTAGTCTGTGCAGTGATTCTAACATGTCATTCAAGTCATCTTCCTGCATGGAGACAAGTGTAGAAACAAAGCAGCAGTGTCAGTGAAACCAGAATTAAATTTTAATATTACATTTAAAAAAAAAAAAAAAAATTGCACATCAAGAAAAAGATTTGTGAATTTGCAACTCATTTCAAAATGTGTCTACAAAATATGAATAAGCCCAAAGGACGGAGAAAAAAAAAGACCTGAAGAGAGGGAGAAAAACAACACGAGACTGACACACATTTAATGAGCAATCCGGAGGTTAAGAGACTAGGCCGCGGCCGCTGCAGAAGCTTATTATTCTGGGGAGGATTTACGACATACATCGGCTGTTGGTAATTAACCAAAAGGTTTCCCCTGCTCAAAAAAAAAAAAAAAAAAAAATGGAGGCTTTAAGTGGCTGTCGGAGATCCGCTCTGCCACAAAACCAAGGCCTCAGGATTATGTGCTGGAGTTTTACAGGCCTTTCTGTCAGGACGATGATTTACTTTCCCTGGGCGGCACCTTGGACATGCCTAGCGTCCTAGAGTGTTGAGCAGTGATGTCGCAGGGCCATGGGTCAGTAACTCATCTAACAAATCTGTGTTGGTCTGCTGTCCTTGACCTACCTCCCATTTTCTGTTTGTGCCCTCTCTATCCATCTCCCATTTCCAGCGTGTGTGCTTGTTTTGTTTTTATGTTTTTCTGAGATTTCTCGCTTCTGTGCATTAGTTCCAAAGAGAGGTTTGCGCCTTGTCACGGGCAAGCTGGATGCTCACACGCATGGCCAGTGACACAACCCCCGGGAAACACTTCACTTATTCTAACCCCCCCCCCCCACCACCACCACCATCCCTGTCCTCTCATGTCAGTCAGCATCTCCTTCACAAGCCACGGCAGACAGAGAGAAAGAGAGAGAGAAAGAGAGAGAGGGAGAGAGAGAGGCATAAACAAAAACACATCACGTATCCTCTGCCCGCCCTAACAAACACTTTAGCACTTTCCTCCTTTGAGCACGCCATATTTGTGAGGTACATAAATATGGGACAAACACAGAAAAACAGCACTTGTGTCATGGAATTGTTCACTGTGCTTGAACAATTCCAACTTGAGCATTCGCAACTTCACTACAGGCCTGTCTGTAAATGTTATGTTTTTAAGCTCGTAAATAAAAACAATGCCGACAACCCTCAACTGAGGTGCTGCTGATGACTATTGCAGACACTACAGAGCTATAAATAGATGCACTGGCACCCCAGACAAGAGAATGACAATAAGAAGTTGTGTGCTAAGTGGTTCAGCAGTTTGCATGACACAACACCGCTTCCTGTGCCCTCTGACTCCAGTGTGTACTTAGCCTGTGATTTGTTTGCATGAGGGAGGCTTACCCCCCCCCCCACGCCTCCCCTCCTCTGAGCAGCTTTGTTAAGGCATAGCTAGATGTCAGGGCGCGCTGATAGCATCCTCCCAGCCTTTCCCCACATCCCTTCTAAATGCTGGCTCATCAGCCCGTGCTACATCTCACATACTTTCCAACCCTCCAACCCCCCAACTCATGTCTTTGCTGGTACTGCATAGTTTTGCAGAAAAGATGGGGAAGGAGTGGGGGCTGGGGAGTGAAAGGGCTGTGTATTCCCTAGCCATTAGTTTTCCACTAAATCTTCAGGAATGAACTTCCTCTTCAGCTGGTCTGCTTGCCAAACGTTGCCAAAGTTAAGTTTAGCGTTGGCGATTGGGGCCTCCCGCAGAGACGCCTGCTTGGCCTTCACACTCTATTCGGGCTGGGGGCTTAATCAAATAGCATTGCATAGCATTTGCAAGCTTAATGTTCATCCATTACAATTCTCAATATCTGATTTTCTATAATAATATAATCTGTAGCGTAAAAATTCATCAAGTCATCAACCTTACATCTGCCTTAAACTTCTATTTTTTTCCCGCAGTCCAAACTTTTATTCTGTCCAGTGCCTACAGTGAAAGCGTTGTTGAGAGAGTTGTTTCTGGGAGTAGAGCCGGTGGGTGGCAGTGTCATTGGTTTGGCCAAGGGAGAAGTTGGTCTTGTGAAGTGGTGACATCAGAGAGCTAGCTCTGGAGAACCAACATTAGCATGTGGGGGTGTGAATGTGGCAAATGACCCAGACCTTGTGCAAAGCCGTAAAAGTATAGACTTTTTTCTTTTCTTTTTTTGTTGAGCCAAGGGTACAAAACAAGCCACAAAGCCCTGAAATGTTCACATGACACATTATTTCAGATATGTGCAATGCAGACTGCCTATTTATATGTCAAACTTCAATAAAGAGAACAGGAATTGACATTGAAAATGTTTCTTGACTTGCCTGTTGTTTTGTTAAGTAGTCGGCCAGTGTATTCAGCAGCTTGTAGTAAATCTCAAACCAAGGGAGATAACTGTGGAGCAGAGAAGAAAATTAGGGCTGATATGCAACAATCAATCTTTACTAACCTGATTTACAGTCCAGTCGTTCTGCTAAATCAAAAACTAGTACCACATAGCACAAGATACTAATAGAATGAGGTGTGTGTGTGTACGTGTGTGTGTGTGTGTACGTGTGTCTGAGTGAGAGAGAGGAGGAAGAGAAACAGACATAGAGACTGGGGGAGGGAGGATGGATTTCACTGATTTGTCAATTAAACATCACTGTAATTTTCGTGTAAATGTCTGCAAATGATCCTAAAATCACTATGCTGTTTCCCTACCAGTGCTGCTTCGACAAACAGTCCAGTTTCAAAAAAGGAGTCCTTTTCCAGGAGCCCAGTTACAGTGCATCACTCACTAATTATCGTATTGTTACCAAGGGGTACACAACATTTCAAACATTCCTGGCATGCCTTTGAAGGGGGTATGTGGTGAGGGAGGTGCAAAATCAAGTAAACATATTTGGTGTCTTCTCTAAAAAGACTACTCAACCACTGCAGACTCATCATAAGTCAGCTAATTTTACAATCATACTGAGCCCAGATGCATGAGCCAAAGCCTGGACGCCGCCAACAAGCAGCTTTATTTGTCTTTTACCTTCCTTACAAAAAAATATGAATACTTCTTCCTTGCCAGCATCAATTTCATTGAAACAAATGTTTTAAGTGTAATTTATTCTATGATTCTGGTTTAGCTAATGACATACTAAGCTCACCAGAAGCACTGCGAATGTGTAACATCGTTTCTCTCTCTCTACCTCTGACAGATTCTTGGCTAAGTTCATATGATTTTTTTTAAGAGGTGGAACGAGGCCAAGGTTTTGTTGTCTTGGCTTGGGCAAAAAAGGCTCAGTTCCAGTCGTTATGCAATGTGGTGTGATACTAAAGGCAGAGGTTTGTTACAGTTCGGCTTTGTGCTAATGTGCATTTTATCAGGGAATAATGTCTTACACTTCATTAGCCTGATTACATCACAGTATTGGACTGCACTGGGTGTCAATCACTCATGTAAACATATGTGTATATATATACAGATATACACACATATGTCACTGTAATACATCAAAACATGAATAAATGTGTTTTTAACAATAAAAAAAAAAAACATTCAGCATACTATATATTATGCAAAGTCCAGTGCATACATACACTGGGAGTTTTCTTTCTTTCTTTCTTTCTTTCTTTCCTCATCCCCCCCTCCATCATTCTTTTTTTTCTTAAATATATGGGTCAGTGAGCACTCTGCAGACTGGAATTAACAGACAACAAGAAAACAATAAAGTGAACGTAATGCAAATTTTCATTTTGCTAAATCCTGCACGTGACGTGCCAGAGCCGGAGCTGTGCGGCCATGCGAGACAATCTCCTGAGTCGGAGTGACCATTAACCTGAAACAATCAACCCGTAACATGCCAATATTTTGACATCCGCATGTAAAACTTCTCACAATTTGGGTCATCCTTGGCACAAGTGATGACGACGTGTCTGCACTCAAGTCCAGTCAAAAGCACTAAAGAGTAACACTTGATGCAAATTATTATTATTTTTTTTAAGAAAAGCTTTTTAAAAGGTTTTCGTAGGTCTTTCTACGGTAGCCACCCAGAGTGACGTAGCATTTCAGAAGCCTCCACACTGAACCTCCACTTAAGTGCCGTCAGGTTTTTGCACAATAAAGGCCAAAAGCATTATCTTTCCGAGTCGCTCTTTGTTTAAGATGCTCGGCTCCTGCTATTTAATCCTTCATTTTTCATGTATGAAGGTTGTTTAAGCAGCAGTCAGAGAGGCAGACCAGGCCTCAGCACCCCACGCTCCCGTTACCACCCTAAATGAGACGGCTTTGGGAGCCAAATAAATTATTTGGCCGTTTGAGCAGCGAACCTTGACTGGGAGACATTCAAGGGAGGTATGCACACCTCTTCAAACCAAAAAGGAAAAAAAGCTAAATAAATAAATAAAATAAGAAAACCTGGCATGGTGCTTTATTTAAATGCAATAAAGCATCAAATTCTTTTTTTATGTAATTTATAGAAGATAGAGAGTGAGCCAGAAAAAGAAAGAAAAAGATGTTTCCCCTCCTTCACAGTTTGGGACTCAAATCTGTTTGTGTTCCACAAATCCTGAGATAGGGAGACATCCATCATGCCAGAGTTCCCTGAAGTTGTGCAATCTCTCTTTGCTTCGACTCTAAGCAAGGCTGTATACATGAAAAATAAACGATGTAATCTGCGGCATGCTCACAAGCTCCATCACACATTTATCCTCCTGCCGTACCTGCCACACTCAAAAGAGGCCTTCCGGCAGATAAGCACACTTTAAAAAGGCTGATTTAGTGATAATGCACAGACAAAGTCATTATTAAAATCCAGTAGACATAGGTTCATCTATAATAAGATGTCTGTGATGAAGTAACATACAATCCAATGTGCTAAAGGTGATTCATTTTTATTTAGTGGGCTGAGGGTGTTTTTAAGCACCAACGGGAGTTGTTCATTATTTCTTCTGCTATTTTTTCTCATAGAGGTAATGCTCACAGTAGTGTCCTGTGACTGGATGGTGGGGCATAGTTACTATAGGACACTGTACTACCAAACTAGATCACGGCAAACAAATGAGAATGTAAGCAATCAAATTCTGGAAGAAACAAAAAAAGACTGCTTAAAGAATATCTCAGAATCAACAAACTTGCACTCCTCAGCTGCAGCAGTTGGAACACCCAACTGCATTATTTCACGCAAGACTGGTCAAACTGCAAATTTTGCAAGCATCTGGTTTAACAGAAAACCATACAATTCTACCACCAGTTGGTCAAACAGCATTTACTAGCATCTAAACCGTACCAAAAAAAAAAGCGTCTATTTCCCAGTCCCCACATGGGTTTTAAATGAGGACCAGCGCCAAGGCTTTTTGCTTTGGGCTTTCATAAATAACTTGAACCTTGTAGCCGGCCGTGAGGTGTGATTAGGCCTCGCCTTTGCCCCTAGTAAAGGTTAAGCAAAGGGAAGGAAGTGTGGCCCGTCTGCCTGCTAAGTGACCACTAACTGCCGCATAGCCGTCTGGTTTAACGGCGATGCTGAGTCTCGGGGATCACATAAAACTCGGATTGAAGGGGGGAAGACTAGAGGGGAGGGATAGGGCCATGTTTTTTTTTGTTTTTTTTCGTCCAGCGAGGATTTCTCAGAAGTCCAAGGGCTATTCCTTTGTGATGCACAAGACTGGGAGAGGTAGAGGAGAGTATGAGAAAGATAGAGAGAGATAGACAAACTGGAGAGAAAGAAAGAAAGAAAGAAAGAAAGAAAGAAAGAAAGAAAGAGAGAAAGAAAGAAAGAAAGAGAGAGAGAGGGAGAGAGAGAGAGAAAGAAAGAAAGAAAGAAAGAAAGAGAGAGAGAGAGAGAGAGAGAGTGAAAGTGATAGTTAAACTTGGTGAAACGTAGTTTTGCCTCAGGGAGCCGGGGCCTTTTGGGCAGGAGCGAAAGCCACAGATCTACAAAGGCCAACCGAGCACTGGCCCACAAAAATATCTGAGGGGAGCGAGACAGAAAGAGAGAACAAGAGAAGAGAGAAAGAGAGAAAGAGAGATTGAAAGTGGGACCAGTGTAGCCCCGGCCCACATAAAGCTGTCCTACTCATTAGGCAACTTCCTCATGTAAGCAGAGGTGACAATTTTATGGTCCCAGCACTTCAACAATCATGCCTACTCAAACTGTTTTAATTACCTTTTCTTTCATTCTCTTACCAGGAGGGTGAAGGTGGAGTGTTAGATGTGAGACATCTACCCTTCACATCAGCTTTCACTGATTTATAATAATTTTGAGGATTTTAAGCATTCTGTGGAGTTTAATGATCACCTTTGCCATTTAATAAAATTAACGTTTAGAAAGATGATTTTCATACATTCACTATCTATGCTCTAGTGGGTCGGAATCAAATCTGGGGTTTACACTTTAAAGTGACATGCACCCAACTGGAAGAAAACCAGATGGCGAGGCAAAGAACTTGAGACCCCATTCTGTATAATCAATGCAAAATAATTCTTCATACCTCGCCAGGCAATTAAAGAATTTATTTTAACAGGCTTCGCCATCATACAAGAGCACGTCTATATGAGATATACTGTCAGCTTGGACATCTTTTAATGATCATGGACGCAACGGCATATGCACACGTGCACAATATCATGAACAGCACACAGTCATTTTCCTTCATTAAAACACATTTGCATTCACATATGCAGCTAGATTCATAAAAACAAAACAAAAAAACCCTAGATAGCCATCCAAAAAAAAAATAGACATACAACAACTTTCCATACATTTGTTTTAATCTTTCTGATTGCGAACGAAGCAAGCCATGCAAACTACTCAGAATGCATAATGAATTTTATACATCATGTGTCAAATGCATTAGCATGTCAGGCTCACTGAGAGGGGACAAGGGAGACTTTGGCTAATTGGCAGCAGGCCCTCATGCATAATGATGGGGAGCGGAGTGGTGTGCTGCGCTGCGCTAGGCTGCGGCCGTGCTGCAGCGGCATGGCATGGCACGTCACTCCGCTAGCTACCGCTCTCATCGCTGGCAAGCTTCTGAGCCAGTAGCCCAATAACGAGAAGGGAAATAACAAAGGCCAAGCAGCGTGGGAGGGATGGAGGGAGGGGTTGGGGGGGGGGGCTTGACAACAGCTCATCAAGTCCATAATAAACCCAAGAATGTCCATCAATATCAAATAGCCATTTCGTAATACTGCCCTGCGCTGGCCCTGCTCAACCTTCAGGGGCTTCCTTTAAATTCCTTTAAATTTTATATAAAAATATAAAACATATTTAACGTACTTCAGTCCAATTATGTTTAGTATTATATTCAACTCAATTAAACTATACATTAGATACAATTTAGCATCTATAGATATGTGAACTAAGGAGTCAAATTAAGATTTGTGATCCTTACTATAGATAATACAAGATAAAAATGTCTTGACTGGAAGACATTCAATGCATACCTCTTCAAACCAAAAAGGGAAAAAAGCTAAATCAGTGCAGTTATTATGCCATTTCAAACTTCATAGTTTCACTTAATTTAACTATTTGTTTTATTATTATTGCCACGCTGGTTGGGACAAGGTGCACAGAACCTTGCTACAATAGATATAACCTACATCAGACCTAATGCAATCATGTATGCTTCATTCAAAGTTTTGCCAGTAAATAAAATTTTCAGCGCTCTCACTGTTCCCACAGCAAGATGATCAGAGATGAAAAGTTATTAGGCGCACAAACTATTGCACATACTTGGGCATTTTCTTCAGTCATACATTTATTCTTGTTCTACAATGATCAAACTGATTTTAGGGCATTATAAGTATTGGAGTTTGGGTGGCAGCCAAACGTTCAGCAAAGAGCATTCATAACTGGCAAATTTAGTGGGATCATAGTATCTTCCGACCAAAATGTCCCTACAATGGATGATACTACTGTTTTGTTGAAGACATTGGCATGCAACATCTTTTAAAAATGCCCACAACAGCACAGTTGACATGCAGCCAAATGTTCGGCAAAGAGCATTCATAACTGGCAAATTTAGTGGGATCATAGGATCTTCCAACCAAAATGTCCCTACAATGGATGATACTACTGTTTTGTTCAAGACACTGGCATGCAACATCTTTTAAAAAAGCCCACAACAACATAGTTGACATGCTAACTCGTGCCCTTTGGGGCTGGTAGGCTCTTGCTGTAAAAGCTGGCTGGTCCGACCCAGACCACAGAACTACATATTGCTCCGCCTTGGCAGTTAGCGGGAATGACAACGGTACTTCACATGACAGTGTACCATGAACTTAAATTATTAGTTGTGCATGGCACCTTCTTTAAATTGCCACTCACCCTTAAAGCATGTAATTTAACTACATACAATTTATGGTACCTAAGGTATCTAAGGGACATTAGAGCTTATAGAATGTACTTGAATGACAACATCTGAAGCCATCCTACTGACAGTGTAACACCAATCCCCTAGATAATAACAAAATCCTTATGGATTCCACCTGTGTTTTTAAGTACTGATTCATCACAAATGTAGGTCTTTCTGTCGTGCCAATTCTAATAGAATAACCTGAAATGCAGTTTAAATGTGCATATGAGAGTAAATTGAGCTAAACACTCTGGTTGTTCAGAAAATCAGTAGTGTTGAACAGTTTGGTGAATGAGTGCATTAAAGGAACTCCGAGAGAGAGAGAGAGAGAGAGAGAGAGAGAGAGAGAGAGAGAGAGAGAGAGAGAGAGAGAGAGAGAGAGAGAGAGAGAGAGAGAGAGAGAGAGAGAGAGAGAGAGAGAGAGAGAGAGAGAGAGAGAGCAGTGCTGGGACTGCAGCTCATCCACATTGCATACAAAATGAAGTAAATAAACCCAACATACCTAAGCAAACAGATGCAGATGCGACATCCGGACGTCAGCCGACAGAAGCCGAACCTCTGCTTGCTCTCGATGTCCGTAAGCACAAATGTGAAGTTCTGGCCCACCTGATTTGGGGACACTCTGAAACAGGCACACACAAGCACAAATCAAATCTAAATGATGTTTAATTGGCTGGGCTTCTACGTTGGTAAAGATCATTTTGAGTAGGGATCAGAAGAATACTAACAATATCAGGAAAGACAAACAGAATTTATCAGGGCAGGCCCATATTTGACAGATGTATGCATTTAGTTACCTATGTATAGGTAGTTAAAAAATAACATAAACTGTTAAAAGGAGTACTTAGAAGACTCTCTTGCACAGTTCAATGTTGATCATATCTGTTTTATAACACAATAAACACAACTTGAGCGCTTCATTTATAGGTTAATTTGTGAGTCTTTGTGGAATACATTTAGAAGAGTTAGGTCTGATATGTGTCATACAGACTCTGACTAATAAACTAAGGACCACAATTCTTTTCCATCACTAGATGGCAGCAGAAAAGCTTTCTGCCAACCCTGCCATCTCCCATCCCCCTCCAACAAAACTGGTAAATATAAGTGTACAATGATTCTTTTTTTTTTTACATCACCATTCCCTAAAAAATCGCGTTGGACTGGGAGGAGGTACGAGATACAAAAAGAAAAAAAGAAAAAAAGAAAAAAAAAAGAAAAAGAAATAAGGAAGCATCAGCCCACTGCTCTCCAGGGGAACTGCCACAGGACTGAGGCTTTTTGTCACGTCCAAAGA
Source organism: Alosa alosa (assembly GCF_017589495.1). Lineage (NCBI taxonomy): Eukaryota > Metazoa > Chordata > Actinopteri > Clupeiformes > Clupeidae > Alosa > Alosa alosa. Next base: position 27,032,509 of record NC_063197.1, on the reverse strand, counting down.
GCCGAGAGCCTTTCTCGTCCAGAGCGCGCTACCCATTCAGTCTGGCTCTCCCCTCCTGCTCCAGCACTGGCTTCTTCCCAAAGGTTAGACACACGGCCCTTTTCAGCTGGCTCTCGTTTTTTTTTTTTGTCGTCTCGCTATGTTTTTTTTTCAGGCCCCAGTATAGCGTGGAAAAGAGGACCAGTTTCTCTTGGTGGCGCTTCTCTTGGCTCAGGGCTGGTGTTGTGCTAAGTGAGATTTATAACAGCTTCCAGTTTTTATGGCCATTGAGCTTGTTGCATCGCTTCCCTGTTTAGTGTACTTATTTCGTACACACACGCAAACATACACACACGCAAAAACACCCCCACACACACCCACACACACACACACACACAAGCTTGAATGCTTGTGTGAGAACAGGGAGGGAAGGGAGACTGAAAGACTCAGCAATGTAGAATGCAGAAACTGCAGGGTGGCTACTAAACACGCTCACTTGACTGCGATGGGATCATTTTGCCATGCACGCTCGCCATATAAGCTTTGAGGAAATGACATAATGTGGCTGATCCTGAAACAGCTCGTGTAATCGAGCCCAATAGAAGATAGAGGGGGGACAAGAGGGACTTACCTCTCCACATCAAAAGGGAAGCAGAACTTTGGCACAGTCTGGAGGACCTCCTGTAACTCCAGTAAAAAGAGAAGAGAAAACAAAAATGAAATATCACTGGTTCAGTTTTACACACACACAGCTTTACTTGACCACGCACACACACACAGCTTTACTTGACCACGCACACACACACAGCTTTACTTGACCACGCACACACAGCACGTACCACATACTGTATGCAGAACAGCATTTGTTAAATGCACTTGATGACATAAAAACCTGCATGGGGTGTGTGTGTGTTTGTTTGGGTATTTTTAGCCACAGGATAAGTGAAAAATAGTATTGATAATTAAATATTTCAGTAAAATACAAATAAAACAACAAGAAATAGCGTGTGTGTGTGTGTGTGTGTGTGTGTGTGTGTGTGTGTGTGTTTGTGTTTTTGGTCTGGAGCGGAAGAGGACAGGGGGAGATATAATGATGAGGAGGAGGTAGGTGGGTAGGCAGCAGATTAAATTATTAGGCCTGATTAAATCCATCGATTGCCAGACCATTATGTTGGTGGTGGCGTTTGTGTGTATTATGAAAAGATGGCAGATTGCAGTGACAATGGCCTAAGTAGCACAGGGGCTCCCACTCCGTAAGTGGACGACTGGAGAAGAGAGGATTGCAGGGGAGGCTTGGGGGGTAGTGGGGAACGAAGGGGATGAGAAGCCCCAGCCTGGAGGGGTTTGGGGTCCCTAGTGGGACAGGGAGGTGTGTGTGTGTGTGTGTGTGTGTGTGTGTGTGTGTGTGTGTGTGAGGTGGGGGCTTCTGTGGCAGCATATGGGGGTGTGGGCCCCGCAGAGCCCGCAGAGAGCCTGCGAGGGCCTGTGCAGCCCATGGAGCAAGCCCAGCGCCATATGGGGGGCCCCTCCAAGCCGCCACTGCCGCCGAGCTGAGCTGAGCTGTGCTGCGCTGGGCGGCTGGCCTGGGCTGGGCTGGGCAAGCGGCCGCGGGGAACTGTGACTGATCCCGGCTCAAGGAATAAAGCCGCCACCAGCAGACAGGAGGGGGGGGCAGGAGAGGGGGGGGGGCACAACAACAATGAGATGGTGCATGCGTGTGTGTGTGTGTGTGTGGTGCTACATATGTTTTGAATGTATTCTTACATTCATTATTTATTTCAGTTTGTGTATGTGCATGCAAATTTATAATGCAGCCTGTGTGTTGATAATATATTTCCTCAACATATTGTATACGTGTAACGTTAAGTGTGCTGATTTAGAAAATATTCCACCACTGTATGAGCAGACACATAGTGGTGCTCAATGAGACTGTGGATATGAACATGCATATGTGTGAAAATGAAGCAGGAATGCATGTCTGTACCTCTTAAGTGCAAATATGGATAAACGTGCCAGTGTTTGTGTGTTCAGCGTGTGTGTGGGTGTGTGTATGTGTGTTTGTGTGTGAGTGTGAGTGTAGCTCATGGTGCAAGCCAGGATAGCAGGATTGGCATTCTTCTGGAATGGCTCATCTCATTTCCACACATATGTCTTAATGCGAATGAATGTGTGTGTGTGTGTCTGTGTGTGTGCGTGTGTGTGAATGTCGGATGCCTGCTCTGCTCTGTAAAGCTGTCATCGTCATCATCAGAGCCCTGATGCGGCCGTATGCGAGCGCTGCTATTATTAACCGATGCGGTGCACGCAGCCAATATGTTCCCCCGACACTGACACTGCCACGGCTGCTGCTGAACGTCACGCCGCGCATATGGAGCACAGTCTCCGCTTCCACACACACACACACACACACACCTCTTGCTGCCAGCTCTCGATCGGCCACGCCTACATCAGTGCACACAGACACAGACGTGCGAACATACCCACACAAACATGCACACCCAAGCTCACTGATAATCAACAAGGTATCAGCCGCAGTCACCGTTTTCCTTGCTACAGACTTTCCCTATTGAGATGCCAGCCTGAAGATAAGGGTGGAGATGGGGAAGGGAAGGGAAGTATGATGAAGATGTTGTCAACAAATACGGAAGTTGATAAAAAAAAAAAATATTTACGAAGTTTAAGCATTGATGCAGTGTGCCCTGGCGAACGAACTCATTATCCAAACCAAAAATGAACTCCTATTGAAAACAATCCCAACACATGCACATTTTCATTAATCTACATAATTACAGATCTTCAAAACGATAAATACTGTTTAAATCTCAGACCCAGGTTAACAAAAATGTGAAATCGTTAAAAAAAATTAAAGAAAAATGTATACTATTGTTGTGTTCATTTACATAAAACAAAATGTCCACAGGACAGCCATTTCCCAGCCATTTTTAACACAGCTCAGTTTTGAAGTGAACTTCAGTGTGTCAGGCATGACATTCTGACAGTCACCATTAACTTGCTGTCAGCTGGGGAAGCAATCAACAGGAAGTGCAACTTGCTAAACTGTTCACACAGCAATAAGCACTTTGCCTTGTACCGATACATCGTACAAAGAGGTCCCATGTGAAAGCCTCAACTAACAATGCAACAGTGAGAATCTAAGAGGTGTGAGATTGAGAGGATCTTGATCCCATCATCTACTGTAGTACTGCCTTACACAGAGAAATACATCACAGAGAGGTTATGTGAGGTCTCTGAGCAGATCTAACTTAAATACGGCTCAAAACATTGACATATTCCAGAGAAAACAAGCACACAGACATTGGACAATTGGCACAGCATGTGTATAATACCGCAAGTTTTTCCGGTATGGGTTGGCTGCAAATGAGGCTGTGATGTGGTAGTGATCTGGAAACTTAAGGGCCTAGTGGTAATAAAAGTTGATCGTTATGACTGGAGAGTAGCTTAGAAGAAGTGCTCACCTCTTGTGAGTTGAACCGTTCAGGCTACTTCCTGTGTCATTTGTACCAGCAGTGATCATGACATGGCACAAGTATTCAGCTCACACAGTGAACATCTGTGGGATGGCACAGTCAGATAGTGTATATAGGCTACTTCCTGCCTTTGAGGGTGGAGAGAAAAGTGTCCATTTCCTCTACCTATTCCAACACCAACAAATGCCCCACCTAGAGACGGTTGCTTAGCATCATCAAGTACAGTATCTATTAATCAACACCATACTCACAAATGGAGAGAAGGCTGGCAATATTGGCAATACCCCAGCCTGTGCTACAATGTCCACGAATGAGGCAGTGGCCTACAATGATATTATTGGGTTACACAATGCAGCAGGATAACTCAATATGATGGAATAATGCAACTTCTTTCCACATGGATAACAAGGCAAAGAAAAAACATTCTAGATGTGGTCTGTGGACCGATGTCTAACTCGACAATTTAAGTACTGTAACAAGCATATTAGGTTTTTTGATGACGTTCCTGAGAAACAACTGTGTGGTTCATTTCCTCTTTCGAGATGAGGATTCTGACCATCAGCATATTTCAATTATTTTGTGAGAATTAGAGAAAAAAAAAAAAAACATATCTGGCAAGCACCACATGGAAAAAGGGCATGAGAGGCAAAACCATACACAAAACAAAGCAAAAGAAAAAAAACAACTTGCTACATGTTTAAAAATCCACATGAATCCTGCGAGAGACCAAGACCAGGAGAGAGAGAGACAGAAAGACAGAGGATGGGGTGTGAAAACAACGAAGCCACTGGGCTTCCCAGAAGCCTTTGAGACCCAACAAAAATGCTTCCCACGATTCCCCTCATGGCGTTAAGCGGTGAATCCCACCAAGGCACCCAACGTGTGTGCCTGTGTGTGCAGGCGTGCGTGTGTGTGTGTGTGTGTGTGTGCACACCTCGCCTCCTTCCTCTCTTTTTTCTCTCATTCATGCAGTTGATCAGGGGACCTACACCAAAGCAGAAACCTGAGAGGAGGTGGGAGAGGTAGAGGTGTGTATGTGTGTGTGTGTGTGTGTGGGGGGGTTGGCTGGTGTTGTGATGAGTGGTGGCGAGGGATTGCATCACCATAACGGCTGCTGGTGGGTCGTATTTTTATTTTCCATTTTCTATTTTCTACCCCCACACCCCATTCCAACCCTTTTTTTCCTCCTTTCTCTTTCTCTCTTTCTCTCTCTCTCTCTCTCTCTCTCTCTCTGCACCTCTCCCCCATCAATACTAAGCATTTTCCCAAGACAAAAGAATATAAAACAGCTAATGCATTTACAAGCCACTAGAGGTGTCGGGCTGGGCCGGGCTGGGGCTGTGCTGTGCTGTGCTGTGCTGTGCTGTGCTGTGCTGTGGCATTATTTATTTACTGTTGAGACAGGGGTATCAGTCAGTGAGACAGCAGTCTCCTTCCTGCTGGAGTCCCACAGCGGAGGCCTGCAATCACAGCACTCTCTCCCTCCCTGCCTCTCTCCCTCCCTTCGCTCTCTTACTTTTTCTCCCTCGCTCATCCTCCAATTACCTCTCTCCCTTTCTTGTTCTCCAGTGCTCTCTCTCTTTCCTTACCTTTTCTTCAATCTGCCTCTATTCCTCTCTGTATCTATTCCTTCTATGACAAAGATTTTCATCCACAGGTCTCTCTCTCTCTCTCTCTCTCTCCTACCTCCATCCCTCTTCTCCTTGCCCTGCCCTACCCTCGCTTTTTATTTATTTATTTCCCACACTGCACCAAGACTCCCTCCGGAGATGATGCCTCCCCTTCCTGTGAAGGTGTGTGGCAAAATGTATGGTATTGTGTCGGTAAGTGAAGTGAGAGAGAGGGTGAGTACTGGTGTGTGTGTGTGTGTGTGTGTGTGTGTGTGTGTGTGTGTACGCTTCGGTTTCTAGGTGTTCTAGGTGTGTGCACAAGGGTGAGCAGGTGTTCAGGGTACAGCTTCATCCTCAACCAAATTCAGCATAGGTTCTTTGCCACTCAGATATACAAACACAGTTACACACATATGCACACATACACATACTGTATGTACACACACATACACACACACACAAAGAGAGTAAGAGAGAGAGTTGATTGACATAGGAAGAAACACATGAGCATATGAGCATATATATTTATATTAATCTATTGTTTCATTAGCCAGGAGTTTGTTAGCTGTACCACAGCTGTTCAATGTTCTGATGCATTATAATGGTGCACATATTGGAGGGGTGGGTGGGGACAGGGTGCGAGGAGGAAGAACACTCCTCCTCTTCCTCTTCTAGACAGTAAACACACACACACACACACACACTTCAAGCTGTTTTTTAAATCTTTTCCTATTTTTTTTTTTTGTTTTAAACCAGGGCAATATGCAGTAAGCAGAGATCACTTCCTTCTGTCAAAACTCCCTGTCAGGAAAAATGAGGAGGAGGATGGGAGAGCACAAGAAGAGATAGGGAGGGAGAGAAAAAGAGATAGAGAGAGACAAAGAGGGAGGGAGAGAGAGAGAGAGAGAGACAAAGAGGGAGGGAGGGAGAGAGAGAGAGAGAGAGAGAGAGAGGGAGAGAGAGAGGGGAGAGAGAGAGAGAGAGAGAGAGAGAGAGAGGGAGAGAGAGAGAGGAGGTGAGAAACAGATAGGAAATAAAGACTAAAGTGTGAGATGGAAAGGGAGAGAAATGCGAGAAATGAAGAGCGAACGGAAATGGGAACAAGAGAGAAGGAGTGAGTGAACAGGAAAAGGAGAGAAAGAGGGAGCAGGTAGGAGTGAGTGAACAGGAAAAGGAGAGAAAGAGGGAGCAGGTAGGAGTGAGTGAACAGGAAAAGGAGAGAAAGAGGGAGCAGGTAGGAGTGAGTGAACAGGAAAAGGAGAGAAAGAGGGAGCAGGTAGGAGTGAGTGAACAGGAAAAGGAGAGAAAGAGGGAGCAGGTAGGAGTGAGTGAACAGGAAAAGGAGAGAAAGAGGGAGCAGGTAGGAGTGAGTGAACAGGAAAAGGAGAGAAAGAGGGAGCAGGAAGGAGTGAGTGAACAGGAAAAGGAGAGAAAGAGGGAGCAGGTAGGAGTGAGTGAACAGGAAAAGGAGAGAAAGAGGGAGCAGGAAGGAGTGAGTGAACAGGAAAAGGAGAGAAAGAGGGAGCAGGAAGGAGTGAGTGAACAGGAAAAGGAGAGAAAGAGGGAGCAGGTAGGAACGAGTGAACAGGAAAAGGAGAGAAAGAGGGAGCAGGAAGGAATGAGTGAACAGGAAAAGGAGAGAAAGAGGGAGCAGGAAGGAATAAAGTTAGGAGCAGCAGAGGGGGAGAAATGGTGAAGTGACAGCCAAGCAGAGAGACAGAGGTGAGAAAGAAATATGGAGACAAGGACAGAAGAAGAGGGAAGGAAAGAGAGAGCAAGAGAGAGAAAGAAAGAAACAGGGACAGAGGAAGGGAGGGGAGATGGAGGAGGGGGGAGAGAGAGAGAGAAAGGGAGAGAGAGAGAGAGAGAGAGAGAGAGCCTCCTTTGGGCTCTCTTCACACCTCTCTCTCACTCATCTACCAGCCTGTGCTCATCCCCAGGGGGCAGGCAGTCTTTAAACCTCCATGCTCTTTAAAAATTCACCCAGCCAGCAGGTCCACGCGCCACCGTGGAGCTGTCTGCTGCAGATCCCGGCCAGGGTCTCTGTGTGTGTGTGTGTGTGTGTGTGTGTGTGTGTGTGTGTGTGTGTGTGTGTGTGTGTGTGTGTGCAAGCAAGCATGATTGGCATAGCCACCAAGCTGGTGGCACAGTGGCTCCCTATGACAGGTTTAGCGGGCTGCCTCCACATAGATCAATGCTAGATCCCCATGGCTCCCCTCTTTCTCTCTCTCTCGCTCTCTCCCTCTCCATCTCTCTCCCTCACTCACACACACATACACACACTCCTTCCCCAATTAGGGTTCTCTCAGCTCACAGCACAAAACCCTGGCCATACTGCATGCATTTATGAAAGGCCTCTGGCTACCATGACAAAGACAAGCTCAATGTTTTTTTGTTTTTTTTAAAAGGAGCACTCTCCACTTGGCCTCCCATAAAAAACTGCAAGTTACCATTTGCAGTCACAGGAAGCTTCATTTTTATTTTGATTCACTGCTTCGTCTGCAAGGGAAACGGAGCCCTCAAGACGGCTCCTGAATAACTAAGAACAGACGTTAACTAAGCGTCATCATCATATCACAGTTAGATTATGTTAAATTGTTACCTAAACAGAAAAATTACCTATTCTACAGAGTGATGCCATGCCATTATCGGTTAACAATGACATGGCTTTGGTATGATGTTTTGACAATTCATTAGGAAAAGAACTGGCAATGAAATCTATTCACCACTTCCTTAAACAGCCACTGACAACTTACATTTCAACTTACAGAAACCCTTAAACAGGAGCTGGATGTCCAGTCACATTATTTTTATCTAGGTTTGAATACATGTTGTTTTTTAATTAGGCAAATAGCTGCATGGATGGGTCTCATAACTACCAACCGCCTTGCTGTCAAAATCCAGCACGGAAGACATCGCATTACCCCCATGCGCTAGCCCACATATTTTACACCTCCACCATCAGGCATGCATAATTCCTCCGCTCCATACATTATAAATATATCTATGATGCTGTAGAGAAGGCGGCAATCCTGTGCCTGCTTTTGTTTCATCACACAATAAAAAACACACAGACACACACACAGACATATTCGCGGGAGGGGAAGAGAGCAGCAGCGCTCTGGCCTTTTTCTGCACGCTGCGGAGCCAGAGCGCGGCAGGCGAGAGGCTTCAGAGATTCCTTTCATTAGGTTTTAATAATATGCTGCTCGGCTTGGCCCTCTGACCCGGGCTGTGCGCCTCTAATAAGGGAGCCCGCTCCAGAGGTGGACGGAGAGGCCATGCGGGGGTGGGTTGTGCAACGGTGATACGAGGGTGGGGGGGTTGGAGTGGGATGTGGAGGTGGGAGGGAGGGAGGGAGTGGGTGGGTGGGGATAGAAGGCAGAGGTGCACCTTCAAATTGGCCAAAAAAAAAAAAAAGGTTGTGCAGCGACTTTTTACTTTCTAATACATAATCCTGGCCAACGGTTGGAGAATTTCCCGCAAACCGCTCTGCAGTTCTTCTCCTCCCCCCCCCCCTTTCTCCCCATCTACTTTTCCTGCACTCGCTCCACTACAAATCTTTCTCTACTTTCGTCTCATTCTCTCCATCCCTTCTCTCTCTTTTTCCTCCACCCTTCACTGTGCAGCAGTTTCTCACCCTGACCCTTTAGGTGGGGGGAGCTAATATTCCATCTGCCAGTACGGAGGTTATTTTTGTTCTCAACATGGCCAGGTTACAGGGGACTGCTTAAGGAAATGTAGCAGGTGATGTATTGATCCTGTTGCCCTCCTAAAGCTCTGACAAGCCGGTGACAGGGCCGAGGGGAGCAGACAAAGGGCACATCGCATCACAAGGAGGAGGAGTAGGAAGAAGAGGAGGAGGAAGAGGAGGAGGAGGGGAAGAGGGGATGAATAGGGGATGTAGAGAGGAGACGGGGAAGAAGCTATTTTCAAACCAGCCACTGAGATCCTCTACGTCTACGACATCAAGCCCAAAACTGTTGTGCCCAGCGACATCTGCCACACATGTACAGATATAGATGTACGCGGACGCGTGCGGACGCGTGCACGCACACGCACCTCCAAGGTTAGCGTGTTCTCGATTAGGAGTTTACATTTAAAAATGCAACAATGACACGGATTGGTGTCTTTTTTCCTTCTGTCTGTGAGGAACTCAAGTTCATGTGAGCGCTCAGATGCAAAAGGGGACATGCCTCATACAAATGATGGCGAGCTGAATAAATTAGTGAGTGTCGGGGGACGGGCAGGCGTGGGAGGTGTGGGAATGGGAGGCGAGGCGAAGGGGGGGGGTTAGGGGATTGGGGGGGGGCGGTGTTTTGTTCTTGAGACGACAAAACTGATACTTCTTCTGGGCCAAATGGAGATTTAGTATGTGCCCCCTCTAAGCCCTTGCCACAGAGCCAGAAACATCCTTAATTAAGTGCCAAGTGGCCTGAGGGGGATTCTTCCCGTTTAAGCTGTCATCTCTCTCAGGAGACACTTGCCTCGGTGTAGTGTGTGTGTGTGTGTGTGTGTGTGTGCCTGGGTGTCAGTCTGTCCATCTTTCACTGAGCTCGTTCTTGTGTTTGTGTGTGTCTGTGACTGAATGTGTATCCAGGTCAGTGTGTGTGTGTGTGTGCGCATTGGGCTGCATAGGAGGAGGAGGAGAAGGAGGAGACTCGACAACCATCACCAAACTCTGGCTGTGTTGAGACAGTGGGTTTGTCCATTACCTCTTGGCAGGTAGCCACAACATTCTCCCTTCCACGGTCATCATCACAGGACAGCAGAATAAACAAGTCCATTACAGAGACTGGGTTCATAGCACAAGGCACACTAATGCATCTGTCTGAGGACAGCTCAGTGCAAAGACAGGTTAAGGAAAAAAGAAAACATAAGCCATTTTGCTATTCTAATTGTCCCTTGTGTATTTTTCTTGTGCAGATTTTACTATTATACGTTTGGGAAAACGAATGTGACTTCAGAAAATACTTGTGAAATGGCCCAAGTTATACAGTATATCACCTGTTCATAAATTCATGCCTGCACATACATTTTAAATGAATATAATTGCTTCTTTGAAATGTCATATAATGCTAGGCTCATTAATCAAGAACTATCATGCAAAAAACCTCAAGAGTCTGGACACTGAGGTCCTTTAAGAAATTTGGAAATACATAGGCCATCTGCAGGTTGAAAACTCATACCCTTCTTGGTTCATATAAATGTTGATAGAAGTCTCTAAATAATATTTCCATCACCCAATGAACAGGTAGGGAAAATGTAGTGAACTCCAAGTGCTTGCATAAACCATTTCATAACGGACCCTATGCTCACCTATGCTTCTCTTGACCTTTTGCCACATATAGACCCTTTCAAGAGAGTTCCATTATCAGCATCATAGTTGGCCCCACAAGCATTCCGTTTTAACATTCCATATGTTGTCTTAATGCAGAGGAAGTAGATTGGGAACCAAATAAAACGTTTAAGCATTGTTTTTGTTTACCTTGTTGAAAGGGTCTATATAAACAACTCAGTAGCGACGTGAGTGTACAAGCCAGCATTTGCATAACCCCTGAGACACATAGCACCTCTATTACGGTCCTCCCATTGAGCAGCAGCAGCAGCAACCTGGGCCATGGGTCTGCCGAGACAGCGGTGTGTGTGTGTGTGTGTGTGGGGTGGGCGTCTGCCACAGTCTCCACCTACTTCTGCATTCCACCTGCTGAAGAGGACCTGAGAGTTCAGCGCACTCGCTCTCAGTTTTACACGACGGCCAATGCACAGCATGCACCACCCAACCCAGAACACCTTGCAGAAAGCTCATGCCAACATCACATCATTACTCCTCTGTCAGCTAATCTACAAGAAAAGAAGGACGGAATTTCCTCACTGCCTGGGTTTTGGGAATCTGATCCCATAACCCTGCATTTTGCACACCACTATCCCCAGAAAATCTTTAATACAAAAAAGAAATACAGTTACAATAGTATCTAGAACATGCCCATCTTCTCTCCATAACTCAAGAACCAGGCCCTATAGGGTCATCATAATCAGAGCATATGAGCAACAAAAGGCAGCCTGGCTAGGGATTTGGGGGCCAAGTTCACCCCCGGCACAAAGGCCAGCCCACCAAGGCGAGTCCGGCCCATTACCCGCACTCCCTGGCTGGCCCTGGAGACCTGGCAAGCGGAGCAGGCTGGGAGGGAGGGAGGGAGGAGGAACTTCAGAGGGGGAAAAAAAATCAGCACATTATAGGGTCGTGTGTGGGATTGCTGTCAGTGTGCAGTGAAGGAGAAAGGCAAAATGACCCTTTTTGACTTCCACACACTTCCACACACACACACACACTCATTATCAATACAGGAGCAAAGCAACAATGTTAAAGCTTTCCTCGAGAAGATGGTCGTCATAACAGACACCCCCTCCCATCAGCTCCACTTCACCCCATGCTTTAGAGGGCACACACACACACACACACACACAGTCCAGATAAGGTGATGATTCCACCCCCAGCTTCCACCGCAGAGCGAGGTCGTCAGGGCGACCAATCATGAAGTGTCGGGCCTCTGCCTCCTGATGGAACACGGTGTCAACCCAGACAAATATTTGCTTGGCAGAGGCCTCCGGGGAGCTCTGGAGGCGCTGCTTCAGTGGCACTGCACCGCACCACACCACACCATCCCGGCCCTCCTCAGTCTTCCTCCACCTCCTGTCCTCAGCTGGGGGGGGGGGGTGGGGGTGGTTTCTGAGGAGGGATGGCCCAGCGGCAGCCATTTATCACGCCCTCCCTAGTAGCTGATATCAGCCTCGCCGCTCCGCCCCCATCACCACCACCACCACCTCAGCCACAGCACACACACACACACACACACACACACACGTACGCATACACACACACACGTACGCACACACACACACACACACATACACACACACACACAACCTCCCGCTGCTTTACAGGCTCAGTCACCACCAGAGTTTTAAACCAGACAGCATCAGAGACAAAATATAACATAGTTTTATGAGTGTGTGTGTATGTTTGTGTGTGTGTGTGTGTGTATGTCTATATGTGTGTGTGTGTGTGTAGTATAAGTATATATACTTTTTTGATCCCGTGAGGGAAATTTGGCCTCTGCATTTATCCCAATCCGTGAATTAGTGAAACACACACAACACACAGTGTACACACAGTGAGGTGAAACACACACTAATCCCGGCGCAGTGAGCTGCCTGCATCAACAGCGGCGCTCGGGGAGCAGTGAGGGGTTAGGTGCCTTGCTCAAGGGCACTTCAGCCATTCCTACTGGTCGGGGTTCAAACCGGCAACCCTCCGGTTACAAGTCCGAAGTGCTAACCAGTAGGCCACGGCTGCCACACACGGCTGTGTGTGTGTATGTGTGTGTGTGTGTGTGTGTGTGTATACGTGGGTGGATGGGTAGATGTCTGAAACCAGAACACTTTCTGAGTGGACTTTCAGTGATGGGCAAAGAAGACCCAAGATGCTTATCCAGCAGAAATTCTTTCCCTCATAGGCCCTTCAGTATTATTGGGGCAGTAGCGCTAATCTCCTTGCAGCACATAACAAAGTTAACAGAAGCAGAAGTTTCTTAGATTAGCATTTCTTGGACATTTCTTTTTGACATCACAGGGTATTACTTGCCCTAAACCCTCATTAATCTCTGGACACTTCAAGAGTTGCAGGCAAAAACAGTGAAGTTGAACATTTCCTGCTAGAGTAGATGACTGCTAGAGATAACGAGCTGATATTTCCTGTCAAAGGAGGGGGAGGTGAGGAGGCCGCCTTCCTCTTTTTGTAGCACTGTAGTCCTGAGTCAGTAGCATGATTGAGGCTACCAAACAAACTGGCCTACAAACAGTATGAATTTGGGGAGATGTCTATTTGTATTTTCAGTGTATGAGTGTATGACAGAAAGAAAGAGAGAGAGAGAGAGAGAGAGAGAGAGAGAGAGAGAGAGAGAGAAGAGAGAGAGAGAGAGAGAGAGAGAGAGAGAGAGAGAGAGAGAGAGAGAGAGAGAGAGAGAGAGAGGGGAAAGCAGAGCCTAAAAGAGGAGAGGGATGCTAATCGCAGGTGCTGGCTGGTTGCAGGGGTTTGACACAGAACAGGTGTCAGCACGAGCGGGAGACAAAACGGCAGGATGCTGCACGGCTGCGACACTCTGATATATTTTTAAACCCATGTGGGTGAGCGCATTATTCTCATCTGCTCGCAGCTACGTGGAACCAAGTCATATACGCAGTGGAGACATACGCACACACACAGGCACACACAGACACACACACACACACACACACACACACACACACACACACAAAGACGCCCACTGAGTTTTTCAGAGCATTAAGTAGGTAAACACACATCTCACCATGACACCTTGGAGTTGAAGGAGAATGTGCAACCCCTCCTAGAACATTTTGGATATCGGAAGTGACCGGCTCCACCAGCTCAGTGTTAATGATGCTATGAACGGACTGTTTTCTGGCCCATTCCAGATGACTATTTTGGCATGGATAACATTTGCGGACCTCAACGAGCTGCCAGAAATGCGAAGTATATATCTGTGTATCTGGCATGGAGGGGAGCTGGAGAAGAGAAAGTGATTTGACTGGCAGAAAATTCCTTTTCAAAGGGAAAAAGAATCTCATTCCCAGTTTTTTGTTTTTGTTTTGTTCAGTTGTGTTTGCGCTCAGAACTGGGAGGAGATCTAAGAGAGAGACGGATGCATTTCCATCTGTCTGCTTCATTTGTGGGGGGAAAAAAAGAGGGAGAGAAAGCAGGGGAGAGAGAGAGAGAGAGAGAATCAGAGATGGAGAGAGAGAGAGGAGGCCTCCTTGCGATTCAAATGTATGCTTTTTTCCCCTGTGTCCCTCTCCACATGGCAGCTGTAGATGACCAGGACATCAAGAGTCTCGCTGCACCCTTCCCAGCAGCCCCCTGTGCCAGCCTCCAGTCTGTTCTCCTCTGAGTTTTTCTCTCTCTCTCTCTCTCTCTCTAGAGCGAGACAGAGAGAGAGAAAATCAATTCATATTTCCATAATCCACACTCCTGTCTGGCTCTCTTCTCTCTCTCTCTCTCTCTCTCCCCATCTTTTTCTCACTCACTCACTCTCTCACTATCGCTCTACCTGTTCTCTTTCTCTCATCCTTGGCTTTCTATACCTCTCCATCTCTGTTATGAGATTCTCTCTCCCTCTCTCTCTGCCTCTGTCGATCTCTCTCTCTCTCTCTCTCTGCCTAACTCCCTCCCTCCCTCCCTCCTTCTCAGTCTCCTTCTCTCCCCAGGGGCAGACTAACCCCTCCACCCTGATCCACGGCCTACAACTGTCATTACGCTCTGCAACAATAACAGGATAAACAAAAGGAGGCCTGCCGAGATTGGGTCTGCTGCTGCCATATGCTGGCTAAGTTTGGGGAGAAAGAGAGAGAGAGAGAGGAAGAGAGAGTGAGAGAGAAGAGAGGAAGAGAGAGTGAGGGAGAGAGAGTGAGACAAAGAGAGAGAGAGAAAGCGACGTAGAAGCTAATCCGTGTAATGAGTCGCGTGAATGCGGGCCTTTATGTTGGCGAGGAAAAGGCCGATCCATCTGTAGACACTGTGCAAGATAGCGGGGCTTATCCACAAACGATCTTGTCGTCTTAAAGAAGAGGGATGGGGAGTGGGCGATAGAGGGAGGAGAAGGAGGAAGCTGAATGGATGGAGAAAGGAAGGAAGAGAGGGATGGAGGGATGGATGGAGGGAGAGATGTGGAATAGCTCAGCTCAGTTCAGTCCTGTCCTATACAGCTTGAGGGGAGAATCTCACTCACCTCTCGTCAAAAGTGGAAAACCCCTTTGATAGTTCATCAGAGGTGATCTCGTTTCTCGTAGTAAGCGAGGGAAACTTCTACACCCATATCTGACTCCATCAACCTTGCACCGAGTCTATTTAAAGGGCTGATAAACAGAATGAGAAATGCTGTCTAACCACAACATGCTGTTGTCACAAGCCCCCTCATCTATCTAAAACAGGCAGGCCACAGCACAACCTGGTCATTACAGCCAATTTAAATACAAAGGGTTCCCGCTTACAAACCTTCATCTACAGTGTCGCCCCGTGAATGCCGTTTACAACTCAACCATGACACTGTATAAAGGCAACCAGGATGGGGCTTGAGCCATTTAGCAGTATGAAAAAAAAAATAAAAAATCACCATTCAATTCATCATAATTTATCGGCATCTCTATATTGACAACATTACGTGTGTGTCTGTGAGTGTGTGTATGTCTGTGTGTGTGTATGTATGTATGTATGTCTGTGTGTGTGTGTGTGTGTGTGTGTGTGTGTGTGTGTGTGTGTGTGTGTAAGAAGAGCGAGAGAAGAGCAAGAGAGCAAGAGAGGAGACAGAGAGGCGAGAGCATGAGAGCAGCATGGCAGCAGCAGCAGCAGCAGAGCATTCCTGCCTTGGCCACATGATAATTAGTGATGCGCCAGCTACTCAAGTGCTGCTCACTGCTTTTCATGTACAGCTTACACAGCAGGAGAAACAGAGAATAAGAAAAACAGTCAGAGACAGTATGTGTGTGTGTGTGTGTGTGTGTGTGTGTGTGAGAGAGCTACTATGGTATACGGTGTGACAAACATACATCAATTAGAGTAGACTTATCTGGAGTTCCAGGGAGTTAGGCTGCCACCTCCTTGTATGCTAGGTGGGCAACTGAGTGCAGGCCAGGGTGTAGTGTGTGTGTGTGTGTGTGTGGGGGGGGGGGGCACTGAGATGGAGGAAGGTGTGGTGAAGTGGTGGAACAGACAGAGGGTGGGGCACAGACGGAGAAATAGATAGTGAGAGAAAGAGAGAGAGAGAGGAACAGCCAGAGCAACAGAGAGCAAGTGAGAGCAAAAGATACAGGGATGGAGAGAGACAGGGGACGTTAGAGGGAGCGAGAGAGAGAGTGTAGTTCATTCTGTTTCCAACCTGGTCTCCGAAGTCCTGGGGGAACTTCCACAGCACGGCTGGATCTGGAAGTAATTGACAGACAGCATTAATCAGCCGTAGCCCCACAGAGCCCCGCCCGTCACCCCGGCAACATACATATTAATGAGGGGGGAGGCGGCTTCCCCCCTCTGTGACAGCACAGTCACATACAGGAGACGTTCACTCTCACTCTCACTCACACACACACACACACACTCTCTTACACACACCCTTACATGTACACGCACACACAAACACACATGCGCCAAGCTCTGCATATGCAAATGGCTATGCGTATGCGTACATGCACAGTGTTATTCTCCTCCCATCACCAGCCGTATGCAGGGCTTTAATTGATGGAGGGTGATTGAAGGGATGCGTAACGTCTTGGCTGCCATCGGCTCGGCAGCTTGTCGTTATGCAAAAGGAGGGACGGGCTCTTATGATAATGAAAAATGGGAATTTTTTTTAAAATATGCATGTCATGAAGAGTAGAATTCTGATCCAGTCATGTTGTCTGTGTGTCTGTGTGGAACGTATGCTGCTGTGGAATAGGGCTATTAAATTGTGCTCGAGACAAAAAGATGTGGAATACCATCCCTGTCCTCTGCCATTTTGTCAGACAAAGACAAAGGAAAAGAAACCATTGAATTACAGACTGCAAAACAAAATGCACTTAGTCGGTTTTTCAGAACTGCATTACTGCTGAAAGTGAGAGCAAATTTGGAAGGTGACTCACGTGCAGAATGTGCTTAGTACAACCCCCAGTTTAGACATAAACATGCAGACAAACAGTGCACAAGCTGGATGAGAGTGCCGAAATAGCTATACACATCACACCGTTTGGATCGCTTTGGAAACCATTTTTAATTCACCAATCATATATGTTATCTAATTTCTTTCCTTCATCACACACACACAAACCCTAGGTGAATGTTAGACAGAGGAAATTGTGGGCTAGCTGCCGACACAGGCAATTATAGACCACTTTTACACCCACCCACACACACACAAACACTAGCTCTTGCAGACTTGACAGACAAACTGACAGACAACACACACATGTACACACACACACACACACAAGGTTTTCCAACAGACATTGTGCAAGGGGACAAGCTGATTCCAAAGCAGTTATTGGACAACACAACCAAACTCAGCCAAACAGCCTATAACTCTACACTATAAACACCTGAAAACATGAACACATCAAAATCCACAAACAGCAACAATAGTGTAGGCCTATTACTCATGAAAATGGCATTCAATGGCTTAGGAGGTGAAAGAAAACAGTAGTCCCCAGTCTAGTGTATACCCAAATGCCTATACAGACAGTGGTACAGTATAGATACAGATGGGAATATTACAAAACTATGTCAGAGTCCTGGTATACAATGCATAAGCATACTGTATGAGAAAGTATACCATTTATAATAGTGTAATCTATAAGCCAACATACTCACTATAACAAAAGTATAGACTTTCTCTTGAAAGGGTCCATTGGTTGGCCCTCTAATTAAGTCCAGTTGCTTTTGTTTAGGGAGCGTATGTTCCTAATATATTCATCTTTTATTTCCAACAAAAACAAGACCTGTGACCCGAGTCTTTTTACTCCCTACACTTGCAACCTTTGTAAACAGGGCATTGCAGATCATTGCTCCATCTGTGGGAAACCATTTGTGTCTCCACTCTTTTGCTTCTCCGTTTCTTCTCAAGCGTCGTCATCCATTCTCCCTCTCCCTCTCTCTCTCTCCCTCTCCCTCTCTCCATCTCTTTCCCTCTCTCTCCGTGGTGCTCTGAGAGGCTAAACATGATCTAAATTCATCAGCGCCGCTGTGGTGACCTCAAACAGCTTAGCGCTGGCCTAGTGTCGGAAAACACCAAACATGCTGAGACTGTCTGAATGCATCAAATCTCTCGTCCCCTCTTACTCTCTCATTCCCTCTCTTTCCCCTCTTCCCCTTCTCTCTACCTCTAATTGCTTGTCCAGGCAAAGAGAAAGGCACAAGAGGAGGCCTATCCCCACACACACACACACACACATGCATCTCTCCGTGAGTCTGGAGGTTAGGGGCACATAAACTTTGGGTGGGGAGAAACGAAAAAATGGACAAAATCAAAAAGGGCATTACATAATCCCATTCCCAAGATTTTCACGGCCTCTGTCTTAAACAATGTTCCATCTTCGTTTCTACAAAGACTCCAGTTTTTCCTCTCCACTGGGATTATATGCCCAATCCCTCCCCATCTGATCTGTCAGAGTTAGGTCAATTTTATGGGTGAGCGCATGAGAACTGCTGCCAGGGGGAGAGATAGAGAGGGGTGGGACAACAGAGAGAAAGAAAAAGAGAGAGAGAGAGAGAGAGAGAGGAGGTGGAGTGTTAGGTAGCCTGAATTATGTATAGACAGGGGCACCTCATGTATACCACAGGTTTTGTGGATACCAGTTGGTCAAGGCTGGTCCTCACACAGAGAGAGAGAGAGAGAGAGAGAGAGAGAGAGAGAGAGAGAGAGAGAGAGAGAGAGAGAGAGAGAGAGAGAGAGAGAGAGAGAGAGAGAGAGAGAGAGAGAGAGAGAGAGAGAGAGAGAGAGAGAGCAAAAACACCTTTACCATCTCTATGGAAATCTCATTCTGATTCACAAGGTCTTAACATTCCATATGGTCAGTATAAATAGCCAATAGGAGAGCCAAGCCCAATCAACTCCAAAGACCAATGAAATTGTGTTTCCTGGATGGTCTTGCACAGTCAAAAACATACAAACCCAGCCTAACACTGGGCATGGTAGTGGTCTGTCATCTCCAAGCCATATACTGCAAGTAAACCAACCATATGGATAGTGGCTCCAAATTGGCTCATATGATTCCTGTTGGAAAACGAACTATGCTCGCATAGCAGGACAGAGAACAAGGGACAGAGAAACAAACTGGCTGAGACCAGATTTGAAAAGTATTTTCATCTGAATTCATTCTGACTTCAGAGAGGAAACTGAGAAGGGGGGGGTCAACTGAACACAAAATATCTTCCCTGTCACCATCAGCCATCTGTTGATGGCTATTCGTTGTCTTACAGAAACAGGAATATGCAAGCAAATTCCCCCTGAATACTACAGAAAAAAAGACACCAATTTTATTATGGAGCAGAAAACGACAAAAGCCTATTAGGTTAAAACCCCTGTATAAAATGCTTCATTTTGATAATGAGACTGTCATTTTTGTCTTCAATTCTCTCAAGTAAGACAGTTAACCTTATGGCCCTGTGTTGTATACAAATCAATCAGTAGTAATAATGGTTTCAGTCTTTTTCCAGGCCGTCATTAGGATTCCTGTGGGAGGCAGGGGAGAGCAGGTTGTGCTCAGGAGAGGCTCAGGAGGCCCAGGTTGAGCTCGGGGCCTTTGGTGTGTCTGCATCACAAAAGCTCGGAGGCTGTCAGGGGCCGAGCTGTTGTCCCTACGTCTGCATGCACACACACACACACACACACACACACACACACACACACACACACACACACACACACACACAAGGGTAGAGAAACTGACAGACACACAAACATGGATGCTGAGACAAACATTAAACCACAAAAATACACAGTGGGACAAAGACACACACACACACACACACACACACACACACGACTGCCATATTGTGTGTGCGTTTGCGCGCGCAGTAGACACAAAGGGGATTAATGGGTTAAGGCTGAAAGTTGAAGGTTATGAGGGTGAACCCCACCCCTGCTGCTGCGCCGAGGGAGAGAAATGTCACCGTGACAGACCTGCGGCTGCCTAATCCCCCCCATCGCCCCTCTTTCTCTCTCTCTCACTCTTTCCCCCTCTCTCTCTTTCTGTCCATCCCTCGCTTTTCTCTGTGTCCTTTTCTCTCGGTCTCACACACTCCCTCATGTTCTCTTTCAATCTCCCTGTCTCCCTCTCTCTGTCTGTCTCTTGCCTCTTCTCCATTCATCTCTGTGTCTTTCTCTACACACTCTCTCCCTCTCTCACACACACACACACACACACACACACACACACACACACACACACATCCTCTGCCACCATATTTCTCTGAGTCCACACTCTAAGCCCCACTCTTGTTCCCAGCAGGACTGTGAGGCCCCCAAAGATCTCACACACGCACACATAGAGATATTAAATTCACCAGCTCTCACAAATCATTTTTTTCCCTTTTGAAAACTGAGACAGATGTCACTCTTGCCGTTCAGTAGTGACAAACACAGCTATTGCTATACACCATTTCCTGCAAAGACATGTGGCAATGACATGACATGGACCAGCGTGAAAAACACTTGAAGAACCATTAGGCACAACAGGACAAGCAAACAGAAACTCTTCTTACTGTGTTCCATGTCGTTAGGCTATGGACCCTTTCAAGAGAGTTCCATTATCAGCATCATAGTTGGCCCCACAAGGCTTCCTTTTTAACATTCCATATGTTATCTTAATGCAGAGGGAGTAGATTGGGGCCCAAATAGAACGTTCAAGCATTGTTTTTGTTTTTATTGATGAAAGGGTCTATATGTTACCACATACTTCATTTACATCCATCCATATCCTTCCAGAGTATGTGCCCTACACACCACCTGTCACTCACCACAAAACACTCCTCTCACCCTGGGGTTTCGGAGTGGCTGACAGCCCTAACACAGACAACAAAAACATCATCAGGGCATGTGTCGACGTAGGCTGGAGATTACTGCATGGCCTCCCATCCCCGGGACTCCCGTGGGAGGAGTGTGCAGAGCCAGGCCCGGGGCGTCCAGTAGCAGTGGCCTGACAGGCTGGCTAATATGCAGCCAGCAAACATGGCTAATGGGTGAGAATTGAATTGAAATCACCTCTTGATGCAGCCAGGCAGTGCGGACTGATGGGGCGGCGTGTTGCGACCACTCTAGTCTGTCCTCGGTGTCCTTCGCTCTCTCTCTCCGTCTCCCGTCTCTCAACCTCTTTTCCTCTCTCTCTCTCTCTCTCTCTCTCTCCATTTGTCTCCCTATCTAGGCCTCCACTTCCCTTTCTCACACCATTTTTCTCTCCCCCTCTCCATCTCTCTCCTTCGGAGATGCGGACGTGACAGGCTACCTCAGGAGAGCCCATTGATCCCGCCCCCTGGGCTTCAAGCGTGGCTGACCCTTCGACAGGGAACCGCAGAGCTTCGGCAACACGCCCAAGAGCGCACACACACACAGAGGATCTCTCTCTCACACAAACACAGAGTATGTCTCTCTCTCCCTCACACACAAACACACAGAGTCTCTCTCTCTCTCTCTCTCTCTCTCTTTCTCCCACACACAAACACAGAGTCTCTCTCTCTCTCTCTCTCTCTCTCTCTCTCCTCCCTCACACACAAACACAGAGTCTCTCTCTCTCTCTCTCTCTCTCTCTCTCCTTCTCTCTCTCTCAAAATCTCTCCCACTCAGTGCCAGCAGCGCAGGTCAGTCAGCGATCGATACTTTGGCATCCCCGGGAATGCCTGTCTTTAAAAGTCGATAGCCGGTGCTTTGATATGTGGGGCAGCAGGGGAGGGGATGGGAGAGAGGAGTTAATAGGGGAGGGGGTGGAGGGAGCAGACCTGCTCTCACAGCTGATGCCATGCCATGCCTCGCCTCGCCCTGCTCTGCCCCAGCACAGGAGTAGGGAGAGGGGCCGAGAGGAGAGAGGCAGGCAAGAGAGGAGGGTGGAGAGCACAATGGAGGGAGACGTGTTGGGAGTACACTGGTGATCTCATCTCCAGAGCTCTGACCGCAAACACACACCCTTAGCCAACAGAGAAGGCTTCTCGCACAACGGTCACCTTCGACAACATGACTAATATGAGAAGGAGTGTTGAGGTTGAACAGGTAAATGGACAGCATGACTAAAAATAGCCAGTTGGCCAAAAGAAGGAGTTTAAGTTTAGAGGGTACACAGGGCTGTAGTAAAGCACTCAGAGCCTCATCCCCTCCACATCCCTCCTTCACCCCCCCCCCTCTCTTGCTCCACTCTTCCAACGGGCATAGGTTAAACTGTAGCCCTCGAGCCTCTTCTAGCATTTCTCCACTCCTCTTCTCTGTCTTGCTTCTCTCAAACTCTCTTTTTCTGCCCCTTTCTTTCCATTACTACAAAAGACTTATTTCACAGGGTGGAGAGGTCTGGATTACCCCCCTTCTTAAGCCCGGGGAACAAAGGCATTGTCTTTGTGGCCAGCCGGTCGGCACGGACCTAAAGGGCTAGCCGGTAAGAGGAAGCTGCCACTGCTTTAGAGCCACAATGGCGGCCATTGTGAGCGGCGTACTGGAAGGGCCTTGCTTTTTTTCCTTTTTCTCTCCTCTTTTTTCGTCTTTGCTCGCTCTGTTTTGTTTTTTACGCTGGTTTAGACTTTGAGAGCCAGCTAGTCAGGAGCAGAAGAAGAAAGGCAAAGTGTGAGTGAAAGAAAGAAAGGACGGACGGACAGAGGGAAAAAAAATAACAGGAGAAAATCCCATCAGGCAGTGGAGTGAAAGTTAACTAAGGTAACCTGCTGTGAACCTGATGAAGATGTCAAGCGAACATATGGCAAAAAGATGTCTATTGTCAGAGCAAGGAGTGGAGCGGGTGCATTTCGTTTTTTGTTTTGTTTTGGGGTTTTTTCTTCCCCCTTCTCCTTGTTCTTTCCTTTTCTTTTTCCCACTGATGGTGGAAAGGGGGGGGGGGTGGGGGGGGGGGGCGTAATTTGGAGCCAGAAGCATGAAAAAGAGGAATAACAGTGGTCATCACTTTACTTCTGGATCAGTAGATTTCCTCGAGCTGCTGGGGGCTCCAACCCCCCATGTTCACAATTACAGGGGGTAAGCAGATTAGCAGGCATCTCTCAGGCTTGCGCAGAAAGAGAACACACTCAGGGTCCTTTTTAAAAAAAAGTACTGCTCTCCAATTGCATGCTGCAATGGCATTACATTTCATGCTAATTTGCCAAGCAAGGACCCTCAAAAAGAGAAACGAGTTTGCAATGATATGGTACTTAACAGGTAGCGTGCTGCCCACTCAGACGCTTTAGGTATGAGTGTGTGTATCTGTACTTGTGGAAGGGAAGCTGTAAAATGATCACGTTTCCATCTTGTATTAAAAGGTACTGAATGTCCAATTCAGAAGAATGCAAATGACTTCAAAACAAGTGATGATGAATGTATTAAACAGTGGTGATTATGGTCTATCTGAATAAGGTGTCAGTTTGAGCTAAATAAATTGATGAAAATATTATTTACTTCTAAAAAAGTGTGAGTAAAATTTAGCTGACTAGACTGCCTGATGTTTGGAGTAACAAACAAGCATACATGCCTACACCCACTGCCTCCCTTGTGCATTCCAGAATCATTTGATTGTCTGACTTATTTGGCTCACCGAGCTCATATGATGCTCCAAAGTGAGGCATCATCCCTCACTTATTAAGTTGATTTTTAGAAACATTCAAAAGACACAGTCTACCCTTTCTGCTGTTTCTAACCATTTTTATTTTCCCAAACCTAATGTAGATGAATCTAGTGGTAGCTCTATGTTTTCTTTTATTCTGAATCTGCAGTGACACTAGGCCTCTGTGTTATTATGTCACCAAAGTCACTTTTTTCCTTTTTTGTATAATCTGCTAACTCACCACTTTAACTCCACTTGGTGAATCAAACATGTATACAGCCGTTTCATATTATGTAGGGTTTTATTAAATCTGCTACAACTACAATACCAGATGTGCTTAAAAAGCAAACTTCAATATTGCTGAGCTGCTAGGTAACCGGATTTCTATGAACCATGTTCATAAGCTCCATCAGTCCAGCAAAAATGTGGGACACTACTTCACGATATAAATAGAGGTATTCAAAACTCATAGCTGCTGTATACTTCCACATTCCATTCACTCTCATTCTATTATGGCAGATAACTACATGCATTAGCAATCATTTATGCTCCACCCCCATATCTCTGCATCTGCTGACAAATCATGAACCTGAAACAATGGATTTACCCTCCCTTCACCTCAGGACCTCTGAGGGGGGTCCGTCTTCTAGCCCCACAAAGCATGACACCAACCAGTCAAACCAGAACCCTGCCAACCACAGACACGGCATTCCAATTCCTGAGCCCCATCCTTATCCGCTGTGCATTGTACATCAAACTCTCTTGCTCCTGAAGGTGTCATGGGGGTAGGGGAGGGGGGAGCGGCTCAGAAAGACAGAGGGGGGAGCGGGAGACGGGGAGAAGAGCGCCACGCCTACTTGGAGCGAGTCCGGGGTGCGACCCAATTTCACAGCTTCGTGAGTGAACGGCGCGGCATATGGGTGCCAGCGACGTGACAGTCTCAGCGTAGCGCTCGGCATGTTAGCGTTTGCGCGGTCTGTCACGCCGTGCACCACTCGTCAAGCTGCCTGCATCGGGGAGAGAGCAATTTGCCTCACGCGAAACCCAATAACCAGGGCCGGCTGTTCTCCGACGAGACAGGGAGACAGGAGGAAAAGGTAGAGAAAGAGGAATGGGGGGTGAGGGAGAGAGAGGGAGAGAGACGGTGAGCAACATTTCCAAGAGCGAAAATAGCATCGCCTCACCTGGTGATACAATCTGACCCAAAGATAATGAAAAAAAATTGTGGAAGTAGGAGGCTTCCACATTTAGTTCCCCACCCATGCCTTCAAGTAAAACAGATATCTTCACTTCATACAAGGAAAAGTCCCTTCATCTGTAAAAAAAGAGAGAGATTGTTGGTGTGTGTAAGTGTTTTTTTTTTGGGGGGGGTTCCTGTTTGGGTGGCAGTGGAGAGAAAAGCTGGATAGAGGCTGCAGCAGGTAATGACAAGTTTCAAACCATATGCTCTAGCCATCTGCTTCACACATACACACACACACACACACAACCAGAAGACAGAATAAACACACACTAGGTGCTGCTGATGCGAAAAAAACTCAATTAGCCATTCAAAGACATGACGATTCATAACCGTCCGGTGTTAATCCGGCTTAGAGGTGGTGGCAGTAGCAGCTAAACTAAACCACCATGCAGACTGCAGGGAATCGGCTCCACCCAGAGAACCTGGGAGCCACGTATCAAACAACCAGACGGTTGTAGCGCATGCCAATTCCTACGTTGCTAAATACAGGCTTCTGGTCCTTTATGTTTACCAAACAAACATGGCACAACCCTATGTGAGGTATGGGAATGCTCTCAGACATGAGACAAGTGTTTCCTAAATAACATGTAGACCAAATATGCTGACAGAAGCCAAGTTGAAGGTCAAGTGCAGTCATCACATTACCAGTAGTATGCCTACTACTGTTATTGCCAATAAATCTTTGCAGTTGGGACTAAGTACTTAAATTGTAAGATCATAAACAATAATACATAACCAGGTGTATGAGGACACATCAGGCCCAGGCCATTTTAGAGACTGATCAGCCAAAACCTTAGAATCACAAATGAGCATCGACAGTGGTGATCTGATGGGCAAAAAATCTTTTTATGCTCATACACTTCCTCCAAATCCTCCTTGCAGCAACACAGCACTGAAGGATGTGACATGCTCTGCTGATGCTGAGAAACACAGTACACGTGTAACAAAGCACTCATGAATGAGTCACATGACAAACCATGACAAAATGAAAAGGCCTTGCCAAACACAAAATATGAAGGGAAGAAAGGCAAGCACGGCATCCACTGCGTCTGACCTACATTGGGATGTGACATATGGGCTACATCCAGAAAAGGGCACTCAATACTCAAGACCTAAAATGTAATGATTAACAATAAAAGAAATCGGCAGGCATCATTCACAGAGCTCTCCAGAGCGATTCATATTTATGAAAGTCGGGAAAGACCCAGCGGCCCAACTCTTCTGGCGCCTAACTGACGGACATGTGAAAATCCACTTCCACCATCCGATGGGACACGCAGATGGACCTACACACACACACACACACACACACACACACACACACACACACACACACACACACACACACACACACACACACACACACACACACACGCACGCACGCACACGCACGCACATACAAATATGTTTTGATTTTCAGAGCAGGGAAACCGTGGAGCCTTACATTCGGTATCCCATGAGTGGGAAAGTGTGGTGATGGGGATGGCCAAGCGTGTCTGATATGGGGGACACGGAGCTTCCATAGCCCGCAGGCTGGCGTGACCCTGTCCTTAATTACACTCCTCTGACACACACACACACACACAGGGCCTAGGGGAGTCTCTCCTCGGTAGGTTTTAGGAGGACTCACTGCAGCAGCCTACAAATACAGCAACATTCCAAATCCAATGCCAGGGTGTATAAATATTGCATATTTTGAGTGTGAATATATTTTCAAAAGTCAGCGTTTGCACAATATTGCAAGGATAACCCATTCTGAACACCAACACGACTGAAACGATCTGTTCTAGTAATTAAAGCCTAGTTGCCGTAGTGGCAGCTAAATATGAGATACTGCAACACTGTGGAAGAACAATGATGTTCTGATGAGCATCAAGTAATGCATCAAGACTGATGTCTTGCAAACAGCCGCTAAGACGTTTTTACACATGGGGTGAAACTGTGTATAAAAAAAAAAACTTTACTGTACAGCGTGTGTCTCACAATTACAATGGTTAACCAATATAGCCTTTGGCTTTTAGCTGACAGTATGAAATATCAATTATTATACAACTACATAAATGTCCGAGAGGGCTCTGTTCTGTGGAATGTCCTTACAGTGGCTCAAACTATCTTTACTAAACCGCCACAGCAAAGAATCTTACCAAAGCTCAGCACTGTCTGAGTGCTGACTTTCCTAAAATCGGAGGGGAAAAAGTTACTGAGGATAATCATTTTTGAGCATTTTCCTTTAAAAACTGCAAATAAGGCACTGTCTGCCGCACTGGATGAAAAGGATAGGAGATGAGCGCATGAGAAAAGCAGGCAGCCATGAATCTCTGACTTTTAATTCATGGGGCTTTAATTATTGATCAAGCTCCCTCTTTTCAGCAATGCAAAGAGAAATCTAAAATTAGCCGGATGACGCCTGTGCCTGGATGACTTTCCGTGCTCTCCTGACTAAACCACTGGAGCATCACAATGACACAGGCCTTCTAGCACCGAACCCACCAACTTCTGAACCACACAGGCATGGTTTTCCTGTACCACATCAGAACAGGCGGAGCTGAGCCAACCACTTGCAGCAGCACTCACACTGCAATCAGCATGTCTGCTGCCACAGATATGATAGAGAGAGAGAGAGAGAGAGAGAGAGAGAATCCTTGAGTTAACAAAAAACAATTACATTAATCCAAGCGTTTCACCACAATCCTACACATCTTGACTGAACACACACACACACAAACTGTGAGCCTTGCTGCCATTCAGCGCTGGCAGTAGATTGTGGCTTAACAGGTGCCATTGCTGAAAAAGCCAACTGATACCACAACAAATGCAGAAACACTGCCTGTTGCTGGATTGGTTTGCTGTTATTTCCATTGTCCCAGAGTACTTAAATTGTTTCCAATCAAGAACGGTCACACAAAACACATGACAAAAACATCACACAACCGCCTCAAGACAGCATTAAATTTAGCAACTTACCTAACTTGCCGGCAAAACATGCCTACCACTGTACATGGTCTCGAGGTGGCGTACTCACTGTAATTTGGGCTACAGACTGACGATACCAAGAGGAACTAGCAGTGATGCAAGTAGGGTAAACAGTTCATGCATCACTGGAGTAAGGAATTCATGAACATGCACTGTTAACTGTATTGCTTATCCCTGCTAACTAAGAAACATGTAGGATGGAGGATTGTTTGTTTGTTTATTCAATTTAAGGCCATTTCCGCAACTAAGGCTATTTAACGGCCAGAGCATTGTGTGTTATAGAAACTTAAATATGTGTTTTAAAATCTATGCTAGTAAGATATTCTAAAACCTTCAAAAGGTGGGGTAGGATGGAGAACAATGTCAAAGAACAACACCTGGATTACCTCATCTCTGCAGCAAAAGACATGCTACTTCTTCCCTTAAAGAAATGTTGTGTATCGCCCATCTGTTCTGGATCCTTGTGCTGCTTACTGCTTTTGTCTTCCTTATGTGTCTTATATATCTTTTATATCATAACTGATATTAAAAGGTGTATGAAAAGAATAACTGAATACAGGGGACAAATTGTCTAAACATGACAGGTGTGAAATTTTCTTAACTGGAATTTCCACTGCCTATTGGTGGAGGCTACAAAATACTTGGATTACTACAATGACAAAAGAGGACCAATTCACATCTCTTTCACTTTGCAATATCTAGGCTACTATACATAGCCTGTCCAATTAGCAAAATAAAACTTGAGACCATGTTAGGAGTCAGTAATTAGTGATTACAATGGGCTTCAGTTTTGTTTAATGGTGACCAAGTCTATTCAAAAACAACAGGCAATAAGCCCTCCAGCCCTGGCTTCAATATAGAGCTGGCACATCACTACTGACCAATCAACACCATTTCTAAGTCGCCATGGCATCTGGTGGTCTGACAGCGGACTCCCTTCATAGTGTTAGCCAGTTCTGACCCCGAGACACAGCTGCGAGCCAATCAGACCTCTTACAGCCATGTAACAACAGTTGAAGGTCAGAGTAAAAAAAAAGCACTGCATTCATGTAAATGCAAGCACTTAACTTTACCTACAAAGTTGTTGTTTTTAGGTTTGTGTGTGTGTGTGTGTGTGTGTGTGTGTGTGTGTGTGTCTGTGAGAGAGGGAGGTTAACGCTTCTGAATGGATGCCTAAGCTTGTTTGGCACTTTGGCAACACCCTGGGATCTGACAATGGGATATCACACCATTACTGGAGGGGATGGAAAGGCTGGTCGAGAGCAAAGAAAAATAACTGCAGGATGACACCGAGGATAAGGGCCTTGCTACATACTGAGAAGAAACCTCCTAATTAGAATCTTTTGAAGGGAAAAAATGAAGAAGGCAAAAACTATGAACCCTCTTTCGTAAATGGACAAAGCATCATTAGCTGACCAGCACCCAGCAATCACACGTTCATCCCTGTGCTTTTTGGCAAGCTCTCACCTCACACGCTTGATCAAAGTGCAAAAACAAAAGGCGCTGACAAACACCGTTTTCCCCCTAATTGCTGTTGCAAGTGTAGCGGTAAAATTGATATTCTGATCTATTAGCGCTATCACTTTATTACTGTGAGCAATCTGGCGGAGACAGGGCAGAGAAGACAGGTAGCATCTGTCCCCACCTACTGCCTTGGCACCGACCGACTCATCTGGTGGCATTGGCACAGGCTTGGAAAGGCATCAATATGGCTCAATGGAGCCAAGCGCATGCAGCCATGCCAGTCATGCCTGCCACGCATTGCTGAAGTCTCTCGGCTTGCGAGTCACGCCATCTGATGACTATTTTTCGCTCCGCTCCGGCATAAGAGGTCCTCTCGGCTTCGGCACTGCACCGCGCTCCACTCTCCTCCGAGTGAGGTGACGGGAATAGATGCAGTAGATGACAGGTTGTGTGGAAATAATTTAGAGTCTAAAGGTGGTCCTGCTTTTATGGCGCGCAGCCTACTGTACGTGTGGCTGTGCAAAGGAAAAGATGTTCTGGACTGTGTGGTGGAGCTAAGCCAACAACACATCAACACTCACCTACTACCAAAACATGTAGAGGAAGCATCTACAACATCTTCAGCCAAGTCAGGAGTATGTCCCATCTGTGCCATCTGTGAATCATTCATGGTGAATCCAAGATGTATTGGACTCCATCACCAACATCATTGCTCAAGACATCAAATGCAGTGTTTCCCATACATTTATTTATTTGTGGCGGGCCACCACAATATCAACATTGACCACCACACAATAATTTTCCAGGTTGTACTAAATTGTGCTTAAATCTGGTTAGCATCATAACCACGCTGCGCTAATTTGTTAAAAACTGTTGCATTTAAGTTAATTCTGCAAACCTACCACCACAAATAGAATTCAATTCTGTGGGAAACATTGAAATGATATTCTCTCTACCAACCTCTCACACCATCTGCACTGCCAACAGAGACCGACTAGGTCTTATATACTCAGCTAGAACTACTGCAAGGTTGGCCGAAAAAAAAAAAAAAAAAAAAAAACTACCAATATATTCAATAAAGTTCAAATCAAACTCCACTGATCCCAACAGAGCAATTCGTTATCCAAGATTCATTAGACCTGGAGTCATAAAGAATAAACATAAACATAGGATTACGTCACTTTTAGAAGTTGTGAAATCGGGTACTGCAGATTATAATACAAGACAAACTGACTACGGTACAAGTCTACAAATCCACCTCCATCCGTAGGAGCAAATGTTTTGGTTCCAGGGTTAATGAATGCTCTACAAAACATCAGACCCAGAGAGGAAGTGGTGAAGGCTTCATCCATCAGCAAAAAAATTACAGACATGAGGGGCAAACATCTTTTCTGCTGGTGCCAACTATTTGCCTATTTTGAAATTGCAGTGCACCACAGGAAATTCTGTGTGTGTGTGTGTGTGTGTGTGCGCGTGTTGTGCGCGTGTTGTGTGTCTGTGCGTGTCTGTGCGTGTGTGTGTGTCTGTGCGTGCGTGTGTCTGTGTGTATGCATCAAAAAAGGAAAGGCTGGCTGATACCAACAAGAGGCTGTGCCACACAATGACATCCTACAGAGGGAGAAAATAACACATGGAACAATGGAACCTTGACAAAGTGAAAATTCCAGAGTGCTGTAATAGCTACCACAGACAGTCAGAGTCATGAGGCACCAAGCCTGGCAATTATTCAGACACACCATAACATTTCACTCCTAGATCATACATTTACATTATCGAGGGCATATCACTGAAACCACATTCAAGCAGTGTTTACAGTTTGAAATTCATAGAGGGTACAACTGCCTGCATGGTAATTGCTATGCATGTTATTCAGAGTAAGTGTGGTGTGCTTTGACGTGTTTGTCGCATTCTGATGGCTAGGTCTGTATATACCGTAATTGTGGGTTAGCGGTTTATGGATAATGGGTAAGTGTTTTATACTAAATGATGAGATATTTTGTGTAGCCAGGTGCTGTGACATGGAGGGAACACTCCCTGGATGTGCAGGAGACCGGAGTGGAGCCAACACCGGCTAAAACAATATCCTCCCACCGTCCATCGGCCTTTTCACAAACATAAATCACACTAATTGATATTCAGTTCCGATCAGGCGTAACCAGCCTGTGTCATGGCGGTATCCAAGGAAAACCAGGATCACCTCCCAGAGGTAAGCAAAATTTCCACTGAGGTTCAATTGAACAAGAAGACAGACCCGGCTAGGAAATGTGTGTAACCCAAGTCACGAAGTGGAAAAATGGCCTTTCCCATGCGTTTAATATGAAACCAATTCTTTGCTGGTGAGGCCGTGGCCTTCAATTCACAAACACTAACATGACAATTATCTTGCATCAGAAAATCTAAATGACTTCCTAGCATGGCAAATGACGCATGTGCTGTAAGCAGCCACGTTGACCTTCCACCTTCTTCCACCTCCTTCCCCACCACCAACGCCTGCCGACTATGCACTCAAACGTAGTTGGGCTCCTGAGAGCAAGAGTCAGGAAATGAGACCAACCCTTGGCAGACCTTGAGGGAAGTAGGTTATGACAATATGAGATCTGAACCCACGCACGTAGTTTTTTTCCCCCACTCAAAGTTCACATTGATAATCCGAGACAGGAATCATTTCATTTTTTCTTATGAACTGCTCATAGTCATCTCGCACAGCTGCATCAACAGCTCACCTACAAAACACCTCTTCAACATCACAGCTCAAGACGAGCAAAGTGCGGTTACTTTTATATGACATTGGCCTTCATGTGATATTTGATTATGGGAACACTGCTGCTTCCCATGCTACAACAGGAGTAATATTTCAAATAACAGTGCAGCATCAATTTCCTGTACAACAACCTGAGCTTATATGAAACATCTTTCTGAAATCTTGAATGGATTTATTGCACCAACACAGGGAAATGGATGGTTTGTTGAGCCTCCTCCATCAAATGTGTAACAAGTCTTGATGGCTGCTCCTGTTTTTAAAATAACAGTTTCCCAAATGATATATTTTGAAGAGATTGTTAAGATGGCAGCAGGATATGAAAACTCATGAGAGAAAAAATACCCCTTTCGCCTTTACAAAATTGGGCTGTGTGACCGCAACTCATATGAATGTAATGTTAAAGTTTCATCACTTTTTCTGATGGTGACAAAGGTAACTGTGTAAATTAAAAACTAGTGACAAGATCAGTGAATATTATTGTCACTTCATGGCCTATTCCAATAACCCTCATAACCTGTGGTTATTTGACACTACAGTTGAAATTCCCAAAATAGTCACAATGCAAAACAATCGAACTTACAACTTAGGCCTACACTTTTATTTAGACTCACCTTCATTTTCAGACGCAGGGCATGCCACCTGCAACACTAGATCGAATGTTCTGTCTGGTTTTTCGCTGTGGAATGAATGAAAGCAAAACTTTCAGTCAGTGACAGCACATAAGCATGTGGATGTTCAGGGTACACTTTTCTACATGTGGATGCAACAGTGTTTAGAAGCAGTGTTAATAATGTGGCCACATTGTATCTCCCAACAAAACTAGGCACGCAGTTAAGCAGTTGTCACATTGCTACAGCGATGTTTGAGCTATTTTGGTCAGCTGCTGCAAATTTGATAGCTGCTATCTGTCTCGGGAGTGTCACTGAGGATGGTGGTTATTAAACCAGCTATCCTAGTTAGGGTTAGCTAGCCAGTTATCAAGCTCATTTACATGACGGGCAGGGACCGTTCGTTTATGATTATGTGTGTTATATGTGGCACTGAGCACATCAGACGCAACATGACTTTTACTTAACTATGATGCGACAGTTGGAATATGTCAATTCAGGTAAAAGAGCACGGTTTCAGTAGCTATTGGCTAAATTGCTAATTTAGCTGGTCAGCTCGCGCGACAGCCCAATGAATCAACCAAGCAAGTAGGCTACTGTAGCATTAGTGGCAGCTAACAGGCTAACAAGCTCAGTCAGACTTATACTGGAACGTCGGGTCTAAGTTTGCTCAAATTTTGCATTGCGTAAACCAAGCCACCACAGCATTACTGTTACTTCAGATGTAAACAACTCTTGACTTACTTTATTCTGCTGTCCATGGTTACACCATCGCGACAGCTCTCGCTGGCTTGATTACTGTCAAAATAGCGACAGTAGCAAACCTCGCGTACCGATGCAACTATGTGTAGGTATGTAATGAGTATCTTAACATGAACATGTTCTCGGTCCAAGCACGTGCCTCGAGGTTCCCCGTTCTTGCAGCTTCTGCTGGACCGTTTCAGTTCCACGATTATCCACAGCAGAGAACACCGACCAGGAAGTGTAGCCAAAGATGTCGTGACGTCATGCCATTTGATCAACACCTGGGCCTGTGTGTTCTCAGCGGTAGTTCAGTTTTGATAGCCTGAAGTGTAGCGTGT
Source organism: Alosa alosa (assembly GCF_017589495.1). Classification (NCBI taxonomy): domain Eukaryota; kingdom Metazoa; phylum Chordata; class Actinopteri; order Clupeiformes; family Clupeidae; genus Alosa; species Alosa alosa. The sequence goes on along the minus strand of NC_063197.1, from coordinate 26,998,968 downwards.
TTTTGTTACTGTAAGTTTGCGACATGTTGTTATTTGGTTTGCCAAAGTGTTACTTCTTACCTGTATATTCACGGGAGACTTACATTATTATTGATAGGGGCTATTTGTTATGAGGCTTAGCCTACCATCTTTCATCGATCAATGGATATTCTAGCCTATGCACGAAGGCAGTTGTAGGCCTACAATTGTATTAAACTATCCTATTTGATTATACAAATTCAACTTTTGCTTTGCATAAACAATTTTAGTGATGTAACAGTCTTGGGCTACATAGTGTCATTATTACTGTTGTTTGTTTCAATAATGAAAGTGTTTCTCTGTGCTCAAAAATATACATGCAGTTGGTTGCAGACTGCAAATGGCTGCAAGACAGCATGCATTATCGCTACCCACCAAAAGCGAGCCAGAAGTTGAGAGGTAGTGGTGATGAATGATTCTCTAAAATGTCTTACCGTTTCTTTCTGTGAAAGTGTATTATTATTTTTTTTTATTGTAACCACTGCTCTGGGTGCATACATTTTGTATAGCAGTGTTTGAGATAAGGACAATTTTATGACAAGGTTTTGGTTCAGTGGGAGGTGTTGAAAGAAACTCGTGCTCTCAGAACTCCCACAGGTTTGGTGGTTATTTGAGGAACTGTAGGGTAGAAGTCACTAAAGTAAAAACCTCATTCGACTGGCCTTACTTTGTCATTTCATATTTCTAATGGTTCCTTCCCGTTTAAAGATCTTCATAGGCTAAGCAACGATTGTTTTTATTGGCTTTAGCTTACAGTATCCACATAGTCTAACATTGTCTAAAAGACCAGGATGAGGAAAATCATTAAACTGAATATATGCGAAATCTAAATTAGTACAGGTGAGAACAGAGTTAAGTCGTCTGAACACCTGTTTGACCACCACCACATTATTATTGCATGCCCAATACAAAACATTGGGGGCGCAACAGAGGCAGAACTCACGACGATTACCAAATCGACGAGTGCTTGTCCTTCATGGTAGCATGCTCGACAGCACTGACGTGAGGTTCGTGTTACCAATAAGGTGTCAGTTTTTTAAGGCAATGTTTGCGTTATTCACATAGTCTACTTTAGTGGACGTTTAACATTTCAGATGCTAACGTTAGGCTATCAGAGGCGAGTATAGTGTCAGTCGTTAGCATGTTGCGTTCTTCCATGCACGACTTTACATGCTCTTTTATGGTTAGATTCAGTACGCTGATGTCAGTCGAACTTGGCAAAAGCGACAAGTCTCCTGGGGTTTTGCACATATCGAAAAGTAACTCGATTCAAAGCAGAGCTGATTCTAATTCATGTATCGGAGCATTGGGTCCCTCCGATGGAAAAAGCCCAGATAATGCAAAAACACAACTGACTGCCAACGATCTAGAAATCCACAGGCTACACAAGAAGGCATGTGAGGTAAGGACATAGGCAAAAGATTTTCCAAAATATAGGTGAAGGAAGGCAGGAATTCGCCTCGTGGTGTTACACCGTCATGGAATCGTGTAGCTACATGGGTAGTGTCTGATGGTGACCGTGGTCTGGCAATTGATGAACTATTGAAACTGTTTTGTCATTCATTTTGTAGATGTCTACAACTATCGTGCCGACCTATAGTCTACTTTTTCACACAATGTCTTCTTCGTGTTTGAGAGACCTTCGTGAAATGCCCAACTGCTTCAGCTTGTCCAAAAAATTATTTACAATCCTGTGACACGTTGGTGGCGTCAAGAGAATTTCCCTACCTCTTTAGACGCCACGAAACGGCACTATGGCGAAACTGTGCAGACAGTGCCAGCGCCACCATGGTGAGACGAGATGCCATGCGAAATGACATACCATGTCACCAAAGAGCCGCAGGCCTTTCTGCCAACGTAGCCTGTCACAGCTGAACCTAGCAGTCCCTCCTCTTGAAGCAGACTGAGATGACGGCCACAAACTTCAGAGTGGCTCGCCAACTGCCTCTGTACTTTTAAACAGACGAGTACACAGCACTGTAAACAGTACCCTTTGCACAGGTCCATTGTCTCCGCTCATTATTCCAAAACCATCTTAAATGAAGACCGACTTTAAAAGAAGTATGGATCCTTTTGCATAGGTGCTTCCTCTGTGAAATTCTCACTGTTTTTAAGTGGCAAAACACCAGCAGACTAATGCTTGCTTCACCAGCAAGGAAGGTTTACTGACTTTATCAGTAGACCTGCTTGGTGAATTACCTAATGGAATAACCTGTTATATGAATAGCCTCTTTTGGCATTTATATTGCATTAGTTTATGCTATAGCCTAAATATCACAAGAAAGAAGAGGCCTCTTCACAAGCTCACCAGAATCCAATATTATCCAATAGCACATTGCCAGCTGTGACAGGGATATAACATGGCATCTCTCCAGTGCAGTATTATGGTTACAAATTATTTGTGGCAATTAGTTTATTGCTAGACATATTTTGTAACCATAATAATGGCCAATATAGTATATCACAGAAATATATTTTAATCAAAATGTTTAGTTCCTTTCAACTCAACAATAACAAAAACAGCACTGGAGGGATACCGTTTTATATCACTGTCACTGCTGGTAATGTAAGTGGTCACAGCACTGTGCTAGCCAATCATGCAACCAATTTATCCTCACAGTCCCCCTCACACAGAGTGTGTTGAACACATGGAGTGAGCCAACAGCTGGACTGTGGGAGTTATTTTTTATTTAAATATTTATGCATTATTTTCCCTTTTTCTTCAGAAAAATCAAGTCGTTCTTTGATGTGAATCAGAGGGCTGAGAGTTGTCTGACTTGTGTAATTTTCTTGTTAACCCACTACATAGCTGCAATCACAGAATGGCTCTGATATATTTTTGTCTTATTTTCTTCCTTTCTGTGTTTTGTTTGTACAATCTATGAATATTCACAGGCTGAAAAGAGACTTTACATTGACCCATCGACAGGATACAAGGTATTCACAGCTTTTGCTCATCTCAAGAGAGGAAAGTGTTGTGGGAGTGCCTGTAGACATGTAAGTTTTGTTAACCCTAAATCAATGTGATGGTGCACACCAGCATTTCACATTTGATACCGCCACATACCATCTTGTTCTGACTTGAAACACTAAATTGCTATGTTTTTTTTTTGTAGTGTCCATATGGCCAAGTCAACGTAGAGGATCCAGCAAAGAAGAAGCATTTCAATTCGTTGTTTTACGTGTGACGATGTTCTGAGGTAACTGCGGGAGTTAGTATGCCAAGTGTAGTTTGTGCTCTCTCTCACTCATTCTGGACTGTTTGAAGGACTGGTCTCCTTAACCACATTTGTTTTAAGTGATGAAATACCAGGAATCCAAGTGCAACCCCCATCCCTTGAACCAGCATGAATCACAGTTATCCATTGTGATTTAAGTCTCAGAGCTATTGGTCAGCTCCTCTCTTGCAAAGGCGCATGAACTCAAGCCTTTTGTTTTAATCGTGAATATTTTATCATGGCTGGTGGTTTGTTCTTTTGATGTCTCTCGACCCTAGCCTCGATGTTGCCTTGATATTTTAAACATGTTTAATAAAAACATCCAGCTGGTCTCTCAGGCTCAGTGCAATGCTGTGCGTTGATCAAATTACACGTTTGGAGTGATTGCACAAAAACCAATCTAACAGGTGATAATGACCTTGCATTGAGTAGGAGTGTGTTGACATTGCAATTGAGCCAAAATAAGATGAGACACAAAAGAGCAGAGTGTTGACCTTTATTAACCTATGCTGTTATTAAATTATTAAGAACGAAAGCCATGCATGTACCATAAGACTACTGGCCCCTAGAGGATGGAGAGGACATGCCCTAACCTGACCTTTGTAACTGTGTCATCACCGAGAATGCCCTGTTTGCTGCACTCTTGGCAAGGATGGTGCAAATGCCTACAGGCATGTTTACACCTGAAGCACTCGGCATTCTGTTCACATTAAAGAAATGTGCCACCTCACACTGGCTACCTCAACTGGACATAACTCATTTTATATTCAAATTGCGGGTATATGTATATTTGAGTTGATACTGGGAGCTGGGGATAACAGGGAAAGAAACCTTCTGAAAGAGAATTTAGCATCAGGTATTTTTTCCATGTTTGTTTTGATATGCAGGAATGTTGGTGACAATCTCATACTGTGCATGGAAGGCTTAGAACAGACTACTGGAAGAAAGAAAATTCTTCATAGCAGGAGCATTTCTAACATCCTAATGCATGTCTAAAATAGTCAGGGGCAAAGTGCTTATGCAAGATACACTTTGACACCATCTGATTGAATGTCACTGTTAACAAACATGCCACACACACCAACAGGCTCTTTCTGCCCCCCCCACACACACACATCTTCATCTTGCACAACAACCTTCTGGAAAAGTATTGCGTCTAAATTTATTTGTGGCTTATCTCTCGAGACCAAATGAACTCTCTATTAGACCACACCAGCACATTGTTCCAATCCATAGCCAGAGAAAAAATGTTGATTTTAAAACAAAATGGACAGTGGGACAGCATGCATGTGTTTTTGTATATATACAATATTTTATATACAGTATATATTATTGATTGGATAACTGGCCCCCTCCTTTGCTCTCCCAACCAAAACATAAAACCCTTCCATGTGTGCTTGCCTGTGTCTGAAGGAGCAAGCAAACGGTGTCTGGGGGAATGTGTCTTCAGCAGCCACAGCAGCAGCAGCCCAGCCCAGCCCATCACAGCTGCCTGGCAGCTCGGCCACAGCCTCCAGTCTCCCACGTCAGGTGGGTTCCCAGGCTCAGGGAGGCTGTGCTGATCAAAAGCAAAGCCCTGCAAGCGTCTACAAGGAGACTCATGATCTCAACAGCACCAGGGTCGGGCAGCTTTGAGAAGGCTGGGGGGAGAGAAAAAGAGAGAGAGGATGGTTGAGTGGGAGAGGGAGGGAGGAAGGGGTGTTTGGGTGGTGGGGGAGAGGTGGGATGCGTCGTCAGTCGGGATGAGAGGCAAATTTATTTTGGCGAATTCTGAGCCGGATCAGCGGAGCGTGCCGGCAACAACATTTTCTAGCGGGGAGGCAAAGGTGTCACACTCATCAAGTACCTGGACCTGCCTGCCACGGGCCCCTGCGAGTTTTGCCTAGGGACTTGTCTGTCACGTCGCAGTAGATGCATTGCCATTCAGGGCTCCCGTTCCCCAGCTCCTGCAGCCCTGACCATGAAATAGGCCAACTTTCATGTCTGCTTCATTCCTCTGCGTCCACAGACTACAGAGATGGCACAGTCTTGGGCATCTTTTTTCCCTGTTTTTTTTTTCTTCTCCTTACTACTACCCCTCCTCCACCACCACCTCCTCCATTTCTCAGTATTGGGTGACTGAAACACAAACACTGCATGGTACTTCGTGTCAGCCCAAGACAGATTTCTGTGAGCCTTGCTCGAGCAAAATAGGAAAGAAAATGTCTATGCTTTCACGTGTCAGGACCCAATGTTAAAAGTGGTAGCTGTTAGCAGTTGTGTGTATTTGAGAACTAGTTTGGGGAGCACTGGAGTAAAAGCTAAATCCCCAGAAAAGGTCACCTTTTTAAGGATTTAACACATGCATTGTGTATTTAATGCAATTTATTTAAACATGAGTCAAAGTTGACATATGACTTAAAAATTAATGAAGATCCCAAATTTCCATATTGTAGTGTATGAACAATGTTACACAACATAAGTAGAATATAACTTTAGCTTGGATGCATTAACAGTAGCATTTGAAAGAGAACAAAAGAAACCTGAAACCTTAACAATCTGTAATCGTCACAATATGTGTTAGACTCAACAGCTGAAATTGGTTTATTTTATTACTGACCAGGCGCACAACGAAAAGGTGTGGTGATACATCATTCTCCATGTCCATAATAAGAAAATTACGGGGAGATAACTCGTTTTGGAATAAACTATGATAACATTACTTATGGGCTGATAGGCTATAGCCCAAATGAAAGGGCCATGTGTTTCTCACTGCACAGTGACCTTCAGATGCAGCATATGCTACAATGAAGTGGGGCACCACGCGAGAGCACGGAGCCAAAGCACCACAGACTGGAGCCAGTTCCAGGCAGCGCTGTCCTCTCCAGATGATGCTGGTCTAGGCTGCGAGCCCTGCGGCAGAGTCAGAGGACGGGCAGGGGTATCCGCATCGAGCAGCCAGAGGGGGAACCGAGGGCGGGCCATGATACATGGGGCATTAGCTATGTGTGAGAGTATATGAGCAGCTTCAACAAAACATCAGCATCTGGTGTGTGCGTGTGTGTGTCCGTATGCATGTGCGTGTGTGTGTGTGACTTTATGTGTACAATATAAAGTATGTGGCTGTGAAGATATAATGGGAAAGTATATGTGTGTGCCAAGTTGAGCAGCAGCTGAGCAGCCCCCGCATCCCTGCAACAGAGACAATGTCACTCAGCCCCAAGGCTGCGGGTTATGAAGTGGTCAGATTCATAGGCTCCCCTGTGGTAGGAGCCAGGGCCCTGAAAAAAAGCCCACAACATATCTGAATGACAGTCAGGATGCCAGATTCCTTTGGACAGGCCTGCAAATAGCAGTGCAGAAACAGCAGGCATCACTCCTGGTGATCCAGCCAGTCCACCAGGCTCCACGATGCCAGATGTGGCATCCTCAATTACTCCAAAGTCCAGCCTCATACTTTTTTTTAAAATCATGGATCATTTGTTTAAAATGTGGGCTGCAATAAAGACAAATAAATATATAGGCTTCATGTTTGATTGCATTATTCCACAGATTTGGATAGCAGAAATTCCCTGTATTGATAAACTCATGGATTTCCTGTGAAAATCTAGGAGGAAGGTTATTGGTCTGTGTTGGCTACTTTAATTGGGCTGTGGGTTATTTTAACGGGGGAGTATTTGGTAAAGATAGCAACCAGGGACTTATGATTCAAGTTATAAAGCTCGTCAATCCATAATCAAGGATGAAATAAAACCAAATGCCTTGAAACCAGGTTGTGCGTTTTGCCGATTTTGTCATGGCAGTAATTCTTTGCACTGCTCCGACAGTCGTGTGTTATCATTTGCTTAATAGAAGGCACTGGCCGCTAGTTCACTAACTTCTCTCCTATCAGTGTTTCTTCCCAGTGTCAGGAGACGATGGCTGCGCAGCGGAGATTGCCCTCTGAAGTGAACCCACAGAGCCAAGATATAACTTTCAGAGGAAGAACTTGACTATACCGATGGAAAAAAACAGCCATACTCAGTGGCGCATGTTGCAACAACAGCCGAGCCACAGCTGCTTTATAGAACTATGCTGAATTTAGGACTACGCACCAGAACTGAACTATTCTGCCTCCTCATTGCTCGTGTTGTGTAGGTTATCAGACGGTTGCGCAAACGGCTAATACGGAGTTCTTCGATATGGGAGAAAGCTTGCTTTGAATTTGCCAATAGGCTACCTCAAAGGGTAGGCTATAGGAGATTAGCCTTTTATAAAATAATCAAATTTCGATTAAATCGACGGAAATCTCGAGGTTACGCAGATTAAGAATGCAAATGAAGAATCGTCAGTTGTCAGGGTGGTTATTGAGAAGACCCGGACCCTAAGGACCATTCAAAACAGCACTTTTCTTATAGTGTCTTTGACGACATTTTCAAATAATTGCCAGTGAATCAGTGACCATCACAATCCATCATCGTGCAGTGATATCTCGTATTTCATTGTCCTTGCATTTATCATTAGTTAAACTCTTACTCGAATTACGAATAAATATGAAACCTGCACTACTTCAGGCTAAGTGATGAACAATGACAGGCCTTTCGTCGAGTGTGGCATTTCAAAAGGCCTTGCGAGTTACCCTCGCCTTTGCACCTTCGCTTTTAATTCATTTGACCTTAATAAGCTCAACGTGTCTGTCAAAACCACGAAAACAGTATTAATTGTGAGGAGCAAGAGTCACAGTCAGTCAATGAACTCCCGTAGGTGTGCCGCGGGGTTATGAGCGCAGACATGAAGGTGTGACACTCTTCGTTTTGGATTCACCAGGTGACGCCCACCTATTGGGCAATAATATTTAGGCCAATTGTTTGAACAAACGATACAGATGCATATAAATCTGCCGAGTGTATCTTTAATGTTTATAAGTGGCTGTAGTGTGACTGATTTTTAAATATTATGGGAAATGTGGCACTTATTTTCTCCACCCATACACACCAACTCCAAAACATAAAAGGCGATGGTTGATTCATGTAAACTATTTGCTTCAAGGGGTCAACTATAGAGTTTCTCTATAACAAGTTTAAAACGTCAGAATTCATATTGTTAAGGGTAAGGGGACCTGGGTTCGTCCCAGACCACCGTTTGGGCATGACCTCCAAATATCGAATATTTCCTGCCGTGGATTTGCAAGCTCCTGATGAGAACCTACATTGATCAAGAAAATGGTTAATAGGCGTGATGTGGTTACGAGATAGCCTATGCATTTTGCTTCTGCTTTTCAGCAGGCTGCTAAATGTAGAATCCTATGTTGGTCTGTAATTTATAGTTCATCTTTTGTGTGGCGTGTTTGAACATAAGTGTCTGGGTTAGGCTACATTAAATCTTGTTCAGCACTGGGTTATTTTAATTGACACACCCGGGGACTAGGACAAACGAGGGACACCCCCTTTCCACCGATATTCTCCTCTCTCCGGTACTACACACTTATCGCGCCGTTTCAGTTTAGTCCTAGCGGATGTCCAGCAGCTCAGGTAAGACGCATCGCACTGACGTGCCCAAATAATGTCATTATACAGAAGGCAAAATTTGATATCCAAAATGTACCCTATCTTTTGCACTTTGAGTCACTATAGAATTTCAGATGGGAAAATCCTCCAGCCTAATTAGCAAGAACTGCATTAGCATTTATGACAGATAGCAAGTGAAGGATGGCGAGGGGGTAGACACAAATACAGTCCTGTTAAAGGTGTAGGCTGACACCGTATGCTGAATGAAAGCATCATGTTGTTAATTAATTTTGTCGTCTGTTGATAGCCTATGTTTATGCTCTCATTACACTCAAAAAGTAATCGGAACTGGTTTAACCTATATTACTTTTGTTTGTGCTCTATAAAGGTATATTCAGACCCGATAAATATTTCTAATTAAAGATACAGTAAAATGCAATAAATTAGGGGTGATATTTATTAACTTGAAAATGGGTTTCTCAGGAAAAGCAGCGGCACGCTCCGTCGACAGACACATTAAAAGCATAAAATGCTTTATACTTTTTCAAAATTAGTAGCCTATTTTGCATTAATTTCGATCAGTTAATGCTATATGTTATATTTATAGGCTAAAGCTAAAAGCTCAAATTAGACAATATATTCGGGATAGATTTTCATGTAGATTAGGTATGGTTTAGGTCATAAATTACGCATTACTCTTTCTATAACGATAACCCCCTTAGGATTTTTTTTTGCCTTCCACAAAGTGTCTTAGTTGTTTCTTTAACGATGCATTTAGACTCAACCGTGTTAAACGGAATTAAAAGAATCAAAGACGCATATGAACGAAATGTAGGCCTATGTAAGAATAATGACATCATTGGTCTGCCTAAAAAATAAATACATTGATTATTCCATTGTCTCAACATAAGGCCTATGACGAATCCCACTGCAATCGATGCAAGTTAATTAAATGTAATATCATCAGGAGGACATATCAGTTTGTGTGTAAGGTGGTGTCATTTTCACTCACTCAGTGGACAACAGTATGAAACTGACAGAGCGAAAATGTACTCGGTTAAGTTTCCGCCAGCTTACCTCATACAAACATTGGCAATAGCCTACGTTATCACGGATCACGGGTCTTTGATAGGCCACTGTAATAAACCACGAACGATGCCGTAGTCATTATAATGTAACCGAATGTCAGATGCAAATGTAACACCTTTATTTAGAACTGTTGTGGACTGAAGCACCCGCACCTGCAAGTAATCCTAATTTGAGGAATTCCTCTTTCAGATAAGAACCGGTCTCCTTTGTCCACGTCCCACACACTTAGGCTACACACACAAAACTAAAACTAAATTCGGATCAATAATCTGAGCTCAGATTGCTCCAAAAGAGAGGGACATCAGCAGGATACATTCCACAGTGCAATAGTGAGCCAATGCAATACCCTGATACAGAAACGCCCGTATTCACCTTGAAAAAACAACGGTTGTCTAGTGTCTAAAGGCAAGCGCTTTAACCCTGTTGTGAGGCAACTGGTGTGTTATTGGAAGCTGTGATCAGGATTTAATGGAAAGGCCGGAGAGTCTTTACAAGACGTAATCGTATTAATTACAGTGAAAGGAAACCCTGCTGATTTCACTTTAAAGGCATTTGAAATGATAGGGACAATCCTTGTTGTAGCGGATAGTAATGACGCCCTTTGGATAATCAAACACAAAAAAAACACACACCTATTTTCTGGTACAGCCAACACATCCTGTCATTCAGAGATTTAAATGACAGAGATGATGTCCCTACCAAAGTCAACCGGTATCTTATCATCAATTTACGCATACGGAAAGGTCGGAGGCTATTGCTACATATTCCATACTCGCATAACACAGGATTGAGCATGCTAAAAAAGCAAACAGAAAATCTTAAGAACTTACACAGCAGCAACATTATTAAAAATGCTTGCACATTTCAGACAACATTCAATGTAACTGTATTTTAATAGCAAATAATAAACTGTACATCATATGCATTACAAGTCATCAGTTTCAGCCATTTCTAAAAGTTTTTTTTACGCTCTGTCAATTTCATCATTTTTTTGAAGGCTGCAGTCCTCATGTAGCCAATTTGAAATTGAGTAAAATTGAATTAGAACTGAGTAAAATTAGTCAAAATGATCTCAACATCGTAAAGACTATAGCCTATTTTAAAACTCACATTTAAATGATTAAAATAAAAGTAGGACAAACCATTTCATCTTAGTTAAATGGCTGTCAGTAATCCCTTCCATAATTTAACTTTACGTCGTAGATCCTAAACTGATAAATGATCAGTCAAAAAAAGAAGTAAATTGTCAATACCAAATGCTTTCTCCAGGCTGGTGCTGCCCATCACAGGGGGCTTTGTGAAGAGAGGGACAGGTCTCTTTGTTGGAGAACAGAAATCAGTGGCAATGAAGAGATGGGGAACTCCTCCTACCCAATGATCCCAACTGGGCAGGCTTGTGCTCTCTCTCTTTCACTGCACAAATAGGACACGGCTCTCCAAAATCAGCCAGTCCCAACCTGACCTTCAACGGCTAAAGCACACTAACAAGGAAATTGAGGACTTTTTTTAATTTCCTGAAAACACAAAAGGTTAACGCTGACAACAATATTAGGTTATTCTTTTGGGTTCTACTTCGACTGCCTTATCGTCTGGACTATACTTGGTTTTCTTGCTGTGGGTGTGTGTGTCTGTGTTTTTTCCCTTTCTTGCAAGGAGGGGGAGTCGCTCTTAAGATTTCCTCTGCTCCTGGACGCTTCATATGTTCAGTTGGTTTCCAACAAATTGAGGCATTGCAACTCATCTGTGTGAATCTCCAACAGCAGATCTCAGATGCGCTAAGATTGCGGAAAGGAAGGCTGTATATGGAAGTTGTGGGGTGCAAGGCAAAAGAAAGCAGTTGCACATTGCGTCCAGCAGCCATGCTTTTCCACGGCATCTCCGGGGATCACATTCAAGGAATCATGGAGGAGATGGAGAGGAGATCCAAAACGGATTCTCGTCTCGCCAAAGGGGTGCAAATGAACGGAAGAGAAACGGTAAGATTTTAGGTTTTATTTATGAGTTCTTCATTTTCGTAATTTCCTCCAGTTCCACTCACTACAGCCATAGTTCCGATGGCCTCAAGATGCTAAGAAGTCGGTAAAAAATCCACTTAAGTTTAGTGGCAAGACTAGCCCTATCGACATGACATGTTTAACTCGAGTGAGGGATAACAAACGATCCGACCTCATAATTGCATGAATCCATTGGTTCCAACATGAGGTTAACACGAGGCTACAACTGTTTGTTTAAATCACTAAAGTGCCCAAGACCATAATTATGGATGACAGATCATTTCATTGTAATTAGGCTACTGCCCTATGTATTAGGCTACTGATTATGTGCTTTCATTATCCTGCCAATTATTGAACTCAAACCATTTGAAGCAACTGGTCCCAAGTTTGTAACATTTGTAAGAGGAAAATGTCAAAAAGGATAGGCCTGTATTAACAAGAAAACTGTATTCAAGTTCTCAAAAGTGAGGGACAATAAATAAACTAACTTACAGGCTGATGCATGTAGCATACATCTAATTAGGCCATATCTGAATACATTAACAACATAACGAAATATACATGTTCATTTTTGTCATCAATGAAAAATGTAAAACGACTCTAAATCACTGTTCAATTCATCTTATTCATTTTCAAGTCATTCCGTGAATACACTATGCTGTTTGGCCATACCTCTGAAATCAACTTGGATTTCAAAGTAAGCAAATTATAAATCATATTTACATTTTTTTGGACAGCACAATGTAAAACAATTTAATAGTACAGTAGCCTAATTCAACGAAACCCTTTTATACACGGTTATTGTCAGTTTGCCCTGGCAGAACTATACATTTAGGATGTGACACATTTAATTAAGTAGGCCTAGATGTGGTTTAGATATTTTATTTTAAAAAAAAACTTACAAATAGACGTTTACAATATGTCCCAGGTCTGATTTTATTCGTATATTTTACATGCGTAATACTCTTGACTGCACTCTGTTTGAATGATGTTTCTGTATGATTATCCCAGACAATGCCCAACATGAATCCAGAGAAGCCTGCCCTGTGCGCCGGCTGTGGAGGAAAGATCTCGGATAGATACTACCTGCTGGCTGTGGACAAGCAGTGGCACCTCAGGTGTCTCAAGTGCTGTGAATGTAAACTGGCCCTGGAGTCAGAACTCACATGCTTCGCCAAGGATGGTAGCATTTACTGCAAAGAGGATTACTACAGGTAAGAACAAGGTGTTTTGGAAATGGTTACTGTTTATATCGTCTTGGAAAATGCTGTTGGACTTCTGGATCGCGTCCTTAGAAAACATAGAAATGTAGCATGTGCAAAATGGATCCCTTGCATCTTACATCGGGCTGTAGGCTAAGTCGTGTAGTAGTCTGCATGTAAAGAAAACTGTCATAATTGATTTCCATTAATTGGGATGAATAGATGCACATATACTTCATACCAAACCCAGTTCTGGTGATGGTTAAGTCAAGCAAATGATACTCAACATACGCGAACATTGTCTAGACATTTAAAGGTTAAGAATCAACAGGCTCCAAGCGTCATTGTTTTTATGTTACCCTACAATTCAAATGATCTTCATAAACCTCATTAAATACATATCTAGGCCTATATACGAAAAATTACTTTTGGGGCTGATTAAGGAGAAATTGTAAATATGTTTTTCCTGTTCCAGAAGGTTCTCCGTGCAGAGATGTGCCCGCTGCCACCTCGGGATCTCGGCCTCGGAAATGGTGATGCGCGCGAGGGACTCCGTGTACCATCTCAGTTGCTTCACGTGCACCACCTGCAACAAGACACTGACGACTGGCGACCATTTCGGCATGAAAGACAACTTGGTTTACTGTAGGGTTCATTTCGAGACACTTGTGCAGGGAGACTACCACCCCCAGTTGAACTACGCCGAGTTAGCGGCCAAAGGCGCAGGGCTAGCTTTGCCTTACTTCAACGGCACCGGCGGGACGGTTCAGAAGGGAAGGCCCAGGAAAAGAAAAAGTCCGGCCATGGGGATAGACATAGCCAGTTACAACTCAGGTGAGTCGGCTGTTGTGTGTGGGTGAAGCTGAGAAGAATTACATATGTGTAATGTCAAAACGCACGTGATCTATTAGCCTATATCATTGTCGCGCTCGCTCATGGTCATGCACAGAATGTGTGTGTTTGTGAGTGAGTGTGTGTGTGTGTGTGTGATGTTGACCACATTTTCTTATGACCAAGCACACTTCTTATGGCAGCCTACCATTTCTTATTTACACAGTGTCATATGACTATTTAGAGAAGCGACGCATTTGGAGTGTTCCAGATCTGTCCTTTTAATATATTCTTATATTGTGTACCTTATTTCAACTATAGGCCAACGCATTCCCTAAAGGCCTTGATTCCTCAAATGCTGTTAATTATTATTATTATTATTATTATTATTATTATTATGCTATTAGCATAGGCTATAAAATAGATGACGTTCTAAATTGTTTAATTTAAATGGACCTTTAATAATCGTGCAACAATAAATTGTCCTATAATAGCCTCATGTACAAGTACCGATTAATAACTGCATAACTGTAATGTTGCCAGTTCACTTATCAACAAGATTTAAAGAGTGAACTCATGACCTACGCCCATCCACGTGCAAGAGATCATAGTAATTTGGTCTTGCGGCAGAGGTTTTCGCACGGAACGGTTTCTTTATGTTCCCTCTGCTTGTGTAGGCCTAGTTGGCAAAGCCGTCATAGCCCTGCATTACTTTACAATTCAGCAAGAAAAAAACTTATATTCAAACACTGAATGTCGTAGCCTAATCCATGCCCGCAGTGCTTCTTTTGTTGTCGCTGTAGCAATTAGTGTTTGCTTGAGAAAGTTTGGCTTTGTGTGCCAGGTCTCTGCTGTTCTTCATGAATGGGGAGAAGTGAGGGTAATCTGCGTGTTAATTGTTCTGTGTTAATTAAAGGTGACGTCGGAATCCCTGGCTTGCAACCAGTTTTAAAATGGCCGCTTGAAGTTCACTAAAGTTCCCAGCATTAGAAGACCATAGTGGGCAATGGAACATTTTTTTTATTGAAAACGTAGAAGCAATAGCCTGGTTTCTGATGCAGAATAAGTTTTGTGACATTGCCTCTATTTGTTATCATAGTCGTCATAGTTGTTCAATGTAGCCTAAGCGTAATCGACCAGAAGATGTAGCCCACCACTTCCCAAGTCTTACAATAGGCCTACAATTGTAGCTGCAATTTCATCTCTTATCATGCCATGTTTATTTTTGTTCATTTATCCGTCATAGGCTATTTATTAATTTTAAAGCGGATGATAAGACATCGAAATTATTGTAAATAGTTTATGCTTGTTAGGAATATCAATGATATTATTCATGAGAAACCTTGCCTTGTAACCCATTGTTTCCAAACGTAATCGGATTTTAGGGGGACGAATATTTAAAACAGCCACCGGGCCTACAACAACGAGAAATGTATTTTCAAATCAAATCTTGAAGGCTATTTATCATTGGAACATTTGAACATTTTCACTCTAATATTTGCAATAGCCTAATACGATGTGTTGGTTATAGGATTAAAAACGAATAGCCTAGGCATATCCTAACGCAAAATTCCAGCTTGACTGTTGTTCCTAATTTATCTCCTTGTACATTTGCTGACAGAGACCCCTGCTGGATGATACTGGACTAAAATAAATAAATAAATAAATAAATAAATACACATTATTAGTGGTTTAACGACCACTATGCATATATTTTTTAATTTAAATAGAACAGGCTTGAATCCGTGCAGAGGAAAACAACAACACTGGTCTGACCGTTAGATAAGATGTCAGTAGGCCTATGACCCATAAAGACATTCAAATAGCTTACACACTCGAAAACTCGATGCAATATCATTGATAAATTGTCTAAATAAAACGCGCCTGCTTCGCAGTATTGATATTGTTGAGCGTTATATGGTCTAAAACATTTAACAACGTCGATTTTAAACGAATAGCCTAGCTTACATTTGTAATGTGGTCTGTATCCATTTTCCGTAATTTCAAAATTCTGTACACCATTTTAGGCAGAAATAGCCTAGTCCATAGACACTGCTTATTAAAAAGAGCAATATCAAGGAATTGAACATGGGCTAACAAGCAACTCGACAGTGTAGGCTAATTAAGTGGTTTTACAATTAATAGGTATCCAGAATAAACAAACCACTTGACAGCACAATCATCTGGTAGGCCTGGATGAGATGACATTTCTAAACTACATTTTGTGTCACACATCGTTTTGGAAACCAGTATGGAATGGCAGGTTTTGTTGTCCTCATTAACACCTCACTGCCAACATTATCAACACCCAGCCATGGGCTGTTTGAAAACAGGTTGTCAACTTTGAGACCCACATGCAGTCCTACACATTTTCAGTATATGGGAACTTTGAAGGGCATGCAAGGCTGAAGAAAAGTTTAACATTTGAAAACATATTAAAGAATAGAATATAATAGAATACATCAAAGAATGGCATAGGCCTATCTAATCAATAGCTTAATGTAGGACCTTATTAAGTAGGCTAGCCAGCTTGTGTGTTAGAAAAAGCTAATAGAGTTTTTGGCAAAGCCTACTATTTATTTTCATAAATTTTCATTTTCCTCAGCATGTAGTATATTATAGAGATTTACTTGAGTTATCTACAGAATCATTCATTTTGTGTGCTCTTCCTTTTTAGTCAAACAGTAATAACTGATTTTGGCTCTTTTAAATGAAGCATCCCTGTCTGCATATTTCCATTAACACTCCCGATTATGGAGCACACAGGCGAACAGACCTCAGATTTCTCATTTAATTAACAACTTTGCTTGTTTTATTTTGCTTTTTTTTTGCCTCCCCCCTCTCTCCCCAATCTCTTCATACAAATGTCTTAGTGGAGAATGCACCGACAGCTAGGACCTGCTTGATCAGCTGTGTGCACTGATCAACACTTCAGTAGGCGCGGAGACTCCGCACACCATCTGTGCATCTCTCGCTCTGCTTCTGACGCCAGTCTCCTCTTCTGTCTCCTCCTCCCCCCCCACCTCCCCCCCTCCCCCATCATCCCTGCTCAGGTTGTAACGAAAACGAAGCGGATCACCTGGATCGAGATCAGCAGTCCTACCCACCCTCCCAGAAGACCAAACGCATGCGCACGTCCTTCAAGCACCACCAGCTCCGCACCATGAAATCCTACTTCGCCATTAACCACAATCCGGATGCCAAGGATTTAAAACAACTGGCCCAGAAGACAGGCCTGACCAAAAGAGTTCTACAGGTAAGCCCTCATTAGCTTACAATGTTACTCCTCTTCCCATTCCCAATCTCAACCCAAAACAAAAGTCCATGCCTCGTGTCTCTGTCTGTCTGTCTCCCTCTCCCAAATCACCACATCTAACATCTTCCCTGATCAGAGGATGATTTACCCTCCATGCATCCCATCTCTTTTGAGTTTACACTTTTAATGAGTTTTAATGTAGAGACTTATCTGAAGCTGTTTCTGTGTCATTGCATTGAATTGCCAAGTTGTCAACCTGAGTGTACACCAGGTCTTTCAGAGCAGACAGTGAGAGAAATGTGTATACATGTTTCATCCACTGCTTATTGTTAACGATTCCCAGACATTTGGTGCAAAATGATTATTAGAGATGCATAATGCCAAAATGAGTGAGAACCTTATTTTTCCTAAGAATTTGTTAAAATCATTAAGGGGGTATATAGAATATACTATTTTATGTCATATACCACCATGACAAATCATTCTGTAGAAGTCCAATGTAGGACAATATATAGCCAACATCTGGGTGGATGCAACATTCTTGTACCAGCTGGCTTTACCTTCCTGATTTTGAAAAAGATACAAAAACAACAATGATCAAACAACAACCACCAAAATTGGCTACCTGCTCTCTTGCAGTATTTCCTTTAGTCACGCAGACGCTCTTAATTATGTTAATGAGCCAACAAATCTAAAATGTAGATTAAATAATATTTATAAAATATATCTAAATAATAACAAAATGGCCTGTCAGAAAGTAGACACTTTAAAAAGACGTTGGGATTGGTTTGCAGGTTTGGTTCCAAAACGCACGAGCCAAATTCAGAAGGAACATTTTGCGGCAGGAGAATGGGGGTGTTGATAAGGCCGACGGTTCGTCACTGCCTCCGCCCTCCGCCGATGGCTCAGCGCTCACCCCCCCCAGCACGGCCACCACACTAACAGACCTGACCAATCCCTCAATCACTGTAGTCACCTCAGTCACCTCTAGTCTGGACAGCCAGGACTCGGGGAGCCCCTCACAAACTACCTTGACAAATCTTTTCTAACACGGGATTACATTTTTTGCTCACATTACTTTATTTTTTTTAATTTTTTTTGTCTTCCTCCTCCAATTTTACATTTATAATTCTGATTATTAAAATAATAATAATTATTATTATTATGATTAAATCAGACACACCCTCAAGTCACCAGGGATATATCCCTGGACAAAGCGAAGAGCTCAGAAATGAAATTATTTTAAAAATCATATTGATGTAAAGCATTGGCATCTGCTTGGCAACTGAGTTCGCAGTCAATGTATTTTTAGATATTTGTTTTTGTGTGGAGAAATTCTGATCTTTGGTAGTTATGTCAAGGGGCTGACTATCATTGACTTGGAAGATTGCTAAAGAAATAATTATTGGGACTGTTCAGTTTGTGTCATTTATTTGATTTCTAAATTGACTTTATGGTGGCTTATGTGTAATTTAACTTTAAATCCCATTTCTTGCCCAAAAAGAAATATGTATGTAATATACGCTATGTCTGCAGTGTTCTATTAAAGCATATTTTAATATTTCCTTTGTGGAAATGTTTGAAATATTATTTTGTAGAATGTGCGGATAAAATCACGACACCATATTCATGACAGATAAATGTTTTGTTAATTAATTCGATTGTTATCAGACACAAGGCTAGAACAAAACAAATTGTTGCCAAGCAAATAAATCATATTAGTAAATCCTATGACTGGGTGTAAAACAGTATGGTACCTTTCAACAGCAGGTTAATTCTACATTTCTCGATTTTGTCTGAGTGTTAAAACTCAACAAATACAAATAGATATTGTGCTGGAGACCATGTATTTGTGATTCAAATTTTCAAATGGATAGAAAGCTGGAGGATGGGCACTGTTTCTTAATTGATTGTCTTACATATACCAGAGAGCACTTTTCTAACTAGTATCAATCAGTTGGCTTCACAGTAGTTCAGCCCGACGGTAGTCCTGACACATTTGCACAACGACATGTAGTGCCCAGTGAAAAGTGCATTATTTTCATGATGCTCAGGGTGACGACGAGACTCTGAAGGAGGGAAGGTGTTGCATCATTTCATGGGGTGTAAGGGTGGTGTTGTGGGGATGTAGAGCTGACTACAAAAAATTCTCATGACCTCAGACAGCGGGAATATTGTGAAGGAGCCAATCTAGAGAAAAAAATGTCAACCATGGTTTTTTTTTCTCTTTTTATTTTCTTTTTTTAATATGAAGATTTTTTGGACTGAATTTCTTTTCTTTATGGACACTTGCCACTGAACAGACCAAAAAATAATCCTGTTTTTTTTTCTGGGTGCTGAAGGGAGAGAGGGACAGAGAAAGATAGAGAAGTCTTTGCTGGGGTTTTAACATTTCATTGTAAGTGTCGAAATCTGTTCTAATGTAGAACAAAAAGCGGTACTTTAGATCTACTCAATGAAGTAGATGCTTAACTCAGTTCTACTATGTGCCTTACGCTATAACTTGGAGGAGAGTTTGTGAAATTCAGGATATATATATGTCGTTTGTTATCTGATTCTTCACACCCTTCTGACGCCTCACTAGTTTTGTACTGTTTTTTGCATCTTATCTCTGAAGATCTTTTTAATGGTGTATCCTGTTAAAAAAAGGGGGCGCGATGTCACAGAAAGCAGTTGTGCACTCTTTCACATATAGTTGGTAAATCCAAGAATCTTATATATTGATCTTCGTGTTAATAGTACAGTTAAGTGTTTTATCAAGATTGTCCATGTTTCCTTGTTTCTTGAAAAAAAGATGGTGTATAGAAACTATTTCCCCTCACATATTTATGGACCAAATGGTTGTTATATATCTTATTAAATTTTGTGTGAATAAAAATACTTTGCTTTAAAAGAGTTATTTTTCATTACACCAATTACCATTTTTATGTTGCCTCTCAGATGATTTGACTGTGTTTTGTTCTGCCAGACACTTACAAATGAAGCAGCATGAGTGGAGTGATTGATACAAATCAAATACTAAAAGAGCAAAGATGAAAAATGTGTGCTATTATTTCTCAGTGTTGATTTTTTGCTCCTCCAATCTTTCACTGTGTTGAATATTTTAAGGTAATGCCCCATGGATTTGCACAAACCCCTGTGTTCAATTAAATAAAACAGGAGCTTAGGCCTGCTTGGTATTGCATGAACATAGTTATCTTTTTTAAAACATGAAATCACAGAGATGTAGGAGCGCACACGTTTATACATTATTAGGACTGAGGTGAAACTAAATGCATAGCTCTTAAAGTCAGGTTGCTCTGTAGTTTAATATATTGTTACTCTATGATTTCTTTCAGGGAGAACAAATCATGGGGCATTACAGCAATACTTCCCGACGTTTGAAAATTCCCTAAAGTATTAAAAGAAGGGGGAAACTTTGATGGGGAATCCTCACCATTGAAGACACAGACAATATTAGGATAAGATGATAGCGTCCACAAAAAAACAAGAAATAAAATCAAATAAAAAAATAAATAAATCAACAACAAAGCAAATGAAAATGGACGGACAAACAGCTTTAATAATGCCCTGAATGTTATGACTGACTCTTGGAGGGAAACACACAATATATGAACCTTCCTTACTGTAGAAAATTCTTTCACATTGCTCTTTGTAATTAAATGTCAATGGAGTAAAGATGCTAAACTAATCGTATGATAGCAATGCATTGCAAAACTGTTATAATATTATACTTGTATATACCAGAGCAACCTTACAGTAAGAGCAACTGTGTAGTTCAGCTGACGCACAAGTCCTCATGAGTGCATGTTTTTACACACACATATACACACAGACACATACACATACACATACACATACACATACACATACACAGACACACACACACAAACACACACACACACACACACACACACACACACACACACACACACACACACACACACACACACACAGACTATGATGATGACTTAAGCCTGCTTGCAAAAAATGTCCTTTGTTGCAAATGTCATTTTCATGACTGCAAGCAAGCCCCCCTAACAAATCCAGCAACAGAGTGTCCATCAACTGGAATTCTGGAGGAGACATTAGAGGTGGAATTTGGCCATATGGCCACATTGCATAAAAGAGAAATATAAAAACAAAAAAAGATGAAAAAGAGATTAAAAGAATTAACGCTTTGCATGCACCTAAACATCAACATTGTGATATTTTGATTAATATCATTTGTGGCTTCATTTGTTATTCAGCTGTAAAATAAACAGGAACATGTCCAGTGTCAAGCCAGTATGTTTGCATGAAAAAAAAAAAACACAATTTTAGGACAGGACAGTTTCTTTACCTTTCTTATCAACATTTGTGCTGTTGTGTATTTTTCCATGAATGTTCTAAAATAGGACATACCATCGTGCCAGCTATGTTTTTAAATAGTTGAAAAAAATATTTGTTTTGGCTCATCTTAATCAGTTACTCTGGAGTTTCTTTTTTGTAAATAAAAACATTTGTATGTGCGCTTCCATTCTTGTACTCCAGAACCTTACAGTTTTGTAGTAGCATATGCACTCTTTTGGGTATAGTCCCATCTCACAGAATCCTATGTGTCAGCAGTCAGTCTTAGGGGGCCTCAATGAATATTGTCCCTTATGAGAGCCAGTAAACAGCAGTGTGTCGAATTCCTCTCACGTGGGAAACGCCGAAGACATGGCTCTCAACCAAACCTCGGTTCACTGGGGTGCCACTTAGTGTTTCCTGTTTGAGTGGTTGGAGGCTTATATTTTGCATGCCTGTATGACAGTGTACACAGTGTGTTCACCTGATAAATGACTATGGCTGTATGTGGTAATGCATCAAGCCAAGGGCTCTGCTGTAGGTGTGTGGTGCGGCTATGTCCAGCGCAGAAAATTCAGGCAGTGGTTTTTTAGAGTAGACTTTTTTTTTCATTTTCATAAACTAAAAGGATGGCTTAACACATCTTAAACTTAAACACAGATCAATCATGTGTTTAATTAACCATTTATGTTTTCATGATATATATTCAAACACATCAAGTGTGTGTCATAGGCTGGTCACTTTTGTTGTTGTTTCTTGTCAATTAACTTCTTGAATTACACATAATGTGAACGTAATGTGAGACTTGGCTTCTGTTGTTGCTGGAGTGAACATGCAGCCGACTGTTGCTAGATGCAAACGATCACAGATTTAAAACAGACGCAGGGGAGTCTCGTGGTTATGTAGCCTGGGGGACATTCAGCACAATGTACAGAAAGCTTACAGAATCTGAAATACACACACTGGACAAAATGTCAAAAACACTCTAAGAAAGGCAGTTTGTATTGGTGTAATGCATATATATACGGTTTGGGCTGAATATGCACTGTGTATTGCCTTATCCTCTGAGAGTTGAGAATTGATGGTCTTTTTTTTACTGTAAGAAAATACAGTTCAAAACAGATGTGTCTCTACGGGCTTCTTGAGAAGGTGAAACCGGGAGGCATCCTCAACAGTGAAAGCCCTGGGAGAATTCTGCTCTGATAAGCCCAGCGCACAAAGAGATCAAAGAGCACCAACGATAAGTCGACCAGGGGTGGGTTTTCAGACAGAGAGAGAGGGAGAGAGAGGGAGAGAGAGAGAAAGAGAGAGAGGAAGAGAGAGGGAGAGAGAGAGAAAGAGAGAGAGGGAGAGAGAGGGAGAGAGAGAGGGAGAGAGAGGGAGAGAGGGGAGAGAGAGAAAGAGAGAGGGAGAGAGAGGAGAGAGAGAAAGAGAGAGAGGGAGAGAGAGGGAGAGAGAGAGAAAGAGAGAGAGGGAGAGAGAGGGAGAGAGAGAGAAAGAGAGAGAGGAAGAGGCGATGACCAGGAACAGGACTGGGGCAAGGACAGGCTCACCCTAAACCCACCTCCACCTTCTCCACCCCCACCTCCTCCACAAACAAACACCCAACACATCAGAGGTCCTCTCTGTCTCTTCAGGAGATGATGAACAATCAAGAACTGAGGAAGAATGTGTTTTTGGACTGTATGTTTGGTTCTTAACCAATAATGGTTAGACACTACATATACTGCACTGTCAAGCAAAATATCTACATTCACCGTAATACAAATCAAGACAGCTGAAACCTAATTGTTGCAGTTATAAATAAGACTGTATAATTCTATATCATATTTGCATCAGAATAAGCACTGATACAGAGTCAGAAATTGTGAAAAGGGACTGGGTGTTTCTCTACATTTCTGAAGAGCTGATGTTTTTTTCTGACCAGACACAATGACAGCATACTATTTCAGATAAAACAAAACAAGCCAAGCAAAATAACACAGAAAGGTGACACCAGATGACTGGCAGGATCAGAGAGCGGTGAGCCACCACCCGTCTGCTGCCTTGCTCAGCCCGCTAGCGCCTCTGATATGATGTCAGTTCAGTGTGTGTGTGTGTGTGTGTGTGTGTGTGTGTGTGTGTGTGTGTGTGTGTGTGTGTGTGTGTGAGTGTGGTGCTGGCAGTTCTGCACCATTGCCCCTTCCTTTTTCAGCAAGAGCATGTACATAGAGGATACTGCGATGTCGCACACAAACGTGAGTGCACACCACACGTCCACTGCACACAGATGTATGTACACACTGGCCTATTGTAGCTTATCTCACACACACACAAACACACACTACACACACTGGCCTGTCATTTGCCACATACACACACACACACACAGAAACACACATACTCACACAAACACACCCACGCCCACGCCCAATCTTCTCTCAAGGTTGACAATCCCAACATGTGATACTTGACCCTGATGCCTGGAACACAACAGATATGTCCACCACAGGCAACAAGTCAGCGGGGTTTGACAAGAGGGGTCATGAGGATGGTGGCCCATCGCTCATGGATGCACTCAGGTGTGGAGGCCACCCAGGTGTGAATCCACAGGAACAGGAGTCGGGCCAGGTGAGTATTTTGTACCTGCTGGTGGTACAGTGGTTCACACAGGGTTTTCTCCACAGTGTTCTACAGCCCAGGGCCACCACCTCTCCATTAGGTTTGTGGTGATGCTGTAGTCAGCATCTCTGGCTCGGCTATTTGCCCATAATATGAGGTCAGCTTTAAAGTTTGTATGGAAATTATGGATAATGCATATTTGAAACCACGCTACAATGGCCTTGTCCTCCAAAGATAAACATGCAAACAAACACAAAGAAACATATTGTTGTCTTTTCAACGGTTTGATTTTCAAAGAAGCATGGTCTTCACTAAGTTTAATTACTTTTTCGTATGAAAAGACTTTTATATATAAAAAAAAAGCCTTTGAAAAACAACAAACAAAATAAAAAATAACCCAAGACTGCATAAATACAAATGAACTTCACCGCTGTGAAAAGTCTTTGTTTTGATGTAGCTCGACCTCGCTCTCGCTTTCAATGCTGCAGGAGGAACATTCCTGTGTGGTCCATCTGTTGGCTCTTCGAAAGCACGTCGTCATCAGTGCAGATGCTGCTCCGACTGAAGTTCATGAGCATGTACAATATGTTGACATGGGATTTTATACAGGGTAGAACAACGTAAGGACTTGTCAAGCACTCAGGAATGCAAAGTACTCAAGAAAGCCCACAGAAGCTGACCCAAGCAGTACAGTGGGATTGTGTCAGCATGCACGCTGACTGTTTAAAGGATACCTATGTAAAGACTTTTGAACTCTTTCCTGTACTATACTCTATTCAAACACCTAAGCCTTGTCCTACTCTCTCAGTCCACTAGGGTCCCCTCAAGTTACCAAATAAGCAACATAATCTTTTTCTTTTAAAGGCAGGCACCACGGACACTCATAAAAGTTATTAGCATATGGGGGCATGTCGCCTATTATAAACCAGGAAACCGTTATTTTCTTTAAAAAAAAACTAAAAACATTCCTGTTAAAACTTCTGTATGCTTTAGAGACACTTCTAGTTTTAGACTCTGAGTATGGCTAATATGAAGCACACTTCATATTCCAATACAACAATTAAGGTGGGGTGGGTAAGTTGACTTCTATTGGTTAAAGCTTATAGTCCGGCAGCCAAAGGCCAGAATCTTGGTGAACCTGGTTTTGTCGGTTAAAATGTTTTCTTGTTTCTTGTTCTGTTTTTTGTTGCCTAGGGATTACTCAATAAGAATAGGGAGGGTGCCAGGTGATATTCCTTGAGCAATTCCCTATTCATCTCTAAATGTGACCTAAATAGCGATTTTTCCATAAAAACACCAAATTCATTACCCTTTTGAAAGGACAGCATGAAATGTAAACCATTTTTTTCTTTTTCTTGCAGTAGTATGCCACACTGTGACCAACTTACAAGTCTTAGATCCAACTTTTCTCTTTTACCATCCCCATGGAATATGTCTGAAGTTGGAAAAAATTAAAACAATAGTCAACTAAAGGAGTCAAAATTGTCAACTTTATCACCCTTCTGCAAGGATAACATGGAGTCTAAACCTGTTTTTTTGTGGCAAATGTATGCTGAGGGAGAACATTAGGCCATATGACCCCATATGACCATGACCTTTGACCCCCATGACCTTGAGTACCTAATAGCTGATGTTCATCCTCACATTCTGAGTTACTATAGCATCTTGGACATTGCCACACCCAGAATGCCTGGTATTGCACTGTCAAGCGGCTGGGAGCATGACCCTTTTTGTTGGTTTTAGGCAAATTTGGTTAGCCTGGCCCCGCCCACCTAGATATTCTTTCAGGGAGATCTAGTCTGGAACACTATAGTTCATAACTGTTTCCCTCAGACAAGAAAAATGTCAGGCCAATCAGCGATGAGAGGGGAAGACGAAACTGAAACTTATTGTGATAAACAGAAGCAGCAACACCTGCAAACATAAAAAAATGCAGTTGGAACAATGCAGTAATTTATTTACAGCAAACCCACATACATTGTTTCTTGACTTTTGGTGCTGTTTATTTTCAGTTTGTAAAGTTTTAGGCGAAGTAGGAAGTAACGTTAGGAATCTCTGCTAAATTTGATTGGTAAGGCTGGACCAATGATTTCAAAGTCAGTGCCAGTCACAATGCAAGTGTTGTAAACGTTTCCCAATCGAGAGTTACCAGATCCTATTCACTTCGTGAATAATAATAATAATAATATAATAATAATAAGCTTTATTTGTGTGACACCTTTCATACACAGAATGCAGCTCAAAGTGCTTTACATTTAGAGCATGTAACACAATAATAGTCAGTCAGTCATTATCAATCACTTTCACTTTTCTTCATTGCTGTGGCCGTTTATGATCCAATCAGCAACATATCAGAAATATAGAAAATAACATGTAACACAGTTATTAGAGAAGAGTCAGTCATTCCCCTTTGTTGCTGTGGCCGTTTATGATCCAATCAGCAACATATCAGAAATACTATTATACAACTATTGACATATAAAGGCTTTGCTGACAAATGCCTAGGCTAACAAATGCTTAGGCCCTGTTGATGCGACTCCAAGCAGCCAGCCTTAGCTTGTTCTTAGCATATGTCGCAAATATTTGACTTTATACACAGACATTCAAGACTGAATGAGTTTGGATATTTCCAGGCTAAAATTGGGTACCCCTTAGCGCTAAATGTTACCCTAAATGCTGATTCCTATTCCTTTAGGGCAGTGGTTCTCTAAGTGTGGCCCACTAGTGGGGAATAGAGACATGACAGATGGGGCACAAGGAACAGGAGGAAATTTGTTCTTTTGTGCTTATCTTTAAAGGTGCTGCGATGTCACACATTATTTATTATTTATGTAGGCTAATGTGGAAAAAGTATTTTGGATGTGAAAAAAGTGTTTTAACGTTAGCATTTTGCCGGGTTGATGGGGTCAGGTGGGGCTTGAAAATTCCCCACCTTCAAAGTGGGGAATGACAGAAAAAGTTTGAGAACTACTGCTTTAAGGAATATTCTGGAGTTAGAATGAACATCAGCTATTAGGTACTCAAGGTCATGGGGTCAAAGATCATGGTCACATGGGTTTATATATCATTATGCTCTCCCTTAATATTTTATCTATAACATATGACATTTTCAGTCCTGTAGCACCTGACCTACTTGACCATTTAAGCTCCTGCATTAGTTACTTTTTTCAGCTTTGGATATGTCCTGAGGAAAAAGAGAAAAGTTGGATCTGATACTTTCAAGTTGGCTACCTACAATGTAGCAACTATTGTGATAAAAAGTAAAAATGGGTTTGCATTTTTTACTTCCAAGACAGCAATACAGTTGGTGTTTTTACAGAAAAATCACTTCCTTTTTCACAAATTTTCCTGAATTTCCCCTTGGGGATCAATAAAGTATCTATCTATCTATCTATCTATCTATCTATCTATCTATTAATATGAACTTTAAGAGCTTGTAGCTTTTGAATAAGACAACTAACCATCTCAAAATGTCTTCAGTACCTTGCCTCATGGACCCTACTTCTGTTGCCCAGAGCCCAGTTTTGAGATTGTAAGTGCTCCACGTTCAAAAATATGCATTTCCAGTTGCTGTAAAAATCTATCTGGGTTTGTTTCAATCAGTATGACATCACTGGTGGATAGGACACTAAGTCCAATGTTAGATTAGAAATCTACAAGTTACTACTCGAGAGTGTAATTTGTTTTGGCAAAAAATATGGTTTCGTAGAGAGGAATATTTAAAAAGGTGGTACACATAAAATGCTGGCATTTGGTGCAGTTTGCTATGCCATGTCAATCCAAAGTTGAAAAGACATATCTCAGTAACAAAATAAGATGCCAGGCTGAGAGTTTCCTATTATAGTCATAAGACATGGTGGACTGTTTGGACAAAAAAATGTGTCCAAATATTTTAGACTATGGTGTCGAATCCAATATGTTTGTGTTGAATTAATATTAAGGATAAAAACAGTAAGTGTTATCTGAAATAAGAAAATTCATTCATTCATTTGAGAGAAAAAGAGTTACTATGTAAATCTCCCTGTTTGCCTATCGATGCATTTGACATTCAGCTTGAAATTAAAAGTATTTCTTATGTTTTTTTGACTTGGGCACATAGGGCAATAAGGTTGTTAATATATGAAATTGCCCAAGGGATATCACCGTGCACTCTGCTAAATCTTAAAGAGCTACCCCAAGTCTGCAAGTTAAAGCAGAAAAAAAAAAACTTTAACCGACAAAACCAGGTTCGACCTCACGGCTCCTGCACAATTACAGGCGATATCTGAAATACAGAAATTCACTAATTGACAAGAAAAGGGTTAACTTTTCCAAATTTGAATGCATGAAATACTGTCTGAATAACTATCACACAGCAAACTGTATTTTTGTACATTTTATTTGAGTTAATTTGCATTTGATATGAGTACTCACCCTGAAATAGAGGTATTTCCTATTTTCTTCATGATTTTGGCACATAGGGCTTTAAGGGTTAAGATATGAAATTGCTCAAGGGATATCACTGGGCACTCTCCTAAATCTTAAAGAGCTACCCCTAGTCTACAAGATTCAGTAAAATTTTTTTTTAACTGACCCCATAGCTGCCGGACTATCAGATCACCTCATATCATTAGCATTTCCAAAAGGGGTCTAGACATGTAACATTTTGGGTTTCATGCAATGAAAAAGGGAATTTTCATGTTCAATCAGTCAAGAGCTTTTTTGGTGTCATTGGTCTTTTTTGGTGCTTTCAGCTCTTATGAACATGTTTAACAGACAGTAATAACTGCAATAATAATAGATAATGTAGATCATATACATAGATAAGCTTTTGCCATGTACACAGACATCTAGGAAATTGTGCAAATGCCAGACTATTTAAAGCTCAAACAATACCTTTTAGATCAATTCCAAGTGAAACTGGTAGCCAGGAAAGGAAGGAAACGGGAAGACATGTTAAAATAGGTTTGCTCATTTTAGTTAGTGTTACTGTCAATATTCAGCTCTTAGCTACACCAAGTATCTCAATTCCTACATATTTATTACTGTTTCAGGCACATCAGTAAATGTAGCATTACAATAGCCAATGTGAGAAAACACAAAGGTGTGCAATGGCTTCCAAGCAACCTTCCTTTCTGGCTTGGCTTTGCCAATATTGCTAAGGTAAAAGAATGAGGTTTTACTAATATAATCAATGTGAGATCTGAAACTGAGATCTGAGTCTAATTTCATGCCAATATTTCTCATCAGGTGTGATCTGTGAAGCCAAGTTTCTGATTGGAGAATATATATATATATATATATAAATATATATGAAATTAGACTCAGATCTCAGTTTCAGATCTCACATTGATTATATTAGTAAAACCTCATTCTTTTACCTTAGCAATATTGGCATATATATATATATATATATATATATATATATATATATATTGTAGAAATCTACAATAACAAACATCTACAAAGATGTCAACTGTAATTGTTTTTTTTTTTTTTTTAAAGGCACATAATAATATAGTTATAACTGAGCTGAACTGTCTTTGTCATGGTGCATGGCACAATGTGAGAGGCTGTCTACGACCTTGACCTGACTTCTTCATGTACTTGTGTAGGACTGTGAACTTTTTATGAACTCAATTAGTTTCAGGCACACATGTAGTTATTCACAGTACCTACAACTTGCTCCTTTGATTAAATTGTGGGGAGGCAAAATGTTGTCAAGGACATACACACAGACATATGGTAAAAAGGTATACACACGCACATATGTTCTCTCTCTAGCTCTGTTATTCACACAGACACACACATACACATACACACACGCCTGCAGCTTCCCACAATACTGTTGTCGGCATATTTTCTGGGACTTGAATTAAACCTGATAACCTCACTGGGATGCTAACAAAGAGTATTTGTCAGAGGTTGTGAAGACCACTTGTGAGGCAGCGTGAATTTCATAGGGCAAAAAGACAAATGGCAACCGACGAAAGAAAACCAAAGCGGGGCGGTTATTACTCTGGAGTCTGGAGGGCCAAGAGGCAGCTTCTGTTCACTGTCTTGTGGGACACAATATGAATGACTCACTGATTTGATTTCAGGCAAACTCCTTCAAAACACACGTGAGCACCACTGGAAGGCCCCATATTCCACTGTTCTTTTGAACTCAGGACACAGATTATAAAACATGGAAAATAATGTCATTTTTGAGAATAAAAAATGTTAAATAAACATGCACATTTATTTATATAGTACAAGTCATGTCACTGACATATTTGCTTATCTTGCTTAATCGTGTCTTAATTTCTGAATCTCTCTCTCTCTCTCTGTTCATGTATAAGAATGCCTAATGGTATGCATGCACACATCCAAGAAAGAGAAGATAAACTGAGCTACATACAAACCATAACATATCCATAAATGTACAAAATAAATGGGGCATTGCATGGCAACAACAAGGTCAGAATAAAACTGTGAAATGTTAACATGGGAGTGGGTATCATCAGTGTTACCCACAACATTATCAGCTACGTAAGTAAAATCTCAGAAGCTCTGCTGTAAGGGTTAATGAGAAAGCTGTATTCAAGATGCATTAAAAAGTTAAAGGGCTGTCATCTTTATGACCACTTATGTTCAACATGGACCCTGCCCAACACTTTTTAACACATACTTGTGTGAAATCTGCGGTCATGTTGTAGTCTTGTGATCTTTGCAGAGATTATGCTATCAAAGAGTCAGGTCTTGTCAAGCTTCACTTTCAAATGTGCGCTACAATAAGAAAAAAGGTCAATCACTAGTTATGCTACTGACATCTATTCATTCCTTTCAAGTTTCCAGAAAATGTTCCAAAGGAAAACCATTAATAGTCAAATAATCTAATGGGATAAAATATATATGTATTTTGCACCGGATAAGGATGTGTTTCATATGTAGAATATGAAATATACTGTACAAATCAACTGGAACACTGAACTAACATCAGGTGTGGTTAGGTACTAACAATCTAAATGGTTATGCATCAGTTGAAGGCATTTTTGCTTCCACAGGCACGAAAAAAAAAAAAAAAAATCTAACAGGAATGCCAAGTGCTTTCACAAATCTAGACAGAATCAGACAGTCTCCCTCATTAGTACAATTCCAACACTAAAATGTATGCAGGTATTTTCTCCACAATCCTTCAGGCCCTCCCATCTATATAAATAAATAAACAAATAAGTCTCAGTGTTTTTGGCATGTGGAGTCACAGTGCTACAAACCCATATCCTATCCGCCCTCCTTTCATGCATTTGCATTGTGATCGTATCTAACAAAGCCAAATAACACACACTAAAGTTTGAGGTGAATAAAGACACTAGAAGTCAATCTATGTTCCGGAAAAATATCAAATCAAACGACAGAAACAGACAAAAAAAGACAAAAAAAAAACCTTGCAGCAAAATAAACAATATAACACACACACACACACACACACACACACACACACACACACACACACACACATACACACAAAAGTTTGATATTGGTTTTAATGCCAAGCAATTGTGTGCTACTTTTAGAACAATAGATTCGACGGGGCTATTAAACAGATTTCAGCAAAACAGACTTGCGTGTCGAACCAGAGGCTGCTCTTGGTGAGCTCTCCCTGCAGTCTGATACTCTGCGTTTCATCCACATCCATCTAATTATTCCCTCTGAAACCTGAAATTTCAAGATACTAAAGACAGTCCCTATCTGTCATCGGTGCTGCATTGATCTCATTGAAAGGAAATGTGGGTGTAGAGGGAACCCAATATAACTCATGCCATTAAATTCCACGCAGCATTATTCACCAACAGAATTGACAGATTTCCCGGAGACATTTCTTTTAATCTTCAACCGTTGTTCAAGAAAAAGACGCAGAGTGGGGGGGGGAAAGAGAAGAGAGGAAGAGAAACACAGCATGCATTACCTTTCAATATTGTATTTGTGAGAAGGTTAACATCGAGGCTGTGAAGTTGGAGGCAAATACATTCAAATATTCACACTTGTTGATTATTAACTGTAACGATGAGGGGAACAAAACATACATTCTCTTTCATTTTTTGTCATTCTCCTCCTGTCTCTTGTTTGCTCATTGATTAAATGTAATTTGAGGCACTGCCTTTGAATTCCCATCTTCCTCCATTCCTCATTAATATCCGTCAGTTTTGTACAGCCAGGATCAGACAGAGTAGAGAATGAAGAGAAAGATGGAGAGAGGGAGAGAGAACACAGTGCCTGTATTGAGGAAAGCACTGTCTTAAAATAGGTACAGACAGAAACAGGGGCAAATCATTAGGTGTCTATGAGGGGTGCTTAATGTTCTAAGAGCAGTATGTCTGCTGGGTGGCCAGGCCTAATAGGAAGGTGGGCAGGGCTAGAAGTGTCAACAGATTTCTGTCCTGGACAAGAGGACATTATGTCAGAGTATCAATGCCACTGATTATGAGCTGGGTTTCAGGTACTGTTTATCAGACCAAATGCTGCAACATAGCTCTGTTGGTTTTTAACTGCTGGTAAAGTACGCTGTTTTGGATGAAAGAATATTATCAAGCATCTGTTGGAAATATTGCTAGGAATGGTGCTGTGATTAATTATTTAATTGTATCGGCATTAGTGTATTTATGGATGTCCTTAGGTACAGAAGTGTACTTTATAAATGTTAATGAGTTAGACAATGATTTGTCTGGCATTTAAGGGCCAGGGTAGTACATTAATTGTTAGGTCTTCATCTAGGCGTTATCTCAGAAAGTCCAACCCCACGTCCCTGTCGTGTGAGATGGACACAGGTAATGCTGGCTAACAGCGCCCTGATGAAGCCTGGAGGGCCAATCCCCCACCAGGTGGATAATATGATTACAGGGCAGCCGTGGCCTACTAGTTAGCGCTTCGGATTTGTAACCGGAGGGTTACAGGTTCGAACCCCGACCAGTAGGAATGGCTGATGTGCCCTTGAGCAAGGCACCTAACCCCTCACTGCTCCCCGAGTGCCGCTGTAGCAGGCAGCTCACTGCGTCGGGATTAGTGTGTGCTTCACCTCACTGTGTGTTCACTGTGTGCTGAGTGTGTTTCACTAATTCATGGAAACCAACTATGACAGGTGGCTTGCTGGTCAAGGAGCCTCTCAAGGAAAGCATATATGCAGCTCCATTGAGGAGGAATGGGCCCAGATGAAGACTTTGACTTAGTGGTATGTTTTGTAACTCAGTAACTCATTGCTGTAAATGAGCTTGATGCTCAGTCAATTTCTCCCTGAATAAAAAACAGTTGATGATGGTGAAGCTTAAAGGTGCTCTAAGCGATGCCACGTGTTTTTTAGGCTAAAACATTTTATGTCACTTACTGCAAACATCACCTAACCAAACAGCTAGCTGTCTGTGTCCTGAATACACTGTAAAAATACACGATCTCTGTGGACAGCCCAGGCTCCAAAAACGGTAACAAAAACAACCTGGGCAAACCTAGCCCATAAAAAAACATAATAAACTGTTCCAGCAAATCACAGACGAGATGCGTGCTTCGGAGAGTTTCAATTGCACGGGAGCAGCACGGGAGGGAGGGGGAGGAAGTAGCGAGCTAGCTCTCTGTTTTGTTTGAAAGTCAACAGAAGTGATGTTATCCAGCATCGCTTAGAGCAGTGGTTTTCAAAGTGGGGGCCGCGAGGGGGTGCCAGGGGGGCTGCAGCAAGTTGGAAGGAAAAATAAAAGCAAAATATACATTACTATGAGGGTTGTTCTACAATACCATTATAATAATTTGTTGCTTATCTGAACATTATATTTTCCATGATAATGGCAGGGAATAATAGTAGAGTGATGGCAGAAAGCCCCAAATACAATTTCTACACACTGTATGCTCCATTGCGAAGTGCTTGTGGCTAAAATAATTATTAGGATTAGCTTCATGTATTTTTACATTTGCCGTAATATTGTTGATGGGTTTAATAACACATCAAGGGGGTCCTTGGCCAGAACCTAGTGGTATTTGGGGGGCCTTGTCGTGGAAAGGTTTCGGAACCCCTGGCTTAGAGCACCTTTAATTGCTAGGAGCTAAGCAGAAAAAGGTGTTTCCCCACTCTTTTAGTGAGCAGGCAAGTCAATGGAATATCAGAAAGTTGAGAGAATGTCTGTGGAAGACATAGGCTACATCTGTCTCTATCTGCATTCAGCTGTGGTCAGTCACATACATTTGAGGTTTTACAAATAATTGTACATGCACAAAAACATCTTGAAATTGGTCAGTGAAATATATGTAAATTTCACAAAAGATACACAAAAGTATGACCTAGTTTCTTCAAAATGGTTTGGGTTCATAAGCTTACTTGATATTTAGCACTATAATCTGTGGGCCTAGGATATAAGGATAGCTAAGCTATCAACTTAAATGTTTCCCATTTGCTATATTTGCCTGTGTGAAACATTTTTAGGGTATTTGATGATTAAGTATTTATATAAAGGGGGTTTGGTTTAACAATGAGTCGCCTACTTTCGACAATCTACAGATTGTTGAAATATATTAATTTGCAATGTTCAACAACAGGTGCACAGGCTTGGCCTAAAAAAGGTCTACACTTGTGTTAAATAGCTTCTTTTTGGCTTGGCACTGGCCTTCCCAAACTAAAGCAGGCTGTCTTCTCTCCAGCATGAATATTTCAACAAGGCTGTATTAAAACTAATGTTGGCCCTTCAGTGGTCATATTTTTTTTTTGATAACATGGTCAGTTTTTACCTACAGACACACATGCACATGTAAATGTACGGATTGCTGCCACCTACTGTAGTTTCTAATTTGCAATAGGAGCGTATCCCATCTCTCACACTAGGGAGCCTACTCAACACTGAAATACAACTCCTGTCGTCACCGGATAGTTTAGAGACAATTAAGTTGACTGACATCACCTACAGGGGACAGACACCAGAGTAGCCTATGTGGAAAACATAGTGCAACAGAGAAAGACATAGTCACTCTAATCAATTTGAGACTGCTGCTAACGGATTTTGACAGTGAAAGTTAGCGATTCAAGTTCAACAATCACCCCGCCCCTTTCCTCCGTCTGGGAATGCTGGGATGTTTACATTACTGGCACGGGTCAGGAATGGTGAGCAGCTGAGGGAAAGTGTCTGAGCAGACGACCGCCTTACAAAACTCGTTGACAACAGACGTTCATCTGTCTTTTATTCGGAACGTGTCCAGTGAGGTCCCCGAGCTCTACTACCGCTCGACCTTGGCTTGAAGAGAAGCAGAAGATCCGCCATCATCATCGCAAACCCCAGACTGTGGAGGCATAGCTAGGCTGCCACTTCCTGGTAAGAAGAAACGCAATGGGAAAGTTGCTACTTGGCTAGCTAATTAGCCTTCTAACCCTCGGTTCAAGTAATTGCCTGTACATTTCGTGCATAATTTTTCTCAGCATGCTTTGTAGGATTCGTGGATTTAGACGTAGCCACACTATGAGCAAATGCTAAATGATGATGTCCTGTTTAGCGAGACAACGTCAGTAAGTTGTCTGCGCACTTTAGCAAGTTTTCCTCAAACTTTAGGAAGTTAGCTAGCTAGTTAGCCAAGTAACGTTGGCAGCTTGCTGTTGAAGTCGGATAGCCAGTGTCAGCTAATGGGTCAGTTCTGTCAAGCAATGCTTAAATGGAGGACCATATGCTTCTCCTACCCATTTAGGAATTAAAGAGTTTAGGAAAACATCAAAATGATTATTATAATCTTACATTCACTCAGTGAAATAGCATGATAGCTAACGTCATTTAGCTTGTGCACTGTAAGGGAATCCCTTGTGTCACCACTGACGTCTTCTGTAAAAGATGAAGTAAGGAAGCGCTTTGGAGCGCGCGGAAGAGTTACATTATAATGTAGCTAGTAGCCTACAGTGTTACATTGAATTGTGTAGCTAGTTTGGTGTAACACTGAATGTAATGTAACTAGTATAATGTAACAAACATATTGTAACAAGTTTATTTGTACACAGGCTACTTCAATTGAGGTGTGAAATTGAGTTATCAAAGTCGTTGAACCTTTTGCTTTAATAGGCCACTAACATTTTTCTGTATGTATGTGACTGACTGTAATTTAGTTTGGATAATGGACAGTGCAAGGCTAAAACTATACACGTGGGTCAAACTTGTCCTCAAAATGACTTCATGCAGTGTAGTGAGTCATAGCTGGATTTGAACCATTGCTACAGAAGCTGTGTGAACGTGTCATACTTGCAACTGCTGGCAGCAGATTATTGCAACGAGTGATGAGTTGTTGTCGTTTGTAGGTGTTCAGTAGGAAGTAAACTTAATTCATAACGTGCTCCTCATAGTTATACAGCTTGGCCTACATAACCGGTGATCTGGACTATGACAGATGTATTCTGTAACATAATGATATGTGTCCGTTTTTTCATCATAACAAAGTGTTCTGTGCCTTTTCAATTAATAGTCCCTAAAAGCATGATAAGCAATACTGCAGAAAGGTTGTTTAGTGTATTATACTTTATTGCTACAGGCCTAATCCAAACATAATACAAACATACATAAATACCAGAATTAAGTCACTGAGTGCTTTGTAAGACCTGTGGTACAGTGGGAATATTGGAATGCAGAAATATGCTGTTTTTAAATGGTTCTTGTGTGCATTCCAATGACACATTCGGATGAAACACAGTGCCCAGTGCTTAAAAGAGTAGAATAGGCTTTTTTTTCCCTGTGCAGATTTGGTAGTGGTGGGGACCCTCTTGAACTCAATAGTCATGTACATAAGTCTTCTTAATTCAGTGAAATATACAGATTTCTCAATCCAGATTTCTCCACCTCTCCATGTTTGTCATTGGTAATCTGGTGTCAACACAGTCCCTTTTACGTGATTCATACCTGGGTTTGGCTGGGCTTCATGTCAGTTATGTCCAATTCTCCCTTTTACGCATCTAAAACACATTCTGATACCAAGTGGCCATCTGGTACTCGTAGTGTGAATAGAATTGGTCCAGTGATGCAAATGTAAAACAAAAATGTCTAAAATGTTTGTGCTTTTTTTCAGTAAATTTGGTTGATGTTATGATAGCTAGGCAAATGCAGTCAATGATTGCATCGAGTGACATGTAGGCCTACAGTGCTTCCCTTTCAAGTTTTCCACATTTTGTAATGTTTCAGACTCATCTTAAAATGTTTTATTTAATTTTTTTCTTCTCAATCTATGCACAAAAATGTTACAATGACAAGGCCAACACAGACAATTACCTTGCATATATGTATTCAGGTCTTTAGTTATGACATTTGCACTGCATGATGCTTCTAAAACTTGATTGAAGCCCACCTATGCCTAGTGGAATTCACTGGACATAATTAGGTAAAGCACACATATGTCTCACCTTTGAAGGTGTATGTTTGAGGGCAAACCAAGCCATGAAGTTGATAGAATTGACTTGACAAAGATCAGGGGAGGATACAAGAATAATTGTGCTACACTGAAAAGTGTCCAAGAGCACAGTAGCCTACATCTTTTGTTTTTTTTTTAATTGATGAGCTCTGGAGCCACAAACAATCTTCCTGATCTGTCCACTCAGCCAAACTGGAAGGGACTTGATCAGATAGAACCCAATGGTCACTATGAATGAGATCCACAGTTCCTTTGTGGAGATGAGAGAACCTTAACGAAGGAGAAGCCTCAGTGTAGCTTTCCACCAATGATAAAAAAAATCTAAAAAGAAATGCGTAGGATCATTCCCAAAAGGATTTGAATTTGTCATTGCTGCCAAAGGTACCATAACCAAGTGTAACCCCTTCTTAACGGGTGTGTGCATAGGCACTAGTTACAATAAATAGCACAATGGCGCAAACAGGATCCTGAAGGTCTCAGCGGTGGAATGGTGAGCTGGCTGAACTATTCCTGAATACCACAGTAGGCTAATAATTAAAGACAATCAAAGAATTAAATAGCAGTTGCCTCCCACGGTAAAAATACTACACTTACCATTATGGCTAGCTTAGTGTAAAGTGTATTCCTACAGAATTTAAATAATCAATGTGAAAATAATAATACTAGTGGTGAATGCATACAAATGAATTTCCAATACACCCAGAAGTATAATTAAATGTAACAATACAGACTGTTTATTATGACCGCCGCGCAGCATCCCGGGAATCCTTGACGGAAATTTCCGTCAAGGACTCCCGGGACACTGTAAGACTGGGGTACATGAAACTTGGTGGGCAGGTAACCCCACATGGATAGCATGGAACCTCTTTTTTTCGTTTTGATCTGTAGCCCCCCCGCTGGACTGGACCCCCCGAAAGGAGGGTAGGGCAGACACAGTTTTCTGTGAATATCTCGAGAACCGTGGGGTTTAGGAGGACCATTTTTTTTTTTTTGTATGTTGATCTCAAAGGGCCATGTCAACCCATTCCATAATCACTCATTTCATGTATAAGCCACCTAGTTAAACACAAAAAAGTAAAAATGAGGTGTTGTGTCGCAGGTATCTGTGACCTAACATAGTCAAAACTGCACGAAATTGGAAGTGTAGGATCATTATGACACCCTCTGAATGCACGCCAAGTTTTGTGGAATTCCGTTCATGGGCCACACAATAAACACGAAACTTGGTGGGCTTGTAACCCCACATGGATAGCATGGAACCATCGTTTTTCGTTTTGATCTGTAGCCCCGCTGGACTGGACCCCCCGAAAGGAGGGTAGGGCAACACAGTTTTCTGTGAATATCTTGAAAACCGTGGGGCCTAGGATGACCAATTTTTTTAATATGTTTTCCTCCAGGGGTCATGTAAACCCATTCCATATGCACACATGTGCATAAACAGATACACCGCACACACATACATTCACAGTAATCCTACGTATGACACATACTCACAAAGTAGACATATATACGCATGCATGCACATGCGCACACACACAGGCACATAAACAGGCAAACACACAAGCACATGCACGCACACACACACATAAACATGTAGACGCACACATGCACACAATTCAAGAATTTCTCAGAATTATGAACAGGCAAGATGGGGGTGGGGTTGTATAAAATGTATTTTACATGTGAAATCTATGAACTAATCATGTTTTGGTACTTGTTGTCTAGTAGATACCAGTGAGAATTGAGTGTGCATAATGCAATTCAGTGAGACAGTTAGAATCATACAGCCTTTCAGCGTGACTTATTTTTGTGGAAAACATGTGCTGGACTGGGCGGCGGTCATATTTTGTACCGCTCTGCGGTACATCTAGTTTAATAAAGAGCTTCAATAAGAAGACAAAGTTATAACGTTACAGAACCTGGACAAGACTTGCGAGCGAACAATTCACTCTGAAGGGAACCTACTGTTGAACGTTACGTAAACCTTAACAGACAGTAATGTTAGCACTAACGGTTCTAGCTGTTATCCTGTTAGCTTAGGCTAAACACCAGTGTGGAGAAAACAACAATACAATATATAAGTTACAGACAGTAATGCACCGTGTAAAAGGTAACGGTAACACAGATAAACCACCATATAGAGACAATATACAATGAGCAAGATAAAACCCCCAAGCGCTTGCCGTTGGAGCTTGTTGGTGCACTTTGGAGTCAGCTCTGTGAGCTGAAGGCAGGGTAGCAACCGCTACAATGCCCGTCCGAACTCGCCGGTTGCTCGTGGCGGAGACAGAGTGTGTGTGTGTGTCAGTGTAAGTGTCACGAACGAACAGTTTCACTCCACTCAGCCAAACCGACGACCGTTGTACAGGCGCAGACGGGAGGCAAGCAGCTGCCTTGAACTAGCCAACGTAGCTAGCGACACCAGCAGTAGCAGGGCGGTTGGTCCTCCGGTGGGCTCAGCACCGGCGGAGAGGCAGTTGTCCTGGGGAAGGTGTAGCTCCGGTGGGCCCAGCACCGGAGGTAACAATCGTCCTTCAGAGGGTCGGGTAGCTCCGGTGGGTCCAGCACCGGAGGTATAAACGAGTTCGTCTCTGTAGGAAAAGCTAGAAGAGCTAGAGCTATAGTAGCTAGTAGCTAACGACCTGTAGCACTAGCGAAACATTAAGCTCAAGTTGAACAACAACCCGATGAGAAACACGAAGCCAGTCCACTCCAAATCGATCACAATTAATGTGACCCACTCACACAGTTCACCGTTTGTGGGCCGGGGTACATAAAAGCACCGCTAAGTCTCCACCGAACAGCACTGGAGGAGCAGGAGAAACAGTGACCTCTCTTTACTCCGGGCAGACTGGAACTCACAAGCCTTCTCCTCACTGAGGAGATGGAACCCTCACATTACCCGCGATTTCGCGGGCATAAACAAAAAACAGATAATGATTGGCTGCTTAAACAATTAAAATAAAAGCAAAACAAACAAAGACATTTGATTGGTTAACATGTATAGAATGTCGTAAATCACAGAAGCAAGTAAATTACAAAGCACTCTGGTACATGGAGTAAATTCATACAGAAACAAAACGCATATTAAGCATACTGAAAAACTTCAATTTTACAGGTGCTTAGTAGTTAAATTTTGGAATGTTAAAAGGGATGTTTCAGTGCTTTATTTTTTAATACGTTAGCAAAATTCCACATTAGTAGGAAGTGTCAGAGCTGATTTTTTTGATGAAAGAAGTTGCTTAAACAAAAGACTGTTTCGGACAGGAACATCTACTGTTTGCAACTGGTGTGTCTAGGAACATGTAACCTGATGTGTCCATGACAAGTTCCAAGGGTCATTGTCTGAGAGAGCTATAGACATTTGAGAACCATTACTTAATTCGTTTTTAAACCCCTGTACCCAGTTCTTAAATATTTAAAATGTTATTTCATTGAAACACAAATTCATAGAAAACAAGAGAGCATAAAAAAAATAGTTGTCCTAACCCAGGACATTGGTTATATTAGGTTACACATTAGGTCTAAACATTATGTCTAATTGTTAGCTCCGATAACTCCTTTTTTCTGACATAGAATGGCTTTCTAGTGTAAAATACAGACACATCTGAACTGTTTTCTGTTAGTGTTATGAAAACAGACCTGATGCTATAAATTAGTTATTTCAGTTAGCAGACATTGATGATTATGGTGAATAATTTACAAATTTCACTTATTAGTTGCTCTGCAGTATCTGTTATACTTTTACTGATTTTGTGCCTGGGTCCTTGTCAACAAGAAAACGTAGATTGTTTGGAGTTAGTTCTTGTCTGAGCTCCTGCAGAATCTGACCTGCTTCACTTTCTGCACCACACTCAAAAGGATAATTATAGCCCACAGAGCAATGGGTTGTAAAATTCCACCAAGTATGCGTGCAGTTTGCTAAACTTGATAGTTTAGAGGATACTTTTTGGCCACAGTGTTGTCTAATTGAAGAGACCATTACATCTCCCCATACCAGACAAACATGGTTTGTAAATAGAAATAATATTTAGGCTAGACCACTGGAGCTAACAAAGTGGCAACAGTTTACGTCTCGTTGACTCAAAACCCTGCACTTTTCAGACTGTTTGCTCTGAAGTAACATCCAGCAACTACATCCAGACAGTAGGCCTGGTTTATGATCATGAATCATGATACCATATTAATAAGCAGTACAGTGTTTCCCCTAGAATTTTTTCCAGCAGCGGTGCTGTTGATCGTAGGAAGCCCCCCCCCAAGAAAAGAGAAAATTTTGAAAAAATTACTCCTTAAATGGTGACTTCTGGTGGATTTTGTGAAAGAAATGGACAGATTGAGTTACAAATTATGACACAACCATCAACACAAGCATTTACAAAGCATGATTATTGCAGTACTTGAACAGGATTATTCATGTTTGTCTTTCACCTTTTTCATTTACATTATTAGTATTAGCCACTGTACAACTGTACACTGTAGGCCACTGTACAAACTATTACTATTTAGAATATACAGTGCTGTGCATAAGTTAAGACATTTATATATAATAACATTTATTTATTTACGATACATGATACATTAAAAAATAATTGATGTCCTATTTTTTTTTAAATTAAGACAAAAGGCAAAATATGTTTTTTGTTCCTCCCTTTAGTCAATTTCAGCATGGGTGTCTTAACTTTTGCACAGCTCTGTATAAACTATATAAACTTCTCTTTCATGTGATTACACTGTATTGGTGCTGTGCAAGTCGAATTGAGTGCCTGTCACTTTAATGACGTGACGGCCTGTGATGCTTGCTTGATTCTCACGGTTTTAAGCTAACTTAGTTGCGTTGTTGTGCATGGTGCATAAGAATATGTGGATGAAATGAATTATGTTTCCCATGTCATTTGGTAAAATAAATGGTCAAAAACTCGAAGAAAATCTATCTTGGATTATAGCAGATAAGTGTCTTGTATCATATCTATAATTTTGGTGAGCTCTACAGGAATTAGAGACTATCTCAGATGTAAATGGTTGCGTATCTTACTCAAATTCAATTTAACCCACCAATAGGCTAGCTAGACCTTAGTTTCACAGTCTAGGTATGTTAGCAACACAGGGCTTGAAAGCATTGCCTGTATCACAAACAAAAACGAAACAATGCGTGGAATTTATCTGGAAATGGGCTACTGAAGGTAGGGGCGAGCTATCTCGCTGTCGTGTTTAATTTGGTTCCTTGGTTAACATACTGTAGCCTACGTTTTTTTTTGCACAAAATTGCGTCTGCTAATAAACTTAAAAATAAACACAAACAAGCGTGATCTCCTGTGGAATCCCTGACTGCGCCTTCAACGTTAGCCTACTATTATTTGTTGACATGAAACCTGAACGAACGGCAGCTGTTCCTGAAGTTCACTTGCGTCTATTTTTTTTTAAATTAGGCAACTTTTTTTGCAGTGGCGCTAAAATTCCAGGAGCGGCACTGCGCCACTGATGAATACATTGTAGGGGAAACACTGCAGTATTAATGTATGTTGGCCA
The DNA here is from genome assembly GCF_017589495.1 of Alosa alosa. NCBI lineage: Eukaryota > Metazoa > Chordata > Actinopteri > Clupeiformes > Clupeidae > Alosa > Alosa alosa. The sequence continues at coordinate 26,956,071 of NC_063197.1, read as the reverse complement.
AACCAGTTAAGTGTGTCCTGGCATATAGCCTATATTGATTTTGTTTTGTAGAAGCTTGTTAGAGACCAGAAGATCCAGATTTAAGTAGTACTTTCATTTACTGTATATCAAGCTGGTGATCATGGAGATATTACTTGTAACCATTATAAGGCCACATCTTCCCATTTCCAGTACGCTGGTCAGCCCCTTTTGACAGATTTGAGATTGAGGAAGTGAAAGTAGCAACGACATGTTTTAGGAAGACCAATTGAGGAAGATTGTGCGTCTGAACCAGGAGTGATCACTCTGCCTGTAGGATGAACCAAAAGAACCATGGGCCTATTGATCCATGCCAACTGTGTGCTGAGTGTTTCACTAATTCACGGATTGGGATAAATGCAGAGACCAAATTTCCCTCACGGGATCAAAAGAGTATATATACTTATACTTATACTTACCACACATGATGTGCTACTGTGTGTCTCTAAACTGTGGCGGCTTCATGCAGTCCATGTTGGCTGCGCTACTGCTTCCATGAGTCATATGTCTCCATGATATAGGTCACCTCATGGGACACCGCAACCATTGGCAGCGCCTCCAACCCAGAGGTTCCTTGCCACATATAAGCCACACTGGCATAATGTGAACAGTGCTGGAAGGATGTTCAGAAAGCACAAACAATTTTCACCACGATGTTCTCTTTGTGTGTGTGTGTGTGTGTGTGTGTGTGTGTGTGTGTGTGTGTGTGTGTAGTTGCAGTTGTAGTTGTTTATAACCGCCCCTCCCTTCTTCTATCCTCCTTCCCCTTGATCTCTTTTGATTATATATAACTACAAATCCCCCAGGATATGAATCCACTTTCATGGAATTATTACAAGACACATATGCCACTGTAAACACAATAACAGTGACAGTGACAGAACGAATTTGTCACAAAATGAGACGAAAGGCACAATGAATTTGTGCCCAGAAAAGAAAAGAGAGGAGAGAAAGTGCTAAAGGAAAGCCATCATAAAACAAACGCCTGTGTCTCCAGTGGCATGCCATCAGTGCTTACTGCAACTTCCCTGCAAATGAGTGTTAATGTTTCAGCCAAGATCAGGGGCCTGGAACGTGTTTGTTTGTCTCTTTACATTTATGCATGTGTCTTTTACATTTTGTGTGTATGTATGTGGGTACTGGAAGATGTTTAGATGAGGCAGTGTCTCTGTCTGTCTGTCTGTCTGTGCGGCTCTTTTCCGCATTCTTCCTCGGTGCCAGCTATGGCAGTGTTTGTTTCAGAGCTCTTGAACAGGCCAAGTCGGACAGCTTTTTGCCCCCCCCCCAGTCTTTGCTGGGATACGGGATGCAGGGCAGCTCAATTTGGCCCGCGGTGCCTGCCGAGCCCTGAAGCAAGCCACAAGAATCCCCCTGGTCCAGAGTTCTCTGAGCACTGCCCCCAGCCTCCGCAGTGCCCCCACTGCCCCCCTCCCCCAATTCTGCCTCCTCCACACCACCCACCCCTACCCCTACCCCACACTCTGTCAGTGGGAAACAAACAAGCCTGCTGGAAGCGGCAGGAAGTAGCCTCGGCACAGACCTCTCCTCTCCCCACCTCAGAAGTCATGCCAAGCTGGAACTGGGGAGACCTTTGCCAGTGCGGTTGTGGGGCAGCGTATAAAAATACTTTACAGATGTCTGCAGCCAGCCAGGCCCGCAAGCCAGCAGGGCATCTGAGCTGCTCCCACCGAAGGCTTTTTCTATCTCTTCTCTTTTTTTTTTTTTTTTTAATTGAAAGTGGGGTGGGAGTGGAGCAGTGATTGGTCTTGGGTGAACAGGGTGCTCGGAGGGTTGTATTCAAATGACGGGCTGTCATTGGCATTGGTGATGCTGGGAATGGTGTTGGGGCTGAATGGGTGTGGATGTGAGGATGTAGAGGTGGAGGTGGAGGGTAGAGAGGGGAGGGGGGGTAGGGTCTGTACGTGAGGCTGGAGAGGGCTGCAGAGCCATCATGCTGTGTGTGTTGGGCGGGTGTCCAGCACGGCTGACAGTTTAACAGTGAGTATTTTACAGCACAGCATGCTGGCCGCTGTAAACAGGACACATTGCATGGAGTCCATGTAGCGTGCCGCGCCAGTCTTGGAAGTCAATGGCATTTGGGGGAAAAGGCAGATGGCACAGACTGGTGGTGTGCCTGTTTTTTTTTTTCTTTCTTTCTTTTTTTTTAAAATAAATAAAAAAACACAGATGAAAGCAGTCGTCCTCTTTGAACTGAGAGTCTGTCACCACAGAGTCTGCATGTCTTTGGGTCGAAATATGACTGAACTGCCTCAATATCGACTTTTTGACCAATTCATAAATGGTCAGCGTGATTGAGAGTCCTGTACAATATCTTTAGGAAATATGCTGTTCTTTCCAAGGTGACATTAACATTTTTTACATATTCAACTTTACTGAGAAACTCCCCAATCGAAGACAAAGAGGACTAAGATGTCTGTCTGACTTTGTTCATGCCAGTGTTTCCTTATAGCTCACAGCTTGCTTGACACTCAGGGCCAGATGTACTAACGCTTTTGCGCCCACTTCAGGTGTATTTCTTTCGCAACGTGCGTGTAAAATTATTGCGAGGTATGTACAAACAGGCCGCAATGATGTAAAAGCGCAAACTGCCTGTCGCGGGAGCTGAAAATGGCAGATTGAGTGTTTCATGTAATGCATATGCATTCATGGGAAGATCCAGGGGAAAGTGGGAGTATAGCGTAAAAAGATGGGAGGGGAAGAGTAAAGAGCGTCTAATAATGTACGTTCGTAAAATTGCGTTTATGGACGGAGATCTGCGGTTTGTCCATGACGCTGATAACGTTACGTTCGCAAATGTACGTACATCTGGCCCTCAGTATTGTCCCTTTATCAAATAAAGAATGTTACTCATCACACCTGTGCTTTCAGTTTGTCAAGCGCTCTCCTCTGAACATGTGGTGACCAGCAAGACTACGTCAGCATCCCAGAAGGAATTCGCCGGATGATGAATTATGTCACTTGCTGAGTCAAAGCTGTGGAAATGTTTTGAGTTGTGTTACTAGTTACTATAATAGTTACTATTGGTTCGTTCCTTGACTTAGCTCTCTTTAAGAGCCATATGAGTCATCTTTTGGTATAGCTCAACTTTGTTGGTCCAAAGGAAGTGGCATTGCTGATCAGTCGTACTTTTGTGAATCAGTCTTTTGTGTAGTTTACTCCAATGAAAATATGTGATGTGGAAGATTTTTGGTAATGTATTAGCAAATATGTTTTGATAAAGTGAGTTGTGGAAATTATTGGAAATGTTCCAGCATTTGGAATGCCAAAGTGAATGAATCACAATATGACCTTTGATGATATAAGATGGTGTCTTACGCTGCAGCCTAAATGTTTGGGAAGAAGCTGCTCTTTGCGACATTAAGTCTTTGTTTCAGTTAGGAGACCAGAACATAACGTGTATCTGTGTGTGACTTTGTAGTAGAGATGGGCAATATAGACTTTAAACTATCAGGATATATCTTAATTTTGACAATCTCCAATAGAAATTACAAAATGAAAATGGTACTATTTATTACTGTTTTCTGTCACTGTCAGTCACGCCATCTTACAGTCTTGAAAATCTTGAAAACACAAAGAAGTTCAACTTGATCCTGACCAACATCAGTAATGAACTCTTCTTCCTTGTCTACAGTTTGAACTCAGCATTCAGTCATCTTGGTTCTCATTCTACATGTGAGCTGCCCATCTTGCAGCACATAAACGTCCTTAACCAATATTGTTAATGTCGCGATATTACAAATTCTTATCATGGGGAGGAATTCAATCTGTATATCAAGAACAATACATTAGAGCCCATCCCTAATTTGTGGATACCGGAGGAGTTTTGATGAGTCCTGGAGTTGTGGAAGAGTGTATGGGGGTAAGGCTGCCTCTTGCAGTTGAAAGAAGGGGGAAGACCCTGAATGTGTGCGGCGGGTGGTGGATGAGGCGACGGGCTGTTGGGCCCCTGGGGGCCCTCTGATCTGGTGCTAGTTAGTAGCTCTGTAGTGCAAGAGCATCAGACAACCAGCCCAAGCCCACCCCCTCCACCCCAAATAAAAACGATAAACAACTGCAATGGACCGAGCCGATGACAGCACAGCATGCCACATCCCCGTTAGCCCCTCCCCTCCCTCTCAGAGCGTGCTCTGCAGGGGGGGGTACAAACAGACAGCCTTGGCTTTTGGAGGCTTGGTACTTAACATTTTAATGATTCCTCCGTGTGGAGGATGATTACTTACCTCCTATGTGTATCATTTCCATTTCTGTTGTAGTTTTTGTCACTGCTGAGACTGTCTGATCCATTGCTTTGACCTGAAGTTGACCCCACTTTTTTGCACAATCGTCCAAGACTTCAATGTAAATCCAAAAATATAGAGCCATAGCATGGTCGATTAAAAAATGAAAGTATGGCAGAAATAGATAAATTATAACAACAAAACAATGGTCTTCACATGTAGCACTGAGGTAAGAAAAGGAAAGTGATGTTTTTCTCAAGTAGCATCCTTCAATGTTGATTAGGATTTTGTGGGTGTCCAGGTTTGACCCCCCCACCGTGTCTCATTCACCATCTGTGGTTAAGAGTCCCTCGGAATGACAGTCATGCACATAAAAAATGCACTATGATCTCCATCATCGGACACTAATGAAGCGGGAGTCTCATAAAGGCTACCACCCCCCACTCTTGAGCACCTCTGCTGGAAGCAGCTGTAAGTATATTAAATCAGCAATCCTTCTATATTGTATAGGCTATCCCCATTAGTCTTGGAACAAGTCATACGTTTTTATTTCTAACAATTATAAGTTTACTTAAAATTTTGCACTGTGAGGAAGTCTCATTGAAATCCCTGCAAGTGCAGAAAAAGAGATTTAAAACCTAGCCGTAATGCTTTCAACACAATGGTGGGCATCATCGGGCTCTCTGAATAACTTTTATGTACCAAATTAAAGAATTTCATCAGCATTCTGTTCTGTTGAGGCAAGGCAAGGAAAGTTGATTTATAAATAGTGCCTTTCATACAGAGGGGTAATTTAATGCGCTTTACATAAACAAAAGCAAAGAATGATAGTCAACAAAAGCATAAAAGAGCAATTGTCTAAATAGAAAAAAGGAAAAGAGGAACAATTCTCACTCATCAAGCCACCTGATATAACCGTGACAGTGACTGGGTGATTCCTTTCAGGTGCCAGAAGTTAGCAGTGGTGCCCCTGTCAGTGAGACATATTTTGATCTGTTGTCCTGCCTTGAAAACCAAAAGACAACAATTTTATACACCAAAATTCTATAGCTGATGTTTTTAGTAGGGTCCCACCTTTGACTGTTTTAGAATTTCTTACTAGCATAGATTTTAAAAAACAATTTAAGCTTCTATAACACACAATGCTCTGGCCATTAAATAGCCTTAGTTGCTGAAATGGCCTTAAATTAAATTAAATTAAATTAAATTAAATTAAATTAAACAAACAAACAAACAAACAAGTTAGTAGTGGCATTATTGTGTCTGGAAATCGTCTGCTTTGATATGTGAAGGTATATTTACCATGTTAAGCTGCAGTTGGTCGTCCCTAAGAAAAAAAAGCTAGCTATAAGCAAAGGTATATCTTGTACTTCACACATGTCATAAGTAATGACTATAATGTATTACGTCCTACTAATGGTTTCCTGGTGATTATACCAGAGGTGGTTTTAAAACGCAAGAGGCCATGAAACACTACAGGACTTCCTGAACAAGCAGAGATTTAATTAAGAGATATTTATTTAATATATTTTTACCTGTCTGAACTTGGATCTTAATGTATTCAGGATAAAGTTTAACGTTAGCCATCATAATTATGATCGATTTATCCCTTCATGATTTAAGTCTGCCTTCTATTTGCTTTTTTCCCTATTTCTGCCTTTCTGCCTTCGAAGAGGATCTGTTATTTAAAGTGCACCAGCATTAGTTATACATTTTCAGTAAATCAGCTCGGGAGTGTGTAAGCTCAGCACGTCTGTGCTCATCCCCACTCTCACAAAGAAAGCTGCTAAGCTGCGACTGATCCCTGAGTTTCATGTTTGCCATCTACCGCAGAGGAACAAATTCCAGAAACCTTTCGTGCTGCACATGCGAAAATACCCAGTGCCACGGATGTGCTTCTCGTCAACTCTCAACACTAACATATGCCGCTGACAGATAAAGCCATTCACTGTAAAGTGTAATGGAAAAACATCATAAATAGGTATAGACTAGAGGGGAAAATGAAAAGGAGAAAAAAAGACAGCAACAGCTTTCTGCTAGCCACTCGGCTATAAAAATAACATCTTTTTTTTTTAAAGTTTGTGGTGATTGGCAGTGCGCTGTGGAATTTGTTGTCATGGTATCGCGTCTCTCCGAGCTGAGAAAGGAGACAGCCAGGGGCAAAGTGGAGATCCACAGCCCTGTAGGCTCCTATTAGCATGACTGGAGTCAGTGGGAAGCCCCTCGAGCTGATACAAATAACAGGGACCTAGCCCGGCGGTGCCAGTTGTCACATCCAATTGTGGTGAGGGGGTGCATTGTGATAATTTGGTGGTCAGTGACATGGGCTAACGAATAAGCCCTTCATTAGACCACAAGAGCTGAGGGTTTTGTCCCATTTTATGCAGCCAAAAGTTCACAGCTCCTAAATATACTTCGCTGAGCAATGTCACGGAACAACAACGCTCGGCCCCTACGAGTGACTTCACAAATGGCTTTGTGGGTGTTACAGGCATGGAACCTTGGTCTGGAACTTGGACTTGACTCCACACATTATGCCATGAAGCACTCTCTGGAAGTGGAGATTCTAGGCAAGAGTGTGAGAGTACATAAAACATTTAAAGAGGCCTTTGCAGACATATCGATTGTTTTCTGACTTGGGTTACGCAAGCTAAAACGAATCGCTTGAGCACATGTTGCTGAACGTGGATTTCTCGGTGCACCTCATGGAATTAGTGTCACACCACCAATGACCCTTGCAATATATGGCTTTCCCCCCTCTCAGTCTGTTCCAAGTAAACCCATGGGTGTTTAGGACACCCTCTCTGTCATTATGGTCACCTAAAACTCCCTGTTCTGGAACAGAAAATACAGACTGTTGTTTCCAGGCAAATACAGTCACATCACTGTCAGAACTATGGGCTCTGATACTTAATAATCTTAACTCTTGACCATTGTGATCACAGGCCCCATTGGTCATATTTTCCACTGCACATTGCAGCCTCCAGAAGAGGGAAAAAAAGGCAAAGATGACAGAAGTTGGACCAGGCTACAGTAGGCCTGTTATATTCACAGCACATGCAAGACCCTGTTTATATTCACAGCAAATGAACTGTTTTGCATGTGCTGCTCCACATGTGGAGTCTGCGGATCACCTTAAGCAACAGAGGAGGTGCTGCCTCATACTGCCAATGTTTTGTCAGCTCTTAGTGCTACACCCTTGCAGCAATAGGAGGTCTTCAGGTTGGATTTTGTGTCGGAAGACCAAGCTTTCTGGAAGCGTTTCAAATTATTATCAATCTGAAATGCTGACGTTCAATCAATACCTGAGGGCATTGTGTGACTTGCATACGAACAAAATGCCATTTAAATTTTACCAGGCTTCACCATATTGAAGTATTGAGACCTTTCATTGAAAAGAAAACTGGTAGAAAAAAAGAAGACCCAGGACAAGACAGGTTTGAGATGCTCGTTTTCATCTCCTGTCATTTAAGATGAGTCTTTCTCTCAGACAAAAGGCACGGAGTTCGGTCTACTTTCAGGACGCACAATAAATCATTTGCATCTTTCTTAAGAGCAGGACTCTCTGTAGTCATGAGCTTTGTCTACATCAAACAGCAGTGGGGCTGAGGGGCTGGTATCCAGTCCAGATTAATTAGCGCTAACCGGCCTTCGTAGAGTTTTTTTCTGCTGTAAACCACCTGCTGAATTGACAGCGCTCGAGCGAAAGCCCTTGACAGGAGACAGGTTGCCGGGGCTGGGCAATTCAGGGAGGGCGGTGGATGAAAGAAATTAGTTTTTTTTTAAAAAAAAAAAAAAAACAGCTTGTTATGCTGGTCCTCGTGCGAGGCAGGACAATGGGGCTGTAAGGTGGCCAGGGCCTTTAGCGGTCTGCCAGCTCCTCTGGAGTAGGCAGAGGAGGAGAAAGCGTGACACCTGCATGCACTTCAGCCCCGGAGCTCAATGGTAGCGGTTTGTGTGGGATGCTGGAGGCGGAGGAGGAGGAGGAGGAGGAGGAGGAGGAGAGCAAGAGGGGCAGATAGGACAAACCCCCTTCCACCAGGAAAAAAAAAATCCTGACTGAGATTGAAAAGAGACATAGCCGTGGGAAGGCACCCCCTGCAGGAAAGCACACGTATTTATGTGTCATACCACTCACGATAAGAAAAAAAAAGAAGCTCTCCGTCCCCCTGTCTATTATTCTATTATGCACTAAAAATGTTACATTAGACCTGGGAGATCTAAACAAAAACTAAACAAATTAACAAAACAAACCTGAGGGAGATATCCTATGACGCTAGCTTGTACGACAATATGCCATATTAAGTAGCTGAATATTACCATGAGTTTCCCAAGGAGCTGAACACGGGCCGCCTCAATCTTCAGCTTAAAATGATGCATAGTGTTATCGGGGAGTCTCGGTGCACCACGGTGAAAGGTGGCATGGATATCGAGTAAGCTCCATCCACAAACAAGAGCTCTTTTCACCGAGGTAGATGAACTTATTCATCTGTGTTTTTGCGTGCCTGTTTCAGTGGCCTCCTCAGAGCGTTCTTTCTCTTCTTTGTTGGTGTTCAACAGTTTTATATTTCACGTGTTCACCGTCGATTTCGGTGCAAGGCTACAGCAACTTTGTTACCTTACTAGTGTAGCGTCAGATAGCAGACGGTTACTTTGTTTGCGTTAGTATCAATCTGTGGTTTGCGACATTTTGTCGCATTTTTTCTGTAGTGTAGCCATAATGTTCTTGACAGTGATGTATGCCTTTGCTGTGTGTAATGCAATGCCAGTATGCTGTTGTCCATTAACAGAGAAAGGCGTTTAAATAAAATACAATAACTTTTTTTTTTTACCATTTCATTAAAGCCTATCCCCGACTACAGCACCCCCAACCAAAACTCACTTCCCACGGCCCTGAAAAGAGACACTGCCATAATGGCATGGTACTTCAGCAGGTACTTCCTCAGCTGAAGTCCTGAAAAGGGTATGTAGAAGACAGTCAATGTGGAGGCTGACAACATGGCATTTAATGATGCACCAAGACTCCCCACGCCTGGGAAGTTTATCTGTGACTGTCCTCAGCTTATTCAGTGTGTATGGTATATTGACATATCCAACTCTTCCGCTTAATTGAACATTTATCCCTTAAACCTTTTTGTATGGCATGGAATCTTCCATCCATATTGCTATTGCTATGACTAGTTTGTAGATGGAGCCACAACTAGCATACCTGTGTAAGTAAGGGAAAATAACCAGGATAGCCTGCAAAAAGGAGTCAATTCCTACTGGAGTATCTTGACATGTATTTTAGATCAGTCAGATATTTTTTTTTGGTAAAACACCCTTTAATGTGGACTTGGACTAGGACTATTAAAGAGGAATCGTCTTTGATTTGGATGATGAGTGCTAATTTTTAAGGTGGTGAAAACCGAGGCTAAGCCAGAGTTTTAGGGCCGAGAGACTGAGATGATTCTCTGTGCAGAAGAGGGCTGCTTCATGGTGATGTAAGAGTGCTGCATTATGGGAGATGAGGGGTGAGGGGCTGGGACATTTATCAAGTTGGGCCCTCACATGCAGTGGATGCTTTTGCTGTGCTATTTACTTCTGCTGGGAAATAATCATTACCCTATAAAAACCTGGAAGTGAAAAAATAGTCCCTGGGAAGAAAATATGGATTGTTGGCTCCGGTGCTCCCAAAGGGACCTCAACGATAAATTTTTTCTTCCCCGCCCTTAATAAATGAGGAGAATTTTAAAATAAAGAGTGCCGTCTTTTGTTGGCAAGCCTCTTGCGTTTTTTAACATAGGTTTTCTTTGCTTGCGTAGGTGTTTTTTTTTTTTTTTTTTTTTCTTCTTCTTTTTTATTAAGTGCCCTTGTGAGTGATAGTCAACAACACTATGCTTTCTTTAGAATCTTATCTAAAGATGAACTCCTTAAAGGGACACCAGGCAACGTTTTCGTGTTAATTAGTCATCTTCGTAAGTCGGTATATGGTTAAATGACTCATTACGGGGTGAATGAAGGCTCTCTCGCCCGCCCCTACTGCCTGTAGGAAGAATATCCCACTTGCAAGTTCGGTGTATCCTACCCGCCGACCGAAGCAGGATCAGTTTACAGCACAGAAACAGGCTGACGAAACGCTAGAGATTGTTGCAAACGTGTGTATAATGGCAGAGCCGGCGAAGAAGCAGCGAAAACCCTTGACTGAAGACGCAAAGAAAAGGAAAAGAGCTTCAGACCGAGCGAGGGGGAGTTTCGTAAAGAAAAAGCATCAGGCTTGCGTGGTGTCCCTTTAAGCAAAGGGAGTTTAGATTGCCCTTGGATTTAGTGGTTGGCTAAGGTATGGTTTAATCCGTCTTAATCCTCCGTTTTACAGTAATCAGTTGTTTGTTCACATCTCTGGGGTCACAATGTATGTTGTTGTATCAAAGATCTATCTTTGCACCATTAAATGCACAGTACAGGTAGCTTCCTCCCAAATCCATGATTATGAAGTTATGTCATAGGTTTCACTTTCACTTTATTTTACCTACTATGCCCATTATATTAACAAAGGTGGAGTAGAAGAAATAATTAACTAACTGACATTAGTTATTTCAAAGCTTTCACAAAGAAATGGTCTAAAGTAGGGGCTCCTGACTGATATCGAAACGCAGTGATTCCCCAGCCAGATATGTTGGTTGATCTTAGATCCCCAGCTTAGAAGACAGACACCCATAGTTGCGGAGAGGTGTAATTGGTCTTTTTTTCTGATGGTGCACACTCAGCAGCTAATGATATCTGTTAGTGATTAAAATAAATTGGAGAATGTGCTACTTTAATATCCGACCCTTCCATCATTAGAAATCTCCCCACTCAAAGAGCTCAAATGACTGCAAGACGATCAGATGGTACCACCACCTTTCATGGAGAAGAAGACAGGGTGAAGAGAGAGGGAGAGTGAGTAAAGGGGAGAAGAAAAAAAACACTCAAAGGTTTTCACCATTTCTTATAATCATGGACATAACTTCCACTGTTTCCTAAGGCTCAAAGAGCACTTTGATTTACCCGGTTTTCATCCAACCCGGAGATTGTCATATTTCCCCTTCTTACTGTTTCTCTATCTCCCTCTCTTGCACTCTTTGTTGCTCTGTTTCTCTCTGCCACGGATCGTTTGAGAAGTTTAAACAGCGAAGCCTCATCACTCCATCCTTATATGCATTGTCCTGCCGAGATGCCACTATACTCTGTGAAGTGTGTAGCACCGGATCAGACACAGTTTTCAGCAGCAGGGTCCAGCTAAGTCACCCTTTCACTAGGATAGGATTATCCTCACCCTTCTTGGTCCTTGTTTTTCCCCCTATTCCATTCATTCCCCCTTCTCTCTCACTCCCTCTCTTTCTCTTAAATGAATTATGCAGAAGAAGACAGGAAATGAGGATTAAAGATGAACTGCAGCCACTCACGATCGTACACCATCTCTCTGTAAAATAGCACATTATGCTAACGAGGCTTGCTCCAGGTGAGGGGTTTTTTTTTGGAAGTGGGGGGAGACACGAACTGGAGGGAGGTGAAGACCCCCTCAGGCTCCGCTGGGGTTGGCTCTCTGTGCGGGAGAGATGGGGGAAGAGGGGTGGTTCGTGGCGGTGGTGGGGGTGTTGGTTGGAGATGAGAGGGCGAGTGGGGCAGCTTGCTAACCGTGCTTTGATGGTATTACACCAAGCGGCCTCTGCAGGCAAGGAAAGGCCAGGGAGAGTCTAATGGCACCGAGTTTGTCTGATGGCTGGATCTTTCTCATGGACCTCTGGTCCCTTGCTGATCCCTGTTTGAGAGGAAATGATGAGCTCTCCTTCTCACACATGAGGAATGGAAGTAAATGGAGGATTTGTACACAACCACAAAAAGGCAATTTCACACAGTGGAGTAGAGATGCTTTTGTGATGATGACCCCAAGACATTTTTAATTATATTTTGAATCAATGTAATAAGTACATTAATACATTAATTTGTATTCTTTTGCAGACATGCAGTCTCATATTATGTATGGTCGTTGTGTGTGTGTGTGTGTGTGTGTGTGTGTGTATGTGTGTGTGTGTGGCGAGGAGTGTGGTGAAGCTAGCAATGCCAAACCTGATGCAAACCAAAGCTAGGTGCAAAAAGCTGCCAGAGAGGCCCAATTCTTCCCACGATGCTTCAGTCAAATGACAAGACAGGGCAGTCGACTGCGCCCACACACTGCAGAGCCCTAAGCTCTCACTCCGTCAGCGCTCAGCTGTAATCCCAATCTTCTCACCGAGGAACTGCCTGCCCATCATGTGCACTACTAGCAAGTACCCAGACTGGTCCTTAGCATGTGAGGGAGCGGAATGGAGAGAGCAGACCGCCTGGACTGCCTATATCCTCATGGTGCAATAAACTCCTGGTGCCATGGAAAAATAAAAATTGTAAGCGGGCTGGGGTGCTGTCTGTGGTGTAATAGGCCATTTAAGTGTGCAGAATGGCGACTGAATTATCCATGGTTCTGTCTTTTTGTTTTCATCACGCTGGGAACCTACAGACCAAAGATTCTGGAGTGGAGCTCTGTTCTAGAATCTTTGCTACAGACCCTTTCAAGATAGTTCCATTATCAGCATCATAGTTGGCCCCACAAGGCTTCCGTTTTAACATTCCATATGTTATCTTAATGCAGAGGAAGTAGATTGGGAACCAAATAGAACGTTCAAGCATTGTTTTTGTTTTTATTGTTGAAAGGGTCTACAGGGAATGATTTTCTGCTAGAATGCCCCCTCAACAGAATACCTTTGAGATTGCATGACTAGACTCAGTGCCATCTAAATCCTTTGCTTCAAGGCCTTATAGATTAAATTCATTGTGTTTAAGTCTGTACTTTTAGATGCATTTGTCATTGAGTGTATTGCAGTATTCGTTTTACTGGCCAGTAAATCTATTCCTATTTAGGTTTCTGTATCTTGTAATGCAGTGAATACTGAAAGCAACAGTAGAAGCGTGCAAGTAGAAGTGGAGGCAAGCAGTTTGGAGTAGTCCTGTGAATTTGATCAGTTAAAAAAAACAACAACAACAAGTCCAAACTGCATCCACTGCCACTTCAAAGCTGGACAGTGTCGTATTTACCTTTAATTAACATGATTAACCTTTGTTAACTCAGACTTTTTTTTTCCGCTCTGGAGACGTTGCTGTCTCACCATCCAGCAGCGGCTCTTTCTAGAGCTTTTAATTGGCTCCATGGCGGGGGGGTCTGTGTGTGTGTGTGTGTGTGTGTAGCGTGTGATTGGGGGGTACCATTGTCCTAAAGATACATTGCAGACGGTGTCTCAGTCAGTAAGCCCCCCCCCCTACTCTCTCTTTTTTTTTCAAACGAAATGGGTTGGTGGTGGCGGCGGAGGAGGGGGCGCAGACTCCCCATCCCCTCGCCACCCCAGCCCTCTACTCCCTCCCCTCAGATCGGCGGGACAGTGGCGAGGCGAGGTGAGGCGTTGCCGTGTGACAGACGAACGCTGCTCATGACAGAGTCATTAAAATTCTGACGGCCCCGCCGCGTTTCCTCGGGCCGAGGCCCCCTCCGCGACGCCGCGCACACACACACACACACACACACACACACACACACACACACACACACACACACACACACACACACACACACACACACACACCTCCCCTCTCCTGGATGCGAGGAAACACATAGCGTATTTTGTATCTGCGTTTCTGTCACCGGCGTCAGCTAATTTATTCCCTCTGTCTGTTTGTGTCGCTGGAAACACTCACGCCCTCCCATCCCCCGCATCCACGTGCTTCGTCGCTCGGCTCCCTGCCTCTTGCATTCTTATGTGCATTATAGTGCCAGTGCTATAGGCCTTTATTTCTGAGCCAACACTGGGTGATAACACTGTTTATTATTTAGTTCAGTTGTACTTGATTGTGTACTGGTACATTTTTATATGCGTATTTAAAATGCTCATTGTCACTTCTGACGTCTTAACACATTTAATAGTTTTATTTATCAAGATAACTCGTAAAATGCAGCACGCTGACTTACATAGCTGTGAAATCTAAGCGGTAGCAATCAAGTAGGGCTTCTGTATTTTGGCTGGGATAAATTTGAGTCAGCGGGATTGACTGTGGCCTATACTGTAGGTCACCCACAACAGCAGTGGTGGACTCAGTAGGCCATAATATTGCTGTGCGACTGTGATGCTAGGGATGGACAAAGACAGAGATGGTTGTTGCTATTATGTTGCAGTGTATTAATGTGTGTTTGTGTGTGTGTGTGTTTTGTCTGCAGGGGTGTAAGGGATTGAGCTCCTGTCAACATGAACGCAGAGCCACAAGGTCAACAGGAAGCAGTCCCTGCTTTTCAGCCAGAGGTAGGATCAGTCGGCTCCTCCGCTGTTCACTTTCCCTCCCTCTCTCTGGCTTCTCTCTTTCTCATTCTCTCTGTGTCCTCCTCCCTACACACACATACA
>NC_063197.1:26906373-26933873 GCF_017589495.1 Alosa alosa | reverse complement strand
CCTCTCTCTCTCTCTCTCTCTCTCTCTCTCTCTCTCTTTCTCTCTCCCTCTCTCTCTCTCTTGCAGTGCCTCCTTATTTCTGATGATTTCTGTTAGCTTAGAACAATGCATATTATATTTACATCATAATCATTCTTTAAGTTGATAGAAATATAGATAGATGCAAATGGGTGACCGTGACCCTACCACGTTTTCTTCATGCTGACATGCATGGGCGGACTATGAACTTTCGGGCCCCTGGGCCCAGATGTATTAAGGGCCCCCCACTAATTGTCGCATATGTGGGAGGGGGTTTTGGGTCCTCCCCAGATTTTTTTATTCGTTTGATGTGATTTCCTGTATTCTGGTGCATTTTGGGGATGGCCAATACTAAATTCAATCAGATTCATAGCCTATATCCTGATTTGTTGATATTGAGGCAATGATTCCATGCAATGGCTTGTGCTTCAGGGCCCCCTGACCCCTTGGGCCCCTGGGCCTGGGCCCGGTAGGCCCGTGCAGTAATCCATCCCTGCTGACATGGACACACACACACACACACACACAATTGATTATTCACAATATATGCACGGTCATAGGGCTGGGCGATATATCGGTATTACGACTACGACCGATATATTTTTGAAAACGATATGTAGTTGAGACAATATCGTAATACCGGTATTATGTCAAATAATGGGCCATTTTATCAAAGCCACTTGCTCTTCTGTGTTGAGCTCTGCTCAACTGCGCCCCTGTGTGTGCACGTTCTCACTCAAACACGTTTCAAACATGACGGACACTGAGTCAGATTTTGTTTACCTTGATCAGAGGTTGGTGCTGATGCCTATTCTGTCGGCACATCAACGGCTAGACCGAGAATTCTCGTTCTCGTTCAAAATTCCACTGGAGCTCCAAGCGGTTTTGTACACGCAGATTTAAGTTACAACACTGTTTACAGCTCTTCGACTCACGGTAAAATGTCATTTTTTTGTACATAGCCTAGCTAATTTAAATACACTGATGAATGCTTGCGTTTAGCGATATACAGTAGCAGATCTAAAGTCCTCAGGGAGACAACCTACACACTGATTTTATTAAGAGGATATGCACGCGGGGACTCGTGCAGTTAGGGGCATCATTTTTTATGATTCCTGAAACCCCATTCAATCGTGCATAGGGATTTTTCTTACGAACCGGAACATGCAAAAATGAACACATACAAAACGACGGTAGCGTCTATCACACTCTTGATGAGTGACTCAGTTACGTTGTTTAAGTAGCCTAATTGTTTAAAACTATTTTTGTTGTTGATAGCAACATGTCTAGGCCATCATAGGCTACATTTGCTTGTCATCTAGGCCCCATCAAACCCTTACGGGTAAAAAAACTGGATTGTGTGACAAAACTGCAGGTTTTTCAATATTTTTGTGCCCAAAATATTGCATTGTGCAGTACAATGTAGGCTTGCGTTGTCAGTCATGGTCAACTTTTGGTCTTTTGTTATTTGCACAGCTTTATCAGAGCAACTGTAGCCTATGCCTATTGTAGGCCTATGTTATTGTTTACACTTTTTTGCACAGCTGTGTTAGAGCAGTCTGAAATCATTCTAATTAAAGCTGGTTGAGTGAATACGAAACACTTACTGTAGCTCTTTCTGTTTAAAATATCGATATATATCGTATATCGCCAATCAGCTCCAAAATATATTGGGATATCAGTTTTGGTCCATATCGCCCAGCCCTACTCCTTGTGCAGTTCAATATTTACAAACAGGTATGTGCTGTGTAGCCTACTTTTTACTTATTTGCACAGCTCTATCTGTATGCCAATTGGTTTATTATATTGGCTTTTAACGGTAGCCTATGTTTTGTGTTACCTTTATTGTAAAGCTGTAGGCCTGTGTTGCCAATCAGGGTCGACCGAATATTGTTATTTGCACAGCCCTCAGAGCAACTGTATGCCTATTGGTATATGTTATTGTTTACACCTTTTTGCACAGCTCTATTAGAGCAGTCTTAAATGAATATAATTAAAACCGGCTGTGTTGTCATAATTGTTGTGTTGAGTGAATATATGAAGCACTTCGCTCTTTCTGTTTGAAATATCAATATCGTTTTGATATCGTACATCGCCAATCAGCCCCAAAATATCGGGATATCACTTTTGGTCCATATCGCCCAGCCCTACACGGTCACCGCAGATCATGTCACATCTTGTAAAATGTGTGTGATTATGTGTGCATTTAAACAAACAATGTGATCGCAAGGATGGAATCAGCAGTTATTTTGCTCTGCAGCAATAGGCCTCTCTCTCTCTCTCTCTCTCTCTCTCTCTCTCTCTCTCTCTCTCTCTCTCTCTCTTTCTCTTTCTCTTTCTCTCTCTCTCTCTCTCTCTCCCCTTTTCCTTCTGCCCCCAGGTGGGTGAGTGCTACTCTGGCTTTGTTCAAAGCCTGAGACAGAATGGAAGTGAGTGTGGCCGGTGAGCACCCCCGCCCCTCCCTGCCCCCAGCATCTCCCCTGGCCATCTTGGGGAAGTCACTCGTGACACGATGTTGCGCCCTGATACCCTGTCACCTTTCGTTGCCATGTTGCTCGTGGGGTCTGAGACCCCGGCAACAACAACGACAAGGGGGGAGAAAAAACAAAGGCCACCAAGCGGCTGAGGAAACCTCCTAAAGGTCAAATTATTATTATTAGCTTCTTATTTATTTAATTATGTACTTCCCAGCCAACATCGCCAATGGGCTTATTTAGACCACAAGTGTCAAGCCACCACTTGACTCTTAGGAGGAAAAGCAAACTACACATGCATCTCCTAGGGCAGGGATGCACAGTGGTTGGCACGGAACGCAGCCCTGACAGCATTTTGGAGCCAAGGAGAAGAGTGATCTTTGTAAGCAATGGATTCTTGGATTTGTAACACTAAGACTACAGGATTTTTGGCACTTTAAATGGTGTGTGTGTGTGTGTGTGTGTGTGTGTGTGTGTGTGTGTGTGTGTCGTTTTCTTCCCCCTCGCGTCTTCAAACTGCCAACAGGCTCATCTGGTGTCTTCACATGTGGCCATCTGGAGGCCCATCCGTGTGTTGAGGTGTGTGTGTGGTTTTCCGTGTGTTGAGGTGTGGAGTTTACAAATCGGGCCTGACGTGTGGGGAGTGGACTGGGGATTTTCTGTGGCTGATGATTTATTGATTACTCAGCTTTTTTTCTGTTTTCTTCCTTTCTCCCTCTCTCTCTGTCTCTCTCTCTCTCTTTCTCTTTGCCCCCCCCCCTCCTCAGATGGCGCCAATACCTATGGATGCAAACATGAGTCAGATGGTGAACTTCCAGATCGTGAAGAAGATCGGCAGCGGGCAGTTCAGTGAAGTCTACCGGGCTCTCTACTTGGTCAACAACACGCCGGTAGCCCTGAAGAAAGTCCAGGTGAAGTGAGAGTGAGAGTGAGAGTGAGAGTGAGAGTGAGAGTGAGAGAGAGAGAGAGAGAAGAGAAAACTAGGTGAAAGTAAAGTGCCCCAGCTGCACCTCTCCTCTATTCATCTCACCCAGCTGTTTTTTTTAACCTTTTTTCTCGCAACACAACAGAACAGTGTGACAAAAAGCGTGGTGTAAGTCACAGCCACCTTAACAAGTCCCCGGCGTCACAAGTCGTTAATAATAAATGATGTCTGTTACACCCCCAACCCCCTAAGAGAATCTCAGAGTTCATTTCAAAGGGATCAAGTCTGTTTTTACTCACCCCCCTCCCATATTCTTAATAGTGGTAAGTGTGTTCTGTTTCATGTTGGAATTTAACAGTTTGCCTCATTTGGTGGTATGTGTAAGAATGTATGTGCAATTCATGCACCACAAGGATTTGGGGAACGCACATACTACCTTAGCAGGTGTCAAGTCTGTAAAAAAGAGAAAGATGTAGTCTTTAGACTATATTGTAAATGTTTGAGTGACTTTTATTGTCATACTGATCCAAACAATGATATAGTAACAAAAGATATTATGTGAAGATTTTTTGTGACATCAGGTTACATTTTGAGGACCCACATACACATACACCAAAGTCCTTTAAGGCAACTCTTGCCACTCAGTGGCCATCTTGCTAATGTCTCCGGGCAGTTATTTCAAACTAACAAGATCAGACTCCTTCAAGTGAATGGGAGGCATGCATAACTCCAAATAGGGAGGTCATATTGACATAAAATGTACATGAGGTGAATCTGTGCTCAATTTTAATTTCCCTTCAGTACGTCGTCTGGAGTCTGCGGTATATTCGCGGGTTTTCTCCTGCAAAAATCTGCAGGTCCAATCAGCGAACAGGGGGAGTAGCTGAGAACGATGACGTTGAGGTTGTGCGCTAGTTTGAGCCAGACATACGTCACGACCAAACGTTAGCGATTGGTTATGGCAGATCCAGAGTGGCTCTGGGCAGATCCAATAGTTTTAAACTTCAACAGAGTACTCGCCTTCAAGGAAGTTAACGCTTGGCAATGGAAAGTGGCCAGACGCTCTATACAAATGAAATGTATGTACGAGAGTCTGGATATTTCCAGGCTACCAAATCGCTAGAATAAGGCTAAAAAATACTTTTTTGATATATGTTCACTTGTTCACTGAGCATGCACCAACATTCGCTGCATGGCTATTACAATGATGACGGGAACGTAAATTGAAGGCAAAACGTCAATCATGCCATTTCCAACTGTACGGTTGGGGCAGATTATGTTCAGACAACTGCCGCCTTGGCGTTACATACTGTCCCGAAACATTTCTATGGAGGATTCTGTAAGTGCTGCATCTCCTCCCTTAGAAGGTCTCAGTTTACACACACACTCGCACACACAACATTCTACCCTCCACACTTGTGGCACACACCTTCCAATACCTTGTGTTTGTAAATAACTTCACAGTTCACTTAAACACTTCATGTTGTAAATAATAACAGCTGATGTGGGTCTCCTGGAAGCATGACATTACAGACATAACAGGTCTGAAAGGCAGGAGACTGCTCCCACTCCATCCTCAGACCCTCCCTCTCCCTCTCCCTCTCCCTCTCCCTCTGCTTCTGGCCTCATGTTGACTTGAGCGTGGAATATTCCGTGTGGAATCTCACGCTTCAGACAGACCTCGGACACACACCTGTGCATGTACACATTCACACCCTTTTGGGCAAGCATGTGCTCATGCAGGTCTACACACACACAGCTTTTGAAGTATATAAAGTAAAATTGCAGATGGAAGGAATAGTTGAATCAATGAATCAGTTTGCATGGCCTTAACACCCCCGACAACCTTTCTCTGTCCCTCTCTTCACTGTTCACCTCTTGCCTCATTTTCTGTCATCTTTCCTTAGTTTTCTTCATCCCCCTTTTCTTACCATATATCCTTACAAGGATTATTTTTCTCTCTCTCTCTCTCTCTCTCTCTCCCTCTTCCTCTCTCTCTCTCTCTCTCTCTCCCTCTTCCTCTCCCTCTCCTCTCTCTCTCTCTCTCTCTCTCTCTCTGTCTCTCTCTCTCTCTCTCTCTCTCTCTCCCCCTCTCTCTTTCTCTCTCTTACCTGCCTTTCCTCATGCTTCATTACTGCTAATGACGAGTTTTGACAGTGAGATACTGTGGCGGGTAGAGAGGCCACGCCACGCCACTAATGAATGGCATGCAGCCAGCATTTTACTCGCCTTTCCCCCAACAAATCTGCACCCCTAATAAGCATTCAGCATGCAGGGTGTCCATATGATTTCATCATTACGAGCACTTCTGCAGTTAAGTCCACACAGTCTCTCCGAGAGCGCTAACTGAATGTCAACCGATGGCCTTGGAGTAAATATGAAAGACTTCAGATTATGAGCAGAACCATGTCTGCAAACTTAACATATATAGATACACATGGATGCTGTCTCCACACACACACACACACACACACACACACACACACAGACTCTTAGATAGACGTGTACACACACACACACTCACAGACTTGCACACATGCACAGAGCTACTTTTGATGGTTGTGAAGGTGTTGACTTAGCCTGTGTGCTAATGCCTCACGACAGACAGGAAATGTGAGAGTCTGGTAGACGTGTTCAGCCTGCTGTGCCCATCACCATTCCTTAGGTCACCTCACAATGACACCGAATCACACACACACGCGCACACACACACATGCACACACACACTGAGAAAGAAAGCTTTTAGGCAACCAAAAAGATATAACTGTCTCTTTCATTCAGTGAATAAGGAAAACTTCTCGTTTGTAGTGGGGTGTTCATTGTCTCCTATGGGGCAAACAGACGCTGATGCTGAGGACTACCACACATCACACATGCTATTAGGGGTGGTGCTGGTGGGGCTGGGATGGGATTGTGTGTAAAGTAAGGACACACACACACACACACACACACACACAGTCATGCCTTCTCAGTGCAGCCTGACCTACCTAATCCAGCACCAGCCATCATTCTGTGTGATGTTGTTGATGTGTTTTTTTCATTATTTTAGTTGTCTTCCTGCTTTGCTGTGTTGGAAACGACCAGTGTTGTATAAAGTACTAGAAAGCAATGCTTGAGTAAAAGTACAAGTATCGTACTAGAAAAAGACTTTGGTAGAAGTGAAAGTTGCCTTTTAGAATATTACTTAAGTAAAAGTCTTATATCTGATATCAGTCTGTATCTGATATATACAGTACTTAAGTATCAAAAGTAATTTTCTGATATTTAATGTACTTAAGTATTTGAAGTAAAAGTAAAAAGTAAAAAGCAAGCGGTTTTATTTTGAACTTTTATTGTGAACTTTATTTTGGCTTTCTTATAATAAAGCATAAAGCATATTCAGGGTTCCCATATCTTCTTAATCTCACTTAAAATCACATTATTTTCTAGGACTTTTCAGGCACAATTCTCTTAAGTTCAAAGAACAAACAGCATATTTTTAGAGCGGACGTCAAAGAAAAAAACAGAAACAGAAATTTCACTTTTGTATGAACTTCAGGTAAAAATAAATATAAATATTAAAAATAAATAACTTATTTCTTAAAAAAAAAAATGACCTGCTGGTAGGGAGAACATTTTGGTCATGTGGTCATTTCTAGGGCTTACTCCCCAGGTCACCATCTCACTCTCTCTCTCACACACACACACACACACACACACACACTCACACACACACACACACAGGGCACCTATGTCCAGCAGCTACTAATATGCCAGTCATTAGTTGAAACTGAAAAGGCGTTCATCTTCAAAAGAAGCTTGTTTTCAAAGTTGCCAGAATTCAGTGCCTGGGAGTTTCAGGCCCAAGACTGGCCAACGTTTTACATAGTGGTGGAAATTGGATAAATTAATTAAATGTATTAATAAAAAAAACATTTCAGCATTTCATTTAGTCATGGCCTCCTCATCATTAATTTCTGGCTCATCATTTTAACTGGTCGACTGGTTGATCTGCTGCTCAGTCTCTCCTGGCCTCTTTCTACCATCCATTCTTCCTGACGCTTGTGTCTACTGTAGGGCCGGCTCGGCTATCCATATCTGAGAACCTTTTGAAAAAACCCAAAACTCTTTTTGGGAGGGGAGAACTCCCTCGCGTAGGCTACAACCAGTGCAGAGGCATTGCATTGGTGTCATGCACAGAATGCGGAACGTGTCCTACTTTAAGAAAAGATAGACTGACTTGACAAATATTTTTTTTCCTCGACTGGCCCGGAAGTGAAGCGGCCCACCGGGAATTCTCCCGATTCTCCCGATGACCTAATCCGGGCCTGATTCAGTCTTACTCTTCTTGGACTGAAGACAAGTCCTGCGATGCTAAATAGCCTTTCTCAGGCTGCTGAGGCAGGTAGCAGAGTGTTTAGCTTCACAGAAGCTGCCAATGTACAGAAACCTTTCTTGCAAATACTGCCACGGGTGTATATGATGTTCTCTTCACCACTACCCTGTTCACCGAGTTCACCACTATCGTCGGGGTGGTCGTCTATGATAATGGGAGGTCCTTCATTAGGTGCTAGTGAAGGAGTTTCAGTTGTGCGTCCTCCTTTAGCAACAAACAAGCGCTGAAATAGAGCGTGCAGCGTGCGTAATGAAATCTAGGAGCAGTACAGTCGCACACATTTCTTCTAATTTTTTGTTTTAGTAACGAGTAACGAAGATGCTTAGTGGAAATATAACGGAGTAAAAGTATACATTTTATCTAGAAAATGTAGTGGAGTAAAAGTGAAAGTTGACATAAATTTAAATAGCGAAGTAAAGTACCGATACGTGAAATTTCTACTTAAGTACAGTAACGAAGTATTTGTACTCAGTTACATTACAACACTGGAAACGACCATATCACCCCACCCCCTCTCTCACTCTCTCTCAATCATTCTCTCTCTCTCTTTTGATCTCTTGATAGATATTCGACTTGATGGATGCCAAAGCTCGGCAAGATTGCATCAAAGAAATAGATCTCCTTAAGGTAAGAAAGCAGAGGAGGGGTGTGGGGGGGGGGGAGCAGCGTCATTCGCCCGATTACGTTCTCCGAGCAGGCCTCTGCTGAGACCAGAGAGAGAGAGACGGAGGGAGAGAATGAGAGAAGGGCAAGAAAAGCAATTGATCCGTACCAGATGAACCAGAGTATTTATTTATTTATTTATTTATTTATTTTTCTTGTGAAGCAAATGCACAGATCATGCAGCCTCTGCATGTCATTCCTCCAGGCTGAGATTTACTCTTTTTTTTTTTTTTTTTTTTGCCAAAAACTATCAGTAATATTTAGAAGTGTGTGTGTGTGATTGTGGAGGGATGTGTGTGTGTGTGTGATTGTGGAGGGGTGTGTGTGGGGGGGGGGGCAACAGTGCATCTCTTACGAAAAAAATGTTTGCCGACTCCCTCATGAGTCTTTTTGAAGTTTTCTTTTTCTTCTCCGTCTCGTGTCTCCCTCTCCCTCCATCTCTGTTCTCTCTCTCTCTCTCTCTCTCTACTCTGTCTGTGTCATCTTCTCATCTCTATCCCCATGCTTTGTATTTAAATTAAGCGTTTTCGTTTATCAAACCGGCTCTTAAGCAGGCCGCGCTCTCTCCCCCCTCACAAGCACTAATGAACAAGCTAATGACAGCCTCAATAAATCCTACCCGCTCACTGATCAGAGCTCTCTCACTCTCTGTATTTCTGTTGCTATCTTTGCCTTTTGCTTCATCAAATGTCTCCCCCATACCCCCCCCCCCTAAACACATACACGTATACACCCCCCCCTGAGCGTCAGATTGTCATGTTAATTGCCTCGACCCAGATCGCTGTTCAATCGCCTCCCGCTGCAGCAGTGATCAGCCGTGCCCTCTTCCTGCCACTGCTCTCTCTCTCTTTCTTTCTTTCTCTCTCTCTCACTCACTCACTCACTCACTCACTCACTCACTCACTCATTTCCTCTTCCTCCATGTGATAGTCATGAAGAATGTCTAATTGAAAAGTTTTGTGTATGGGTCTTTGTGTCTGAATGTATGTTTGTGTGTGTGTGTTTGTGTGTGTCTTTGTATACGTGTGAAATCTCTCTTTCTCTTTCTCTCTCTCTTGCATGCACACACACACACACACACACACACACACACACACACACCATGTGAGGGGTCAGGGATTGGGCAGGGGATGCCGTCACGCTCCTTAGCAACACTTTGCCAGGCAACTGCTCCTCTCCGTGGTGATGCACTCCTTTTCACTAGGGTCACAGAGATTGTCACAAGACCATCATTCTCTCTCTCCCTCTCTCTCTCTTTTTCTCTTTCTCCCTCTACCTCTCTCTCCCTGTCTCTCTCTCATCTCTCCCTCCACCTCTCTCTTGGGTCCTTTCTGTAACCTGTCCTGAGCTGACTTTCCTCCCCTCATCCCCCTCTTCCTAACTTTCTTTTGCTCATCTCTTTTGTTGACTAACAAAGGTAAGTATGTTCACGTAACACTGTTACTGTGTGTGTGTGTGTGTGTGTGTGTGTGTGTGTGTGTGTGTGTGTGTGTGTGTGTTGTGCGCGCGCTCTGTGTGTGTGTGTGTGTGTGTAAGAAAGAAATAAAGAGAGTGTGAGAGAGAGACTGAGTGAGTGAGTGGATAAGTGAGAGAGAGAGAATGTGTGTGTGTGTGTGAGTGAGTGAAAGAGAGAGAGAGAGAGAGAGAGAGTGTGAGGGAGAGACTAAGGGCCCGTCCACACGGAGACGCTTTTTGGGTTAAACGCAGAGGTTTTGCTTCGTCTTGGCCGAGCGTCCAAACGAATCCAGTAAACGCACTGCCCGAAACCGCAACAATACTAGTTTTCATACATGACATTACCTACGATTACACTCTAGGATAAATATCACAACTGGTGCTGTGCAGCGCCGATAGCTTATGACTTGGTGGACTGAACACTGTTTTTCCCGGTGTTTTTTTATGCGTTCTAGCTACTGTCAGTGACGCGAGAGAACTTAAGTTATTAGGGAAGTGCGGTGTAAGTTTACATTAATTTGTGCGTAGTGCCAGTGTCATTCATTTATTTTACATGCCTTACAATATATATATATATATATATACATGCATTCACAGTCCAGTGAAGTCAGATATGACCATACAAAGACGCTTAGAACTCATGTTAAGCCGATGGTAGCGCACTGAATGCGAATGCACGATTTTATGCAGGCAAAAGTATTGACTGTTTCTAACGAAGGTTTTATAGCAATATTATAAATGTGGCGACGGAATAGCCTAGAACTTGGGTAGGCCTTGTGTTTAGTAGCCTAATTGCGGTGATAGCCAAAACTAATGTGAATCGCGGACTGTCCTACAACCAAAGAAAGTAAAGGAGATTTGTACCTGCGTTAGCCAAATAAAGGACGGGACTGCACCCTTCACAAACCGTAAAAATTAAGTTTATTAGTTTTACAGTTGACAGTTCACCATCAGTCCACACAAACAATTCTGGTTTCCCTTTGCACTAGCCATTTAAATTAGTAGCCTATTCTGTCTTTTTGTAAAGCCTATAGCGCGAAAGTTTTGGCCAATTACTGTAAAGAAACAGTGCCACCTATAGGCCTGGGATATGAAGTAACGTGTTGAGTCGTGTTCAGATGGATCCGTTTGGACGCAAATATTCTTGATACGGTTCCAGGGAAGATGGAGGAAAAAAAGATCGGTTTGGTACGTGTGGACTAGGCCTAAGTGAGTGAGAGAGAGAATGTGTGTTTGTGTGCACCTCTACCTCACAGGACAGCTTTCAATCAAAATAATGAGACCGTGCAGTCAGAGACCAGAATTTACTAAGGTGTGTGTGTCTGTGAGAGAAAGAGAGATAGATAGAGAGAGGGATATCTGTCAGAAAGAGAGTGTGTGTTTTAATTCTGCATACTTATGTATTTTTACCTTTAAGTTCCACCCTTGCCTCTCTATCTCTTCTTTTTGTTGCTGAGAGAATCTTTTCCTCTTTATTTAGCGCCATTGCTTTTGTTTGTCTTTCGTAGCCTGCTTTCCTGTGAGAAGAACGTTTGGTAAATGTGTCAATTCAACAATTGCATTCACATTCATTATTTTCCTATTCCAACAGTTTCTTCGCACGCACGAATACACACACACACACACACACACACACACACACACACACACACACACACACACACTGTTTGTGTTTTACTCATTTAGCGCTCATCATGACATTTTGCACTCTCTGAATTACTGAGAAAGAGTGCAAGGAAGTCTGGGAAATGCAGGAAGTAAATAAGACGGGGTGCCAGCAGGAGGAATGGCAGAATGCCAAAGCAGGTATTTTCAGAGCATGATCTCTCCAAAGTGGACAGGGAGGCCAGTCAAGGTGTATCAGTGGCCAGATTAGCTCTATCAGACAACAGGAGGGCAGCATGCAAGGTGCCAGGCTTAACAGAGACACCACAATAAGCACTCCAGTTTTGTGCCTCACCCTTGCTGTTTTTATGTTTATTTTATGTATCTCCACCTCTAACCCAAGTACAGGCAAACAGGCACACGCGCACACACACACACACACACACACACACACACACACACACACACACACACGCACGAGTCTCTTCATAGTTCTGTGGCCAACATGGGCACTGTAAGCGAGTTGGACATCAGTGTGGTGATGCTGCGATGAGCCAGAAATACTTCCTCCATCCAACCACCCCCACCTCCACCCCCACCGAATACACATATGTGTGTTTGTGTTTGTGTCTCAGTGTTTGTGTGTATGACAGACACATTTTGATGGAGGCATACCCATCACTGTGTTTGTCTGTGTGTGTGTGTGTGTGTGTGTGTGTGTGTGCATCACAGCGGAGCGTGAACATCTCTTTAATAACGGGGGCTGGCGCTGGGGTGGAGATATGCGATGGCCAGCCAGCGTCCGTCTCTAACCCTCCCCTGCCTTACGCCTTCTGACGGGAGGATTCGCCTCTCTCTCCGTTCCTCCATCTCTGTTCCTCCATCTCTGTCCTTTTTTATTAGTCCCCCCCCTCCCTCTCTCTGTGCTATCTTCCTTTCCGCTGATTTGCACTGTCCTCTATTCTCTCTCTCTCTCTCTCCTCTCTCTCTGTGCTATCTTCCTTTCCGCTGATTTGCACTGTCCTCTATTCTCTCTCTCTCTCTCTGTGTCACGTCTCCTCTCCTCCGCACCCCCCAGCTGTTGTTGTTCACTATTCCTGATTTCCTTACTTATTGACCATCCAACAGGAAAAAGGGGGAGAAAGAAGGCAAGAAAAGATGTGTGTGTGTGTGTGTGTGCGAGAGAGAGAGGTTTGTGTGTGTGTGTGTGTGTGTGTGTGTGTGTGTGTGTGTGAGAGAGAGAGAGGTTTGTGTGAGTGTGTGTGTGTGTGTGTGTGAGTGAGAGAGAGAGGTTTGTGTGAGTGTGTGTGTGAGTGAGAGAGAGAGGTTTGTGTGAGTGTGTGTGTGTGTGTGTGTGTGTGAGAGAGAGAGGTTTGTGTGTGTGTGTGTGTGTGTGTGTGTGTGTGTGTGTGTGTGTGTGTGTGTGTCTCTGTCTCTGTTGGAGGGGGACCAAAACCTCTTCCACTTCACCGTCCTCTTCTCCTCCTGCCTCTGTCTCTGTTTCTGTCTGTCTGTCATTCTTTTTCTCCCTCACTCCCCCTTTGGATGTTTCTTTCTGTTGCCTCCTTTTCTCTCCCTCTCTTTTTACCTTTCCTGTCTGTCTGTTCCTCTTTCTTTCTCTCTCTCTCCCTCTCTTTCTCTCTCCCTCCCTCCCTCTCTCTCTCTCTCTCTCTCTCCCTCTCTTTCTCTCTCTCTCTTCCCGCTGTTTCTCTCTTTCGCTTTCTTTCCCTGTATCTCTCTCTCCGGTTTGTCTCGGGTGATCACAAGCGGCCCGTGGATTACGTCAGCCGTTCCAATCCCTAGCACTGCTGTCCCCTCTCGACTCTCCAGTCACGAGTGCTATTGAGAACGAGCCCCTGGGCCTTTGAAGTAAGGGCCGCGATGGCTTTGGACATGAGATGTTAATGCCATGTTTATATCCCACACAAGCATCTGCTCTGCTCTGCTCTTGACTTCAGAAGCCTCTGTTGACCCAGGGAGTCATGTTAATATTTAAACACTCACTCGTTCCTCCTCTCCTCTTTTTGTCATTCTCTCCTCCCTTTCTTTCTCTCTCTCTCTTTCTCTCTCTCCCCAATCTCCTTGGTCTTTTGCTTCTCTTGCTTCCTTCTCCCCAGCAACTGAATCACCCTAACGTCATTAAGTATCATGCCTCCTTTATTGAAGACAATGAGCTGAATATTGTTTTGGAGCTGGCTGATGCCGGGGACCTGTCACGTATGATAAAGGTAAGATACCAGCTGGTCTCACCCTGATATTGGTAATCCGAAAATATGGTCATTGCACTCACGTTACAACATCAAACACCTGATTCATCTGGAGTGAATGGTGCTGCAGGACTGACTATAAGTGTCAGCAATCACTCAACAGCAGAGCAAGTCCTCCTGTATGGTCCCAGTGAAAAGTGGGGTTTGAGCGCATCACTATTGCCCAGTGTTTTATCCACTTGCTAGCGTCTGCCAAGAAGTGTATGACAAAGCTGACCAAATCAGTTTTCTGAGTTTCCAGTAAGGGAATATTTGCAGTTTTGCATTTGCACTAAGAAAGCTGGACTGAATGCTAGACGCACACCGAAGTTTGGATTTGTCAAAACTTCTCAAAATAATGCTGTGAAGTGCAAAGTGTCTGTTATTGCTTTAGAGATTGTGACAACTGGTCTGCCGATAAAGTAAAAACAATGGTCTTTTTCATGTAGAACAATCTATCCTCAGTTATTTTTGTAAGAACTCACAACAGTTCACCGCAGGAGGGAAAATGACATAATCAATTCAAGAGCATAATAACGACCACTGGCCTATTTGAAATGCAGAAGTGCACAAGTAAGTAGCTAAACAGCGAATCACAATCCCACACCCAGCTTTAACCATGCTCGGCACAGCAAGACAAGCTGAAGCACATTGGGATGGTCAAGCCGTGCGGCTCCCGCTTAGCTAATTAGCAACAGCGCAGATTAGCGGCACAGAGAATCAGAATTCTAATTGGCATCATAACGAACACAAACGTCAGCATGCGCTCATCGGCTAGCGGTGAATATTCAGAATACTCAGCAGGACTGGAGATGGCCACAACCTTCACTTCTGCCTCTTTTTGTTTTCTCCCAGTTTGTTTCTTTCATTATTATTTTTCGAGGAGACAACTCCACGTCACTCCGGGAAGAAGGTGCACGTCAGGGCCGATCCTGGCAAACAACGAATGAGCTAGATCCAATTGCATAGGGTACCATATGTAAAACAGAAGCTCTGCATGCATGAATTTAGCATTTTTTATTCTTTTTGATTTTAACACCGCCACCCCCCACCTCCACCTCGAACACCACCACCACCACCACCACAGACAGACACACACACACACACACACACACAAGTAGGCATACACACACACACACACACACAAGTAGGCATACACACACACACACACACACACACAAGTAGGCACACACACACACACACACACACACACACACACACACACACACACACACACAGTAGGCATACACACACACACACACACACACAAGTAGGCATACACACACACACACACACACAAGTAGGCATACACACACACACACACACACACACAAGTAGGCACACACACACACACACACACACACACACACACACACACACACACACACACACACACACACACACACACACACACACACACACAAGTAGGCATACACACACAACACACACACAAGTAGGCATACACACACACACACACACACACAGGCATACACACACACACACACACACACACACACACACACACACACACACACACACACACAAGTAGGCATACACACACACACACACACACACACAGTAGGCATACACACACACACACACACACAAGTAGGCATACACACACACACACACACACAAGTAGGCATACACACACACACACACACAAAGTAGGCATACACACACACACACACAAAGTAGGCATACACACACACACACACACACACAAGTAGGCATACACACACACACACACACACACACACACACACACACACACACACACACACACACAAGTAGGCATACACACACACACCTCCCGCCATGTCCCACCCAGCTCCTCTCCTCTGGCTATCTCAGAATTCAAATGAAATCAGATGGCCCTTGATTTGCATGCACTTGCAGAATATTGCATGCACAGTGTTTGCTTTTAAAGGCATAGAGGGGGCCAAGCACGCTCCCCCCATTGACATCAAACAGCCCTCTGATATGCAAATCTGAGGGCTGGGGAAGAATAGGCACAGGCTTTGTTTTGGATGTGGGCCAAGGTTGCACTGGCTAGAATATGGCATTCAGAGACGCAGGAATTATTCCACCAAAAGAAGAGTTGAAACAGATGAGGGAGGTGCTCTGGTAGTGGAGTGGTGGGGATGAGGTTGGGGGAGAGAGAGAGAGAGAGGGAGAGAGAGAGAGATGAGGAAGAGCTGGCACAAAAGCGGTCTAAAAAAACAGTGTCCTGGAATAACCACAGGATAGCTGTCCCCTTGTTTACTTGCGCCGACACAAATTAGCGTGTCATTACCATGCCTTTATTACGAGGCCCCCTCCCCGTCCCCCCCAGAAAAAACACACACACAAAAGGACTGCAGAAAATTAGCAGGTAATTCCGCTCAGTAAAGGTTGTCTCTGTCTGTCAGGATGCTCGGCATAATTTGATTAGTTGCGCACTTCGTGGCACGGCTCTCCAGACTAAATGGTTCACAACGAGCTCCGCTTACGTCCTCTGGTTCAAAGCCTAACAGGCCTGATGTTGCCATCAGCAGCGGGTATCTTCCAGAGGCAAGATGTAAAACAGGGGCCTACCCCCCACAACCGCCCCCACCTCCACCCTCATCCCACGATGCACTCTGATGCCGACACAAAATGGGGCCGATCAGCGAGAGTGCATTCGATCTAACGGGAAAAACAAACGGGCCGATGAAGCAGCATTGGGGAGCTCTTAGGTTAAGTTATAGGGAAATGGGGGCCGGGGTGGGGGGGGTTGGGGGCATTTTCTGGGGTGGGGTTAATGGTGGGACCAGGGGACCTGTGCTGGAGCACCAACCCAGATGTCGACATTTTGAAACAAACCACAAACGCTCCTTATTTTCCTCCTCCGTCTTCCCATCCTTGCAGGACTCATGTGCTTTCCATTGGCATGCCCTGAGAAATGAGAGAGGGGTTGGGTAGCCCCCCCCCTTTCCAATGGAGCCAAATCAAAAGGGCCTGTGTTGAATTTGCATCCGCTTGTCCTGTCTCTGCTGATGCTGTGGGAGCAGAATCTGGAGCTGAGAGATTTTGTGAGATGCTGCCAAGTCATGCAGAACGACAAAGGTCACATCGCTACTGCTGGTAGAGCAAGGGGAAAAAAGCAGCAACCTGGCCACGAAACTCGGCTCTTGAAGTGTCCTCTCATGCAGTTGACCATTTTCACTGCTTTGGCGTTTGTTTTCAAATAAACACATTCACATGTCCACAAACGAGTTTCACCAGGAGTGCAGCTTGGGTGTAGAGAAATTAGTACTCCTCTGGTGCTCATCAGCTTAGAGATCCAACAAGATTTAAAATATAGTAGTGAGTCTGAAGCACTCGAGGATATTTGTAGGTAAAAAGCCTTTATTGAGCTTGACTATCAATTAAGATCATGCCTAAAAACATTCACATGTGTTGTTAAGTCCACTTAACCCACTGTGATTTTTTTCTGAGGCAATGACTGAACTCGTACTTGTGTCTCGTGTCAAGGGGCTGGTGATGTATTCTGTGCATATTTTCGGACTGCTCGGTCTGTTTGAGTGACCGTTGCTCTGTCTGTGTGCCTGCAGCACTTTAAGAAGCAGAAACGGCTCATTCCGGAGAGGACGGTGTGGAAGTACTTTGTGCAGCTGTGCAGTGCACTGGAGCACATGCATTCCCGACGCGTTATGCACAGAGGTAGGTACACACACACACACGCACGCGCACGCACGCACGCGCACGCACACACACACACCTCGTGTAGACATGAATGCGTCCACACACCCACACATGATATTGATGCATGAATAAATGCATAAATATGACCAATGCAAGCGCATGCACACATATCCCCAGAACACACACACACACACACACACACACACAGATTCATAACAATAAAAACACAGAGGCACAGTTTGGATAACCTGCATGTCTGTATCTTTACAAACACCACCACCTCCTCTCAGCTTTCGTCGACACACAGCTATGCCCAACCCCACCGACCTACGCCCCGTGCAACTGCCTACACCCACCCGTCGTTTCATATGCCCACATGTGCAGACGTTCATTACAGAGGAGTCAGGACTTCAGTGCAATAGGCTGCAGGCCCCCACAGCACAGTTCTACAACCGCACACAAATGGGCCTGGACCCTACTGCTCCAGTCCACAGCTCAAACCACAAGAGTCAAGACGTTTACAACGGTGCTGTATTCAGGATTACTTTCAGTGTTGACATATGAGCACTAATGAACACAAAACAAATGCACTCTTTTTTTGTCAGGTCAGTTCAAAACACGATCTAATGTGGCGTACGCAGTTTTTTTTTTCTTCTAAAACACCCCTCCTTCAAACACACAGAATTGAAGCCCTTTGGGGAAATGCAGTCGGTTAAAAGCTGTGAATTGGTCCTCGTGGTCTTTGCCGGAGTATCTCAATGATATGCAGACCTGTCTGTTGTCAGTGGTTCAGGGTCACTGCTTGGTGAAAGCCGCGGGGCCTCTTGGGTCATGGGCTGGGAGTCGGAGTGGGATTTGTGTTGGTGTGTATGAATGACCGTGCTGGGATTCTGCCCGTGTGTGGGATTACGCTGATCTTATGTTTGACTGACGGAAGTTAGTTATTTTGTTGCTGTGTGTGTGTTATGGTTATGGCTATGGCTATGGGATTTGGCAGACACTTTTGTCCAAATGTCGTGTGTGTGTGTGTGTGTGTGTGTGAATTCTGTGTTTAAGAGATGTTTTTTATATATCTATGGGAAGATTACGTGTTTATTCTCCTATATGTATGCATGTCTGTGCGAGAGGATCTGTCCCAGATTTGTGAAGCTCGGTGTCACATGCTTGTGTGCATCACACTTGGACTCGTGTTCAAATGACAGACCGGCTTAGACCGCGGTGAGATGGAGCACCATGTGCCATCCACCGGACACTGCCCGTCTGCTTAGCCTGCTCCCCACGCTGAAGTTAATCCCCCACAGCATCACTAATTGGTCAGCATTGTTTAGTCTCCCTGGACCCAACACACACACACACACACACACACACACACACACACACACACACACACACACACACACTTAAATATACCTCCATATCTGGAGGTATATTTAAGCAATATGCAAGGAGCAAAAGTGACAAACATCCATCCCAGAAGTCCTTGCTGCTCCTCGTGTTTTTTTGTGTGTGTCCTTCGTCATCCTCCTTTGGCTGGGGTTAGAGCTGCTCTAGGAGCCCCACTGGAGCTCAGCTCAGCCATCCACACCAATCAGACCCAGTGTCTGCTGAGGACGCCCATCAGATTGCCTCGCCATTACTAAACACTGCAGGTACAACACACACACACACACACACACACACACACACACACACACACACACACACACACACACACACACACACACACACACACACACACACACAGAGAGACACACATACGCAGGGATCACGGTCTAAGTACACCTGGGGCCCTCTCGTCTGTATACACACACACACACACTCACACACACACACACACACACACACACACACACACGTACACGTGTGCACATACACAAAAACACACGTCGTGCCCCATCCCCTGCTAGATCATCACATGTTTTATTATGCTCTAGATTTCACTGGCATCCCCCCAGATCCCTCTGTCACCTTGCGGTGTCATCACATCACCCAGCTGTTTAATAGAAAGCAGAAACATGCCACGGCAGAGGCTCCTCTGCAGGCCTCAGGTCAGTGTTTTCGCTGTTAGCTCTCAGAGCGCGAGGATGCGCTGAGACGTCTGGTTGAAAAAAATCCATTTTATCCCATCACTTTGCACCTCTAGAGAGTTCAATTTCACAATCTGACACAGGCTTTGTAGAGTGAGGCTTTTATCTGATCTTGTGTGTGGGTGTGTGTGTGTGTGTGTTTTGGATTTTTTAAAATTGTATGTGATTCGAAAGGGCAGGGCACCGTGTGTGTGTGTGTGTGTGCCGTTGCGAAGTTGAAGTGCAGTGAGACGAGGGACGAGACGTTTGTTGGGGTGGGGGCTCAGGTTCAATGTTTCAAGGTGTTGAACATCAAACGCTGCAGTGTTTATGGAACACATGCGTCCAATAACTCCCCCTGCCCCTCACCCCCCCAAATCCCCCCCGTGTCCCGTGCTCCTGTCTGGGTCTGAGGCGGCCGGTCCGCCTGCGACTTCTGAAAGGTGATTTGAGGTGATTTAGGCCTCGCAGACAACAGGGCCGACGGGCCGGCCGCGGTCATTAGTCTCCCCACGCCTCCAATCACCTTCTCCTCATTATGGGTGCCTTCCAATGGACTTGCAGTGCTGTTGTGGTAATGCGCCGACACGTCGGGGTGTGTTTCCGTGTGTTCTCATTCCTCTGTTGCACTCAATCTCTTGCTCTGTATCCCCAACTGGTTTGTCACAGTCATTTGATTGTATGCTGTCGTGTGCAAGCAGTAAATATTTTTGCACAGGCAGAACTAAGCTGTTTATTTGTGCTTAGGTTGTGTTTGTACACATGTTTGTGTGTTTGCGTGTGTGTGTGTGTGTGTGTGTGTGTGTTGTGTGTGTGAGTGACATACTCATATCTATTCCGTGTGTGTGTGTGTGTGTGTGTGTGTGTGTGAGTGACATACTCATATCTATTCCGTGTGTGTGTGTGTGCGTGTGTGTGTGTGTGTGTGTGAGTGACATACTCATATCTATTCCGTGTGTGTGTGTGTGACATACTCATATCTATTCCGTGCGTGTGTGTGTGTGTGTGTGTGTGTGTGTGTGTTTACAGATATAAAGCCCGCTAACGTGTTCATCACAGCCACGGGTGTGGTGAAGTTGGGAGACCTGGGACTGGGCCGCTTCTTCAGCTCCAAGACCACCGCTGCACACTCACTAGGTACAGTACATCTCCACCTTCTCCAACAGCCCTGTATTACTCTCACTGGCTAGTGTCATCTTTAACCTTTTTTTTATCCTCAGTTTCTGTTTTTTTTTTTTTTTTCTTCCTTCTAAGCTACAACTCTGTCTCATCACATCTCTTTCATTCGCTGTTCTTATTTTCATGCTTATCCTTTGTCTTTGTTTTTTTTTGTTTTTTTCACTCTATCTCTGCCCTGTCCCGTCCTTTGGAGAAAAAAAAAAAACTAGGAGAGGGCAAATGTCCGTGAATGGAAGGAGGTTAAAGTCCCTTTAATTAGTGCGACTGGATGTGTTTCATCAGTGGCTGGGGAACGGGCGCATGTGTCCCTGTTTTAAGGGGCTTGTCCGTCTCCCACCCCCCCACACCCCCTACTCGCCCCTCGCCCCTGGGGCCCTTACAGCGGGGAAAGGGTGTGGGTTTGGGGGTTGAGGGGTGTATAACCCTACCCCCCACCCCATTGACTGGTTAGGGTGTTTCCTGTTGCTGTGATCTTCGACCTCTGCGCACATGATGTCTTGAGTGTAAGGAATCAGGGTTCAGTTTGCACACACACACATATATATATACACACACACACACACACACACACACACACACACACACACACACACACACACATTGACACAGTGCACAGGCTACCTCTAACATATGCACATGCCTGGTAATTGAATGCTAGTTATGCTGCTGCTTGGCTGTCTGGGCAGAAAATAGGTGTTTGTGTGTGTGTGTGTGTGTGTATACTGTGCTTACACACACGCAGCACACTGCCTTGCACTGCACACACACACAACCTTTGCCCTTTTGCTTTACCTCCCGCTGAGGGTGCACTGGACGGCTCCTCCCGGGAAGCAGACACTTATAGGGAATAAAATCATTTTAGCCCCCCTTCTTTACACACACACACACACCTCTCAGCCACACTGTTTTAATGAGCATGTACGTGTGCACACACGTGTGTGTGTGTGTGTGTGTGTGTGTGTGTGTGTGTGTGTGTGTGTGTGTGTGTGTGTGTGTGAGTAATACTCGACTGGTGAGTCGTGTGGCTGCAGGAACCCTGTGTGTGAACAGTGGTGTGTGTGTGCTGTTTTAGTACTTCCTATATTTGAGATGACCTGTTGTTTTAAACAAAATTCTTTCATTTTTACAGTTTGTTAACAGCCTGTCCCTTTCGAGCCTTTACGGCCACAAAAACACTGGCGTCCGGGTTATGTGACATTCCTACAGCTTTGTAGCAGTGTGTGTGTGTGTGTGTGTGTGTGTGTGTGTGTGTGTGTGTGTACGTTGTGTGTGTGTGTGTGTGTGTGTGTACTTGTGTGTGGTAGGTGTACGTGTGTGTGGTAGGTGTACGTGTGTGTGTGTGTCTGAGTGCACGTGTGCGTCTTTCTATAACTTGTTCCGATCCACTCGTAAACATTGAAGGACACCAAATTAGTGGACAAGCAGCTGTGCGTTTTTTTTTTCTTCAGCGCGCATCGTGCACTCTTTTGGTTTTTGTTCTAATAAAAAAATCCGAGGTTTAATTCATCCTCTCGCCTGTGTGGTGAGCGTGCTCTCTCTCCTTAGTGTTGCCAATCACTTCAGACGAGCGAGAGAACCAGTATCCACAACTCCGAGGTTAAACCAATAAGTCGGCGTAGAGCATTCATAAATCATTAGAACCGAGACACTAATTGCTCTGGAAAATGGACAGGTTTTTTAAGCAGATGATGTGTGACAATTAGATATATGTATTTGTTTTTCTTATTCTTTGAAAGGAAATTATTTTAAATGTTGAATAATGTAAATGGGCTAGACGCAGCAGTCTCCAGTGTTAACATCACCTCTGTGGAATGAACAACACAGACAGGGGTTTGAGAAGCCAGGGAGGTGATGCAAGTGTGCGAAGGAGCCAGGCGTCTTAAAAGTTGAAGCCACAGCGCCCTCCACAGGCTGAGCACCGGACTGTTTTGAGGATGCAGACAGAGGAAAAAGAGAGCGAGGGTATAGGGAAGTGGAGAGACAGAGGTGTGTTTGAGAGAGAGAGAAGAGAAGAAGAAGAGAGAAGAGAGAAGAGAAGAGAGAGAAGAGAAGAGAGAGAAGAGAAGAGAAGAGAGAGAGAGAGAGAGAGAGAGAGAGAGAGAGAGAGAGAGAGCGAGAGAGCGAGAGAGCGAGAGAGAGAGAGCTGGCTAAGCAAACAGGGTACAATTGTGGTCCCTCAGTAATGACATCCTAACGACCCTTCAGACAGGAAGTGGGTTTGCAGTACTCTCTCTCTCTCCCTCACTCTCTCACTTTCTTCATCTCTCCCTCAGTCACACACACACACTACTGACACATGCATACAAGCATACGCTAAAGCATTACAGGGAATTGCATCCATACATGTACATGCCATATGTATCCATACTTCTCTCTGGAGGTAAAATTAGCTCACACAATGGCTTACTAATACAGGCATCTGAAGGAAGCACATCCATACAGTCTCTCTCCTCCTCCCCCCTCCCTCCCTCTCCCCTCCTCCTCCCCTCCCCCCCCTCCCTCCACCACTGAGGCAGGTGTGATGTGGTGAGCTGGTGGGCTTGCTGGCGTTGTAGCTCAGGGCTGTTTGTGTGTTTGACATGGCCCTCAGTAAAACATGCCCTTTGGGACCCTGTCCGCTGATGGATGACGTGGGGGCTGCATGGGTCTGGATGTTGGCTATTAAGGAACTTGTACTGGTCATGCTGTTAAGACATGCATTTGGATGTGACTGCAATTGAGTTTGGGTGGGTAGGGCGGCAAGCGCAGTAAAACCATTTATTATGTAGAGGAGTTATGAAATGTGAAGTTATTAAAATGTGTTTTTCTCATTTGATTACATATGTGTGTGTTTGTCCATCTCTATGCAAGCATAGGTTTATGCTTTATGTGTGGCTTTTTAATGTGTGTGTGTGTGTGTGTGTGTGTGTGTGTGTGTGTGTGTGTGCGTGTGTGTGTGCTTGTGCGTGTGCGATTACATATGTGTGTGTTTGTCCATCTCTATGCAAGCATAGGTTTATGCCTTATGTGTGGCTTTTTAATGTGTGTGTGTGTGCGTGTGTGCCTGTCTGAGTGTGTGTATGGTTTTGTGTGTGTGTGTGTGATTACATACAGCGGTGGCAGTGTCTTTGTCCTGCGGTGTGCTCCTTGGCCAGACTGTGTGCTATGACAGAGTGGGCAGCTCATGAGTTTCTACATGACTGCTGTATTCCTTCAGACCAGGCTGCCATTGCCCCAGCACACACACACACACTCTCTCTCTCACACACACACACACACTCACACACTCACACACACACACTCTCACACACACACACACACACACACACACTCACACACACACACACACACACACACACACACTGATCCCCTCCATAAACTCTTGTATTCTCTTTCTCCATGTCTCTGTATGGCCTGCATCCGTCTCTGTCTTTGTGCTGCGGTCGTATTTTAATTTTCTCTTTGCTTCTCTCTCGCCAGGCCTGTCTCTGTCTCTCTCTCTGTCTCTGTCTCTGTCTCTCAATCACTCCGTCTCCCTGTAGGGGAGGGTATAGAGGTTGACAGTTTGGTGTGTAATGAGAGAGAAGTGGTGGGTGTGTGTGTGTGTGTGTGTGTGTGTGTGTGTGTGTGTGTGTGTGTGTGTGTGTGTGTGTGTGTGTGTGTGTGTGTGTGTGTGTGTGTGTGTGTGTGTGTGTGTGTGTGTGTGTGGCGGCGGCGCGCGTGCGCGCGCTCTCACTAGATGGAGGTCTGCAGAAAGTGCTGCTGTACTCTTGTCAGCATGTGCGTACACACAATCACACACACACACAGATACACACATGCACACACAGATACACACACGCAGAGCCCCAGGCTTCACATTCTGGCCTCTCCAGTGGGTTCTGTAGCTTTGCGATGAGAAAAGGGGGGCGATAACAAATGAAACCAAGAAAGACAGCGAGGGGGGTTATGCAGAGAGAAGGAGAGAGGGAGAAATCTCTCTTTGCTTTGCATATTCTTCCAACGGCCTCCAGTTCGTTAAGTGAAGTTGGGCTAAGGTGGAAGGGTTGGGGTGATGGAGCTACTGATGGAGGTGAAGGGAAGAACAGAGTAGAGAGCAGAGTAGAGGGGAAGAAGGCAAAAGAAAGAAGAGTCAGAAAAAAAAATAACAGTGAAGTGAAAGAGGTGATTAAAAAAGAAAATGCCACAGAGAAGCAGCTGTAATCCACTGCCCCGCTTTCCTTAATTAACACACACACACACACACACACCATGGATAAAAGAAATGAAGAACTGTGTTAATTACACCGCAGCCTCTTGTTCAGATGGGTTGTGGATAAGGGATGGGGGGCAGTGATCTGATTCAGGTGTGTGTGTGTGTGTGTGTGTGTGTGTGTGTGTGTGTGTGTGTGTGTGTGTGTGTGTGTGTGTGTGTGAGAGAGAGGAACCGAGAGGAAGAGTATAGAGGATCGGGTGTATCTGCCTTAATCTTGATTCCACCTCAGAAAGCTGCTTTCACGCTCATGCAGGGGTACTTCCTTCTCTCTCTTCCTCATCTGACAATTCTCTCTCTCTAACCGCTCCCAGTCTCTCACTCACTCACTCACTCTCTGCTATTCAATACCAGGTTTACCTAATGAGACAGCCCATAATGAGTGTTCCGTGTGGACGGTTTAATTAGTGCAGTGGTTGCCTCTGCTGGCGCGGTTTATCCTCGCTCAGCCTGTGAGAAAGGTCTGTTGCCGTAGCAATTCAGACTCATCACAGGATAGTACATCCCAATATGCCGTGATTTATCTCTTGAGTCGTCTGAGTGTACAGTACATTTATAGTTATGTCTGTGATTGTAGTAACCTGGTCACTGTTAATGTTAATAATATGACTGCAATGTAAATGCATGGTTATCACATCGTTGGCCGCTCTTAGTGTGAAAGAAAGTTTGTGTGTGTACCAGGGAGAGTGAGAGGGAGTGTTTGTGTATATGTTTGGATGCTCTAGTCTAGGCCATCTAAGACTCAACTGGATACTGGATATTGGCCTCTTGTATCAGGGCTAAACTTTTGTAAACTGTGAGTATTTGTCAGGATCTTGGGTCTCCTCTCTTTTTATTCTCTCTCTCTCTCTCTCTCTCTCTCTCTCTCTCTCTCTCTCTGGTTCTTTTGCTCTAAGTGCTCTTGCTTTCGTTCTTCTGTTTCTTTCTCTCTCTCTCTGTTTTTGTTATCATCAATCTTTCAGGCTTAAGCTCTCTTGACAGGGCCTGCTAAGTGTTAGATTGAGAGCCAGAGCCAGAGTTGTTGCAGAGGGTGTGTGTGTGTGTGTGTGTGTGTGTGTGTGTGTGTGTTTGTGTGTGTGTGTGTGTGTGTGTGTGTGTGTGTGTGTGTTCGAAAAGGTCATCTATGGTAGAGTAGCAACAAGCGGTTGTGGGCATTTGTGTGTATTCTGTATTTGCCAACAACTCAGCACTGGGGCTACAGAAGAGGAGGTGTGTGTGTGTGTGTGTGTTGTTTTGGGTAGCCATCCTCATGGGTCCCAGCATTCTCTCCTGTGCTGTCTAGCTATTACTCACTGCCAATTACCAGCTATCCTTCCCATTCTGCTCGCTTGCGCTCTATCTCTCTCCCCTCTGTCATTCTCTCTCTCTCTCCCACCACTCTATCCATGGCCATTTCTCTATCGGCTATCTCTCTAAACCCTCTATCAGTCTTCCACAACCTCTCTTGCTCTCCCTCTCCCATCTTCCATTCATCCTGTGTTACGTGTCTCTTATTCCAACCTTTTCTGTTTTCTCTCTCTCTTCTCTCTCTCTCTCTCTCTCTCTCTCTCTCCTTCTCTCCCTAGTCATCATTCTTTAGTTGTCTTCTCTGTAGGTGGTTCTCTGACTTCCTCTGCTCCTCTATCAGCTCCCCAAGTCTCTCCCACCCCAAGTTATGAAAGAGAGCACTGGCCAGCTGCTTAGCTGTTCCTGGAACAGCCCCCCCCCTTCTCCTGCACCCCCACCACCCCCTTTACCACACTGCAATACTGACAGCCAGCAGTGCTCTGATTCTCCAGGCGTCCAGAGACGTTTGAACCTGCTTGAAATGGGATGAGTCTCAGTCATAGAAGAGGCCCTCTTCCACTGGTCGATTTGTGACCGCTACTGTAGCGAATGCTGCCACTGACTACACAGTAACATGTCTCATAATGCCACCACTCAAGTTTCTTCTCATACTGCTTTAGTGGGTAGCAGTTTTAAGTCGCTTTTCCACTGCATGGTATCTATCTGCTCAACTCGCCTCCAATCCACTCCACGCCTTTTTTTGTTTTCCATTAGCAAAAAGCTGAGACGACACCAAAAGGTGAATGTATATAGCTGATTACTGATTGGCCGCTATTGACATTGCAGTGTGCTGGATAAGCCCGTCATTTAAAGAAAAAATACCTCAGCCATACTGTGCAAGCACGACAAGCAGTTAACGTTAATAACGTAACGCAGTCTAGTTCTGAAAATTGGTATTCACAACAGGTGGAATAACTCCCTGCGGTTCGAAAAAAATGAGTCTTCTATCTCCTTATGAATCAACGAATGGTTTCTCATGCATTAAAATGAGAACACAACCAACCACATACCAGGATTCAGAAACAAACTCCCTTTGATTTCCTCCGTTGTTGATCTTGTAATTACTGTGTTTCCCGCGTTAATGACGCCATGCTAGTTTACTTCGGCGTCGCTATGGCACCCATCTACATTAAAGAGGGTACTTTTTTGCAGTAGAAAAGGAAAACCCAGATGCCATGCAGCAGTGGAAAAGCGACTTTAGTAGTACACTCTTAAAACGAATGTGTTAAAATAACACCACTTGTGTTTTTTTTAAACATCTCTATATCCAG